>NC_064640.1:297455277-297761423 GCF_023864345.2 Schistocerca serialis cubense | reverse complement strand
GTTAGGTTTAAGTAGTTCTAAGTTCTAGGGGACTGATGACCTCAGAAGTTAAGTCCCATAGTGCTCAGAGCCATTTGAACCATTTGAAGTAGGACTGACGGACGACATCGAAAAAGTATAAGGAATGGCAGCTCGTTTTGTGTTATCGCGAAATAGGGGAGACAGTGTCACAGACATGATACGTGAATTGGAGTGGCAATCATTAAAACAAAGACGTTTTTCGTTGCGACGGGATCTTCACATGAAATTTCGATCACCAGTTTTCTCCTCCGATTGCAAAAACATTCTGTTGGCACCCACCTACCTAGGGAGAAATAATCATCACGATAAAATAAGAGAAATTAGGGCTCACACGGAAACATTTATGTGCTCGTTTTTCCCGCGTGCCGTTCGAGAGTGGAACGGTAGAGAGACAGCATGAAGCTGGTTCATTATCCCTCTGCCAGGCACTTTATTGTGAATAGCAGAGTAATCACGTAGATGCAGATGTAGGGGAAGCGGGCAGCACCACAAGAAAGCTCTATACCTCGCATCTAGTACGACACCTGAAGAGGCGTCGACCGCCACCAGTATGGGGGTAGACGCGGAAACGCAAACGACCGTCGCCCCGGCAGGTTGCTACGGAGGTGGTGATGGAGTTGGGGACACCCGCCAACAGCAAGAAGACGGCCCTCTTGGAAACCGCTGCCCCTTCTGCCTCTGCAGATACGCAGACGGTGGAAGGGACGCCCATGGAGACCGAGGGAGAAGAAGACGAGTCGGACTTTGAGTGTCTGCCCCTCCCCAACAAGAATTGTGTGAGGGAGGTACTCAGCAAGATTGCAGACTCCCTACGCGGGGGCAGCTATCCCCACCATGGAAATCCATACCCCTTCACTGAAACCGATATCCCTCCCCTCCCTCACAAACCCTATTCGTTCCACTGGGGGTGTGAACCCCTAAATCAGAAGGTTAAAGGGAGGGAACTCGTCCGGCGTGCGGATCTGGAGTTAATAAACTGCTGTCTGATCTTCACCGACGACGACTGGAAGTACATGACGGAACAAGCCTTCCTGTACATCAAATAGAAGACGCCCCTAGTGGACCTCTCCCGTCTGAACAGCCAAAAAACCACAAGAAGAAGAATAAGAAGCCGCCAGAGACATCAGCCGATCATTCTTTGTTACAGATAATCCAGAGGCCCATCCAGAACCAGAGGCAAAACAACCCAACCAGCCAGGAATAGAGGAGGAACAGCTTCCTAAAGCTTAAACTCCTATGACTCGGGCCAAGGACAAGGTTCAAATGGCTCTGAGCACTATGGGACTCAACTGCTGTGGTCATAAGTCCCCTAGAACTTAGAACTACTTAAACCTAACTAACCTAAGGACATCACACACATCCATGCCCGAGGCAGGATTCGAACCTGCGACCGTAGCAGTCGTGCGGCTCCAGCCAAGGACAAGGCCCACCATTTTAACGTCAGCGGGTATGTTGCTACTGAGCGGGACCGGCGCGGAGAGGGACACTGGCACAAAGACTGCAAATAAATTGTGCTTAATGGAGGCCTCCACACAATGCCGTAGTTTATACATCGTGGCCATGTAAAGTGCCGCCACACGGCGGCATACGTTCGTAAGACCAAGCCCTCCTGCAGGCGGGGGGGGCGAGTAGGTGTGTCACAGCGAACTTCGAGGATGGACCCAGCCGTCAGAAAATACCCGAATGCCGCTTGAATACACAGTTATATCGTAAACGGCAGCGACAGAACCTGCGCAATATGAACCATTTTGAAGGTCATATAGGCATTTAGGTAGGCAACATGCTGCTAAGGATCAAGGCGGGGAGGGGTTGTGACTGATCGTCATACGACGAAAGTTGACAGCCGCTGTACGGCGCGTTGACGACCTGAGGGTGATCCCAAGATAGAGGAAACGACAGACGCAGGGCAGGGGCGCCAGGTCTTCCAGGGATAGCCCGCCACCAATAGAAAGCCCTGTGGATTTGCGTGCATCCATCACACTTCCAGCCACCCTCCCAATGAAACGAAATGGTATCGAGGATCTGTGCGACCTCCTCCCGAGAACGAACCAGCAACAGGAGGTCATCTGCGTATGCGCGAGATCGAAAGGTGTGACCGTGTAAGGAGAGTCGAGAGAACTGCGCCTTCAGCAGACCTATGAGCGGCTCCATTGTTCCTGATCTATATTAACGACATAGGAGACAATCTGAGTAGCCGTGTTAGATTGTTTGCAAATGATGATGCTGTCATTTACCGTCTTGTAAAGTCATCGGATGATCAAAACAACTTGCAAAATGATTTAGATAAGATATGTGTATGGTGCAAAAAGTGGCAATTGACCCTGAATAAACAAAAGTGCGAAGTTGTTCACATGAATACTAAAAGAAATCAGTTAAATTTCGATTACGCGATAAGTCACACAAATCTAAGGGCAGTGAATTGAACTAAATACTTAGGGATTACAATTACAAATAACGTAAATTGGAACGATCACATAGATAATATTGTGGGTAGAGCAAACCAAAGGCTGCGATTCATTGGCTGAACACTTAGAAGGTGCAACAGGTCTACCAAAGAGACTGCTTGCACTACGCTTGTCCGCCCTATTCTGGAGTACTGCTGTGCCGTGTGGGATCCGCATCAGGTAGGACTGGCCGGCCGATGTGGCCGAGAGGTTCTAAGCGCTTCAGTCTGGAACCGCGCGACCGCTACGGTCGCAGGTTCGAATCCTGCCTCGGGCATGGATGTGTGTGATGTCCTTAGGTTAGTTAGGTTTAAGTAGTTCTAAGTTCTAGGGGACTGATGACCTCAGAAGTTAAGTCCCATAGTGCTCAGAGGCATTTTTTTTTAGATCGCCAGGAGAGGCATAGAAGTCTTAAACTGCTATAGGTGGTAGCGCTGTTAATTGCATCTTCAGTAACAGTGCAATGTCTAGTTCCGAAGCCAATAATATTTCTCACAGGAGATGGATCTTGACGGGCACGCAGACGCCGTCGACATTCAGTGCTGCGATATGGTATGCGTGGAGCTGCAACCCACTGGGGTGGGGGACTACAGGTCGCTGCTGTGAAGATGCAGGGGCACCCGGCGGCATGCGCTGCCGGCCCCTTGCACGGCACATATGTTGACATTAGCGAGTCGCCTCCCCTAACGGCGGAGACTCCTCTACGGGGTTTGCTGTTTCGTCAAAATCGTCGTTCCACACCAACGACGACGCCGTCGCCGTGCTATCCATATGTTCAGCGTCTGAGATACCCCCAGAGAGGCTGGTATCGTTCCTTCTTCGGTTGCGGCTTCAGAGGCACGAACATTCCGTTACGTCGATGCGAGAGCCACTGAGAACCGCCGTTTCTCAGACGCACTGATGACTCCGTCGTCCACGGTCTCAGAAGTTGAAATGTTGCTTTGCTTAACAGGTAGTGTACCAGCAGGACAGGAAGAAGAGTCCCGTTCCGACGTCAGTCGGCGCCTAGTTTTGCGTCTTTTAGGGGAGCGTTGTTTACGAATTCGTTCAAATGTGTGTGAAAACTTGTGGGACGTAACTGCTGAGGTCATCAGTCCCTAAGCTTACACACCACTCAACCTAAATTATCCTAAGGACAAACACACACACCGATGCCCGAGGGAGGACTCGAACCTCCGCCAGGACCAGCCGCACAGTCCATGACTGCAGCGCCTTAGACCTCTCGGTACAAAATCGTCACTCCGTGTCCTGAGACGGGAGGGAGTCTCGCAGGTCAGGCGTCGGGACAACCAGAGGGTCGACCAAGGAGATAAGTTCTACATCAGCGTCGGTCACGGGCGCAGCCGGAGCTACCACGGGAATTGAGGACATGACTGAAGTCACATCGCCAGCCACGTTGTCCACAACCGGCTCAGGAAAGAGCGGAACACTAACCATCAGCTGTTCATTTTATTTCGAGAGCCGCCGGGCATCCAGTGGCGACTTAAGCTGCCTCGCATATGTGATCGGAAATATCGTAGATCACGCGGAAAGTACCACTCTCCAGTCGATAGCTGCGTTATCCGTCGCTGCAGACGTTGAGATCTGATGTGGTCCTCTTTGCCACACCCAAAACAAGTACGCGACTGTCCGTCGTACGTGATTACACCCCGACATCCACTGATGGTCATATAAGACGGAACACGGCTGCGCAGATCAATTGCAATCTGTCGCACTCTGTTAAGAAAAGGGTAGATGCAGAAGCGGGCTCAGCGTTCTGCCTTATGATCGTGTATTGCGCTGTATGGCCGATAAGCTGCTATGACATCCTCTGAAGGTACCTCGAATGGCAGTGCGAACACACGAATAGTTCCAATGCCTAATCCCGCATGTTCGACTTAGACCACGCCGACATTATCGTCAACGTGAAGGACACCTAGTCCCTGATTGGTCGCGTTTCAAACACGCTCGCATGCAGCGTCATTGATCATTTTAACGTAAACGTCGTTACTGAGAATCAGGAGATGTATAACAAGAGCCTGCCGCTGTGGCCGAGCGGTTCCAGGCGCTTCAGTCTAGAACCGCGCTGCTGTTACGGTCGCTGTTACGGTTCGAATCCTGCTTCGGGCATTGACGTGTGTGATGTCCTTAGGTTAGTTAGGTTTAAGTAGTTCGAAGTCTAGGGGACCGATGACCTCAGATGTTAAGTGCCATGGTGCTTAGAGCCATTTGAACCATTTTTTAAAATATTTTTTTTATAACCAGAAGTTCCGATGGTGGCTTCTTCGCCTCCTCATGGAGCAATCGAACGCTTTCGGTCTTTCATATTCCGGACGAAAGTTGAAACATGATGTCGATTTTCTCAACTTATTTGCCATGACCGGGCGAGGTGGCGCAGTGGTTAGCACACTGGACTCGCATTCGGGAGGACGACGGTTCAATCCCGTCTCCAGCCATCCTGATTTAGGTTTTCCGTGATTTCCCTAAATCGTTTCAGGCAAATGCCGGGATGGTTCCTTTGAAAGGGCACGGCCGATTTCCTTCCCAATCCTTCCCTAACCCGAGCTTGCGATCCGTCTCTAATGACCTCGTTGTCGACGGGATGTTAAACACTAACCACCACCACCACCATTATTTGCCATGATAGCAGTGCGCGAAGGTAGTGCGCAGGCCAAGTCGCAACGTGAACTAACACGAGCTCACACGCTTCGCCGGCGGAAGCAAGGTTTCCTCCCCAGGCGGTCACTGACCACTAAGCCACCCTATCGTCTGAGAACATCGCGCGGTGAAAGGCATATAAAGCACCTTCAAAATGCCTCGAAAATTCTGAGCATGGTTTGTTTTTAAAAAAAATGTGTGTGAAATATTATGAGACTTAACTGCTAAGGTCATCAGTCCCTAAGCTTACACTCTACTTAACCTAAATTATCCTAATGACAAACACACACACCCATGCCCGAGGGAGGACTCGAACCTCTGCCGGGACCAGCCGCACAGTCCATAACTGCAGCTCCAGAGACCACTCGGCTAATCCCGTGCGGCATCGTTTTTTCAGAAACGGTCGAGTGTCTACGGGTAAGCCGAGAAACGTGTTCACTTATTTTAATACCTCTTCCACTGAGCGAAGTTCCTTCGAAATGGGGTGATGGCTCATGCCGTGTTCTCCCCGTTAGTTGGCCGGCGGCTGCGGTTCTAGACGCTTCATTCCGGAACCGCTCTGCTGCTACGGTCGCAGGTTCGAATCCTGCCTCGGGCATGGATGTGTGTGATGTCCTTAGGTTAGTTAGCTTTAAGTAGTTCTTAAGTCCAAGGGACTGATGACCTCAGATGTTAAGTCCCATAGTGCCCAGAGCCATTTGAACCATCCCCGTTAGTTGCAGGAAGTTGGGAAATGTATCATCCATGGACTTGTTTAAGGAACTGTCACAGCACACATGAAATGAATTCGCTGCTGCGATAATAGAAAACCATCAGCTGTATAATCGAATGACGATAATGAAAATTTGTTTTTCTCGCTTATGCTATCTGAGCTTGAATCGCGGCACACTCAATCACCTACATGTCGTCAACCATGTGTCTTCTGAACAAAACAAGAATTGCAGTATCGTATCTTAGTATTTGTCAAAAGTGTTTGAGCGAAGCAATGGACATCCTAAATGAGTGTGAAAGGATGAAAATTTGAACCTCGCTCTTCCGAACACGAAGTGTATAAAGTGTAAACTCTAATTTCATACTCAAAATGAATATTTGGCTAGCCCATCTGTCCCGTTTCTCTCCGACACAGTACCAACTAAAGTCTTCCTCTGACTATGCAGTTGTCAGGTTTGTATAGATGACGCAAGTGCGCTGAAGCGCCATTTCTTTGTATACTGTGGTTTTGTGCTGCACTGCCGTGGTAGCTACTTACCAACTGTCATCACGAATTGCATTTTTTTCATAGCCACAACAGCTTTGTAATTTATCCTTAATTTATGCAAACAAATGTATCTTGATTTAGTTATTGCTGTTGAAAGTGCGCAGAATCGAAGGTAACCGCGTTGGCTGCCTTTCCCAACAGAGTGGCGGATCGGTATGCTATATGTTCTCTTGTTTTGGAACTGCTTAATAAAATTTGGGTGACACAATAAGCCTTAGTTGTAGCTCATGTGTGTTTTCAGCCATCACTGTAGCTACAACAGAGGTGAAATTCATAGGAAGAGACGATTTGTTGCCAGTCGCCATACGTTACGACCAATGTTGAGGAAGCGTTTTCGAATTAGTTTCCAGGGTTTCTTACCGAGAACAATACAGGCACACTGCACAAGGCATGCACACTGCACAAGGCACATCAGATGACAATGATGAGAGATTTGTAAAAGCTCTCCGATTCTGTCTTAACTTTCAAAATTCAGTTTTTCGTACCATGGAGTAGCATGCAATTGATTTGTTTGTAGCCCTTTTCCTACTCAGGTTTCGTTGTCCACCTCTAGATCTACGTTTGGTCCGGTTGTCCCGTACGGCAGGCTTATTGCGATATGACAAATTATTTTCACAAAGATTAACCACTGTCCCACCCCAGTTTCCGTAAGTCGATAGCATGTCGCTCTTTGGCGTCGACAAGGCACAGTGATCCATCAAAAGACGTTTGCCGCTGGCAGGCACCGCTACACAACGTTCGACGCTGCTGGGAAGACGGGCGTCCAGGATCGCTTCTATGCCTGCGCACGCTATCACTCTTATTCTCTAGTTATTTACTTCCCCTGATCTCCTTTAAGTTTCATATTTATATGTCCTTCCTTTCATGTCATTTCATGTTTCACAGTGTAGTAGTATAGCGATAGCTTCATTAGGTACATATTCCCAATCAACTCACATTTGCTTTCCCATTTCTCTAGTTACCGTTGTCATCTTTGCACAGTATGAGTGTAGAAGGTAGTAATAGATGTTAGAATAGTGTCTCAGAATGCTTTCTCAGGCTAGTATGAGTTCTTAATTAGATACCCAGTGATATTGTGCAGACTGTGAACGATAACGTACCGATCATATTTTACACGACTCGCGATAACTTACTTTCATTTTCTCTGTTGCCACCTCTACATAATAAAAGTAATGTCATGGAATCCTAAGCCGAAAACCATACATCTCAGATAATCTGTAAAAACGTATTTTGTTGGCTAGATTGCAGGGGGGAGGGGGAGGGGGATCCGCGTGAAACGTCTTCTGCAAGTTACGTAACATGCTATCAGTCCGATCATCCACATAGACAGAGTTCTGGTGATCGGGCTTTGTTGTACTGGAGCAGTGCCTCAAGGAGAGACGCTACGAGCAGAATGCTAGTAACTGCGTGTTCTGAAATTACCACCCGCTGTTGATGTGCCTGGAAAGAATATCAAGAATGGCTTGGCACTGTAGATACACCTGCAACACTACATGATTTCAAATCTTCGAAACGTGTGGGTCTCAGCATAATCGAATGGCACTGCGTTTCCCGAGACGACGCTCAAAGCCTGCGTGTGGGTAAAACATCATAGCGATGTGAATACCAGTATGAGCTTGGTCTAATAACGACATTCTTTTACAAGCCACTTGATATGTTTACGCTACTGGGAAAGAGACTTCATCTATAATTGTGCCGCTGTGGTCGAGTGGTTCTAGACGCTTCCGTCCGGAACCACGCTGCTGCTACAGTCGAAGGTTCGAATCCTGCCTCGGGCATGGATGTGTGTAATATCCTTAGGTTAGTAAGGTTTAAGTAGTTCTAAGTCTAGGGGACTGATGACCTCATATGTTAAGTCCCATAGTGCTTAGAGCCATTTCAACCATAATTTGGGTAAACATTACAAGAAATTTCGAAGTCTTTTTCTTGCTACTGAATTCGTACGAATGATACAAAGAACGGGAACATTTAGCTTTGGTCTCTACACCTTCAGATTATCCCTCCACTCTTCTAACCATTACGCTAGAGTGAAATATTCGAATAATAGTCTCGCTGAACACGTGAGTCAATACGCTCATGGAAAATAATGTTTTGGCTTTAATCTCCATTTCCAATTGTCTATAGTTAACTTTCCAGCTTGCAAAAGACGAAGGTAAGCGATTTTAGAAAACAAAAACTTGTTGGTGTGTGTGGCGTCGCAACTAGTGCGCGATCGCCCATTTGTCTATTAAAAGCTTTACTTCAGAATGTATGTGGGCTGCAATGTAAGCCGGTAGAGTATTATACGGTCAGTAACGGACGAGTTGTGTCCTGCAGACTGACGCCACGACCATCTGTTGCAGCTGCGCGTGTGAAAGCAGTAGAGTAGCGCTGGCAGGCCACTTACATTATACGAAACTAAAAATATTAATAACTAATAAAGGAATAACCTGAGGAACGTCATATTTTATGTACAACCTTCTGTTGTGAAAACAAACAATATGTCAAAGTCTGAGATCAAAAATAGTTGTATTTTGGAAGTTAGTAAAATTCCATAAAAAAACATAATTTTCCGACAGTCAATAATTTAAATAAATACAGTGATGTAATAGTTCACGATCAGTGACTATGTACGATGATCTGATAACACTTTCAGTGTTCATATATAAATCTGGAAAGTTTTTAGTTCCAGAAAAACTCTGTAACTTTTCTATAGTAATAATTTCACGAATTCTAAGTAAATACACTCCTGGAAATGGAAAAAAGAACACATTGACACCGGTGTGTCAGACCCACCATACTTGCTCCGGACACTGCGAGAGGGCTGTACAAGCAATGATCACACGCACGGCACAGCGGACACACCAGGAACCACGGTGTTGGCCGTCGAATGGCGCTAGCTGCGCAGCATTTGTGCACCGCCGCCGTCAGTGTCAGCCAGTTTGCCGTGGCATACGGAGCGCCATCGCAGTCTTTAACACTGGTAGCATGCCGCGACATCGTGGACGTGAACCGTATGTGCAGTTGACGGACTTTGAGCGAGGGCGTATAGTGGGCATGCGGGAGGCCGGGTGGACGTACCGCCGAATTGCTCAACACGTGGGGCGTGAGGTCTCCACAGTACATCGATGTTGTCGCCAGTGGTCGGCGGAAGGTGCACGTGCCCGTCGACCTGGGACCGGACCGCAGCGACGCACGGATGCACGCCAGGACCATAGGATCCTACGCAGTGCCGTAGGGGACCGCACCGCCACTTTCCAGCAAATTAGGGACACTGTTGCTCCTGGGGTATCGGCGAGGACCATTCGCAACCGTCTCCATGAAGCTGGGCTACGATCCTGCACACCGTTAGGCCATCTTCCGCTCACGCCCCAACATCGTGCAGCCCGCCTCCAGTGGTGTCGCGACAGGCGTGAATGGAGGGACGAATGGAGACGTGTCGTCTTCAGCGATGAGAGTCGCTTCTGCCTTGGTGCCAATGATGGTCGTATGCG
This sequence comes from Schistocerca serialis cubense, assembly GCF_023864345.2. NCBI lineage: Eukaryota > Metazoa > Arthropoda > Insecta > Orthoptera > Acrididae > Schistocerca > Schistocerca serialis. The sequence goes on along the minus strand of NC_064640.1, from coordinate 297,751,590 downwards.
TGTTTGGCGCCGTGCAGGTGAGCGCCACAATCAGGACTGCATACGACCGAGGCACACAGGGCCAACACCCGGCATCATGGTGTGGGGAGCGATCTCCTACACTGGCCGTTCACCACTGGTGATCGTCGAGGGGACACTGAATAGTGCACGGTACATCCAAACCGTCATCGAACCCATCGTTCTACCATTCCTAGACCGGCAAGGGAACTTGCTGTTCCAACAGGACAATGCACGTCCGCATGTATCCCGTGCCACCCAACGTGCTCTAGAAGGTGTAAGTCAACTACCCTGGCCAGCAAGATCTCCGGATCTGTCCCCCATTGAGCATGTTTGGGACTGGATGAAGCGTCGTCTCACGCGGTCTGCACGTCCAGCACGAACGCTGGTCCAACTGAGGCGCCAGGTGGAAATGGCATGGCAAGCCGTTCCACAGGACTACATCCAGCATTTCTACGATCGTCTCCATGGGAGAATAGCAGCCTGCATTGCTGCGAAAGGTGGATATACACTGTACTAGTGCCGACATTGTGCATGCTCTGTTGCCTGTGTCTATGTGCCTGTGGTTCTGTCAGTGTGATCATGTGATGTATCTGACCCCAGGAATGTGTCAATAAAGTTTCCCCTTCCTGGGACAATGAATTCACGGTGTTCTTATTTCAATTTCCAGGAGTGTATGTGTATTGTTAGTTAGGGTGCGTGTGAATGAGAATGCATGCCTGAGAGTACGTGGGACGTTCGGCATTATTAAAAATCATTCATGTAATTCTCTACAGGAACAGGCAAGTGTTCCAACTCTGTAACGTGGGAACGAATCCACTAGTGGTTCCCTACTAGTGAATGTCTGATGTTCAAGTATGTATGCATATGTATAAGACAGCCAGAACATTCGCGACCACATAATAAATTTCCAGATGTAGAGTAAACCTTATAGTTCATTTTATTTTGTTTATTTTATTAGAGAGTTTTGTGTTACTTAATTTGATGACATCAGTGAGCCTAGAGGAGTGGGTGGTGCTTGTTAGATTTTGGTGTGAGCCGTGCCCTAGAAGTGAGTTCTCATTGGTCGTAAGTTCTGACAGCCAATGAGAAGCGAGACGGTTGGCCGCCGAGCGAGGAGATATAGTTTTGAGTAGTGGGAGAGTGAGAGGAGAGTCGCGAGCTAGCTTGGATTGGAGGCGGTTATGCTGGATGTGACTTTTCGCATTATATGTAAGATGAAATCTTGGGATGACTTCCGCGTTATTAGCCAGTTTAATGGTATCTGGTAGTTACCAGAAACTGTTTATGAAAACTTTTGAGTGTTGTGATAATTCGTTCCGACGAAAATGGCGAGTGAACTTTGAATTACATAGCGTGGCGGTACTGAGTATATTCTTACTGAGTATTTTGTGGCGAGTATAAACTTTTACTAAAGACAACCACTGAATATCGTGTGCAGAAGTAATTGGCCGATCATTGACTGTGTTACAAGTAATTGGTTTCGGAATTTGGGAAGGTAAAAGTTCTGGCTGTTTTAGGTATGGTGATAACTGTGAGCAGAAACTTTAGTAATTTTCTTAAATGTGGGCTGATGATCTTGCTTAACGGTAATAAAGATCTATTGAAGTATTAAATTTGAACTTCATGTTCACAGTACGAGTGACATCTCCTTTTCGAATCATTTCTTTAAAGTACATAGAAAATTTTCAGCAAATTTTACTTATAGCGGCCTCCAGCATGTAGCTATGAGGTTACAGTTTCCTCAACACTGCTTTTCTGTGATCTCGTAAGTAGCTGCAGTCAGGAGTTTAGTGCGAAGATCTACCGCTGTAAAAAGGTAGGTGGAAAAAAAATATAAAAGAAATTGCATAGCAACAGCAACGTATAATCTGTCGCAATTGGTGCATCGCACGCACGCACGTAAAAAAATCCGTCTCAATTGGTGCATCGGCCGGGAAACATTATGAAACATTTCATTAAAAGCAGTAGTGTGTGCGTAACCGGACGATAAAAAAGTGCTCGGGAATAAATGGGAACTGGGGAAAGGACAAATATCATGAGTGAACTATCGCCACGTGGACAGAAAGACAGTGATAGCTCATGAACTGTGAGTGTGTTTGATGTGCTTCGCGGATGAATTTTGCGGTTGTATCGCGCCGACTGAAGTAGCTGATCACGGCGACATCTGGCAGACTACGAGCTACGAAACGACGCGACGGCGGCAGCGGAAGCAGTTGGCAGCGCTGACTGGAGTGGTGGCTGGTAAACTGGTACGGCGGCCCAGTGCATGGTGATCGGACCCGCAGCCTCAGCTAGCCGTGTTGGAGACATCAGAAGCGCAAAGTTAAGTAGTGTGTTTTTTAAAACTTTGTGTGTGTGTGTGTGTGTGTGTGTGAAAGAACTGAATAAAATGGCTGAGTGTGAGCAAACAAATGTAGATGAGGAACTGAGGGTAGATAGGGGGAAAGAACAAGGGGAAGAGATTTATGATCCCATGAAGTTTAGTTTGGATGTGTCCCAACCCAATTTCAGTAGTAGTTTGACAGAGTCGTCAAGTGTTAATTACGGATCGGAGGTGGAACAGAATGTATCAGATCCCAGTGTTTCAGATCTACCTGTGGCAGTAGCTAATATTAATCGAGACATTGTATCAGTAAATGATGGGGCGAAAGATAGTGTGGCAGGTATGTTAATGAGTCTATTGGCGAAATTGAATGGTTCAGATGCTAATATGACGAAAATGGATTCTAATATGACGAAAATGGGTACCTCATTAAGTGAGGAGATGGAAGTAATATGACCAAATTAGGTTCTGGTATGACAAAAATGGGTTCTGAGATAGATTCAAAAATGAGTGGGTTAGAGTCAAAAATGAGTAATATGGGTGAGAAAATAGAATCTAAGCTGGATTCAAAAATTTCAGATCTAAGAGATTGTTGGAAGCACGACATGGCAGTGCTTAGTAATAATGTAAAAATTGAAATAAATCAGGTTAAACAGGAATGTAAGCAAACTATTGTTCAAGTAAAAAGTGAATTAACTACACAAATCGAACAAGTTACTGATGACCACCAGCAATTTAAAGTGCATGTAAATACAGAAATAGTCAAGGCTCGTGAATATATCAAAGGGGTAGAAAATTATAGTGAAATAAATCACGCTGCCTTAGAATGTAAATTGAAGGAAAATAAAGATAAGTGTGACAAACTTGGAGCTCAGGTAATAAATAAAGTCACTGGCTTGGAAACTCATATTAATCAATTCAGTGAAAGTACGAATGAGCAATTGTGTGAGCATGACTGTCAGCTAACAAAAGTAGAACAGTGTGTTACTAACAATAGTGGTAGCATTATGTCTAGTGGAATAGTAGAATCCACTGAGATTGCTTATGTTACCCATCGACAGTTTCTCAAGTTTGGTCCCAATAAAAGTGTACATCCACGTGAGTTTTGGAATGACTTTGAAGATATCTTGCCTAAAGTGTGGAGTGATAAGCAGATCGGATTTGTTACTTCAAACTTAATGGGGGAGGCAAGAATCTGGGGGAACTTGGCCTCAGAAAAATATACTAAATTACAGGAATTTAAACACGCTTTCTCTGAGGAGTACTGGGGTAAGCGAAAGCAAATGGATGTACTTAACCGTTTTTGGTCTGGGGAAAAATATGACCCCAAGAAAGAAGGAATAAAAAGATTTGTACAAAGGTGGGTAACTACTCTATCCTATCTTAGTAATAAAGCAGAAACGGAGCAAATCATTTTGGGGGTAGAAAATAAGTTACCTTGGAACTGGAAGAATAAAATATCTGCACCTAGAGACAATGTAGATAAATTTGTACAATATCTAGAACGCGTTGAATCAGTACTCAAAGAGGAGGAAAGTGCGAGAAGAGAGTATCGCCCTCCTGTTAGGCAGAATGACAATCGCACTGATGTAAACATAAGCAGAATGAGTGTGCAGAGAGGAGGCGGATATCGAGGTAGGTCACGAGGGAGAGGCAGGACATATGATAATCGGGTCAGTGACCGGGGGAAGTACGGAGACGGCCGACAGATGTCAGGAGGTGACGCAACCAGCTGGCGAAGGACGTCAGGAGCGGTGACGCACCGCGATCGGAAAACTTGTAGCTGTCTACTATTATGCTAGCGTTCGTAGACAACGGCATTCCCAGTTAAACCCGCTGGCAAAACCATTCATAAGAAAGGCACCTGTAAAACCACCCAGCATTAATATAGTTGCTACGAAAGGAGGGAAGAATAACGGGGAGCAACAAGAGACAGCAGAATTAATTAAAGGAGAGATAATGGGGCACAGTAAAATTAACTATAAGAACACGCTTGTCGAAGAAATACGTACTGATAATAAGGGTTTGAATCAGGAGGTGAAGGTAAATCTGCACAGCGAAACAGATGAGGATCTGTCTGACAGTGGTGGAAACAAAAATGAAGCAGAGGTCAAAGATGTGCTTAATAGGTTATTTGGTAAGTAGGCTGTTTAGGTTTTCTTATTGGTAACGCCACGTAGCGCTCTGTATGAAAATCACTGGTTGTACTGTGTGCAGTCTGTAGCTAGTTTGCATTGTTGTCTACCATTGTAGTGTTGGGCAGCTGGATGTTAACAGCGCGTAGCGTTGCGTAGTTGGAGGTGATCCGCCAGCAGTGGTGGATGTGGGGAGTGAGATGGCGGAGTTTTGAGAGCGGATGATCTGGACAGAGACAGTAAATTTGTAAGACTGGATGTCATGAACTGATATATATATTATGACTTTTGAACACATTAAGGTAAATACATTGTTTGTTCTCTATCAAAATCTTTCATTTGCTAACTATGCCTATCAGTAGTTAGTGCCTTCAGTAGTTTGAATCTTTTATTTAGCTGGCAGTAGTGGCGCTCGCTGTATTGGAGTAGCTTGAGTACCGAAGATTTTTGTGAGGTAAGTGATTTGTGAAAGGTATAGTTTAATGTTAGTCAGAGCCATTCTTTTGTAGGGATTATTATAAGTCAGATTGTGTTGCGCTAAAAATATTGTGTGTCAGTTTAGTGTTGATCAGAATAGGGAAAGAGCGAAATGTCTGAGTACGTTCAGTTCTGCTCAGCTGTTTGAAAATCAAATAATGTAAGAGGTTTATCACCACAGTAATTCATTAATTTTTCTAAGGGGACGTTTCATATGTCGACCCTTAGCCGAGGATACCTTCTGGAATCTTCTGATTTTTTCTTGTAGTTTGTGTAACTAGTGTAGCTTTTGTTCATTGCTAGCGCGTAATTGTAGAGAGAATCTCCTTTGTAGATGCAGTCTTTCATTGTTGTACAGTAAAACAGTTGTGGCATGCATGTAGATTTGCACCAAGTATTTCGTAGCTGCGCTTGTAATTAACTAGATATTATTTTCAGTGCTATGTTAATGTGTTCTCTTATTTTTGATCTTCAAATTGTGCTTTTCTGTGTTATCGTGTGAAATATTGTGACAATAATGGCGTGTGAAAAACGTAACACCAGGCTCCAAAGTAAACTGAGAAATAATAGTGACGACGAGCGCAGCTTATCAGCACCACTGTGTAATGAATTAACAGACATTCAAAGTAGTAATTTGGTAATTGTGCATAGAGAAACGGAGCGGGCGGCAAATAATGGTGTAGACAGTGAAACGATTAGTGAACAGGGAAGCACTATCGATCGATCGGTCGGCAACTGTTCGCCTCAGGAATCCTAAATGACAGGACACAATCTACATCTACATCTACATTTATACTCCGCAAGCCACCCAACGGTGTGTGGCGGAGGGCACTTTACGTGCCACTGTCATTACCTCCCTTTTCTGTTCCAGTCGCGTACGGTCCGCGGGAAGAACGACTGTCTGAAAGCCTCCGTGCGCGCTCGAATCTCTCTAATTTTACATTCGTGATCTCGGGAGGTATAAGTAGCGGGAAGCAATAATTCGATACCTCATCCAGAAACGCACCCTCTCGAAACCTGGCGAGCAAGCTACACCGCGATGCAGAGCGCCTCTCTTGCAGAGTCTGCCACTTGAGTCTGCGAAACATCTCCGTAACGCTATCACGGTTACCAAACAACCCTGTGACGAAAACGCGCCGCTCTTCTTGGGATCTTCTCTATCTTCTCCGTCAACACGATCTGGTACGGATCCCACACTGATGAGTAATACTCAAGTATAGGTTGAACGAGTGTTTTGTAAGCCACCTCCTTTGTTGATGGACTACATTTTCTAAGGACTCTCCCAATGAATCTCAACCTGATACCCGCCTTACCAACAATTAATTTTATATGATCATTCCACTTCAAATCGTTCCGCACGCATACTCCCAGATGTTTTACAGAAGTAACTGCTATCAGTGTTTGTTCCGCTGTCGTATAATCATACAATAAAGGATCATTTTTTCTATGTATTCGCAGTATATTACATTTGTCTATGTTAAGGGTCAGTTGCCACTCCCTGCACCAAGTGCCTATCCGCTGCAGATCTTCCTGCATTTCGCTACATTGTTCTAATGCTGCAAATTCTCTGTATACTACAGCATCAACCGCGAAAAGCCGCATGGAACTTCCGACACTATCTACTAGATCATTTATATATATCGTGAAAAGCAATGGTCCCATAACACTCCCCTGTGGCACGCCAGAGGTTAATTTAACGTCTGTATACGTCTCTCCATTGAGAGACACAAGCTGTGTTCCGTTTGCTAAAAACTCTTCAATCCAGCCACACAGCTGGTCTGATATTCCGTAGGCTCTTACTTTGTTTATCAGGCGACCGTGCGGAACTGTATGGAACGCCTTCCGGAAGTCAAAGAGAATAGCATCTACCTGTGAGCCTATATCTAATATTTTCTGGGTGTCATGAACAAATAAAGCGAGTTGGGTCTCACATGATTGCTGTTTCCGGAATCCATGTTGATTCCTACAGAGTAGATTCTGGGTTTCCAAAAACGACATGATACTCGAGCAAAAAACATGTTCTAAAATTCTACAACAGATCGACGTCAGACATATAGGTCTATAGTTTTGCGCATCTGCTCGACGACCCTTCTTGAAGACTGCGACTACCTGTGCTCTTTTCCAATCATTTGGAACCTTCCGTTCCTCTAGAGACTTGCGGTACACGGCTGTTAGTAGGGGGGCAAGTTCTTTCGCGTACTCTGTGTAGAATCGAATTGGTATCCCGTCAGGTCCAGTGGACTTTCCTCCGTTGAGTGATTCCAATTGGTTTTCTATTCCTTGAACACTTATTTCGATGTCAGCCATTTTTTCGTTTGTGTGAGGATTTAGAGAAGGAACCGAAGTGCGGTCTTCCTCTGTGAAACAGCCTTGGAAAAAGGTGTTTAGTATTTCAGCTTTACACGTGTCATCCTCTGTTTCAATGCCATCATCATCCCGGAGTGTCTGGATATGCTGTTTCGAGCCACTTACTGATTTAACGTAAGACCAGAACTTCCTAGGATTTTCTGTCAAGTCGGTACATAGAATTTTACTTTCGAATTCACTGAACGCTTCACGCGTATCCGTCCTTACGCTAACTTTGACATCGTTTAGCTTCTGTTTGTCTGAGAGGTTTTAGCTGCGTTTAAACTTGGAATGAAGCTCTCTTTGCTTTCGCAGTAGTTTCCTAGCTTTGTTGTTGAACCACGGTGGGTTTTTCCCATCCCTCACAGTTTTACTCGGCACGTACCTGTCTAAAACGCATTTTACGATTACCTTGAACTTTTGCTATAAACACTCAACATTGTCAGTGTCGGAACAGAAATTTTCGTTTTGATCTGTTAGGTAGTCTGAAATCTGCCTTCTATTACTCTTGCTGAACAGATAAACCTTCCTCCCTTTTTTTACATTCCTATTAACTTCCATATTCAGGGATGCTGCAACGGCCTTATGATCACTGATTCCCTGTTCTGCACTTACAGAGTCGAAAAGTTCGGGTCTGTTTGTTATCAGTAGGTCGAAGATGTTATCTCCACGAGTCAGTTCTCTGTTTAATTGCTCGAGGTAGTTTTCGGATAGTGCACTCAGTATAATGTCACTCGATGCTCTGTCCCTACCACCCGTCCTACACATCTGAGTGTCCCAGTCTATATCTGGTAAATTGAAATCTCCACCTAAGATTATAACATGCTGAGAAAATTTATGTGAAATGTATTCCAAATTTTCTCTCAGTTGTTCTGCCACTAATGCTGCTGAGTCGGGAGGTCGGTAAAAGGAGCCAATTATTAACCTAGCTCGGTTGTTGAGTGTAACCTCCACCCATAATAATTCACAGGAACTATCCACTTCTACATCACTACAGGATAAACTACTACTAACAGCGACAAACACGCCACCACCAGTTGCATGCAATCTATCTTTTCTAAACACAATCAGTGCCTTTGTAAAAATTTCGGCAGAATTTATCTCTGGCTTCAGCCAGCTTTCTGTACCTATAACGATTTCAGCTTCGTTGCTTCCTATCAGCGCTTGAAGTTCCAGTACTTTACCAACGCAGCTTCGACAGTTTACAATTACAATACCGATTGCTGCATGGCCCCCGCATGTCCTGACTTTGCTCCGCACCCTTTGAGGCTGTTGCCATTTCTGTACTTGCCCGAGGCCATCTAACCTAAAAAACCGCCCAGTCCACGCCACACAACCCCTGCTACCCGTGTAGCCGCTTCCTGCGTGTAGTGGACTCCTGAGCTATCCAGCGGAACCCGAAACCCCACCACCCTATGGCGCAAGTCGAAGAATCTGCAGCCCACAAGGTGGCAGAACCATCTCAGCCTCTGATTCAGACCCTCCACTCGGCTCTGTACCAAAGGTCCGCAGTCAGTCCTGTCGACGATGCTGCAGATGGTGAGCTCTGCTTTCATCCCGCTAGCGAGACTGGCAGTCTTCACCAAATCAGATAGCCGCCAGAAGCCAGAGAGGATTTCCTCCGATCCATAGCGACACACATCATTGGTGCCGACATGAGCGACCACCTGCAGATGGGTGCACCCTGTACCCTTCATGGCATCTGGAAGGTCCCTTTCCACATCTGGAATGACTCCCCCCGGTATGCACACAGTGTACATTGGTTTTCTTCCCCTCTCTTGCTGCCATATCCCTAAGGGGCCCCATTACGCGCCTGACGTTGGAGCTCCCAACTATCAGTAAGCCCACTCTCTGCGACCGCCCGGATCTTGCAGACTGAGGGGCAACCTCTGGAACAGGACAAGCAGCCATGTCCGGCCGAAGATCAGTATCAGCCTGAGACAGAACCTGAAACCGGTTCATCAGACAAACTGGAGAGGCCTTCCATCCAGCCCTCCGGAATGTCTTTCGCCCCCTGCCACACCACGAGACGACCTCCCACTCTACCACAGGTGAGGGATTAGCCTCATTGTGGGGAGTATCTCGGGCAGCCACAGTCGTAGTCCAATTGGGGGATGCGTGGGACGAGCTGGCCGTCCCCGACAAACCCCCATCCCGAGCCCCACGCTGATGCCCATTGGCAACAGCCTCAAGCTGTGTGACCGAAGCCAACACTGCCTGAAGCTGGGAGCAAAGGGATGCCAACTCAGCCTGCATCTGAACACAGCAGTTGCAGTCCCTATCCATGCTAAAAACTGTTGTGCAAAGAACGTCTGAACTAATCAACACAGAGCACAAACAAATCGACACAAAATTTAAACGGTTATTAAAATACAAGATTGCAGTAATGCTGCTACTTGCGCACTGCTGACACACTGATCGGCGGCAGAAGGAGACTACGCGATTTTACACTATTCAGGTACAAAAACGCGATGCTACAACTCTCAAATACTATAGTACGCCCGAAATTTATGAATTAAATAATGCAAGTACCAAAAACACGCAAAGAAATTAAGAATTAAACTATGTAACAAATAAGTGAGCTAGGAGTATACGACTTTCTGCTGGCAGCTGCTTATCCAATGGCGGCAGGGAGCACAAATACTGTAGATTCAGGTTTTACGTCCTCACCGTTTTCTCAAATAAATCAAGACACATTTTCTGCTCGTCAAAATGTGAATGTTGCTGGTGCAAATTCACTGCCGAAAAACATAGAGCAACAGATTCCAGACACTAATACATTATTACTGCAATTAATGCAACAAATGAAACAAAATCAGAGACAAACACAGCAACAGCTTCAAAAGTTAGACACACACTTGAACAAACACGTGAAGGTTTAACTGCTGAGTTACTTAAAATCGAATCGAAATGTCAAAAAGTCTGTAATGACGGAAAAACACAAATTTGTGAGCATTTCCAACCTATTTTTTCGCGTCATAAAATGCATTACAGAATCACGAAGCAGCCATAAAGGAACTGCAAACTATTGTTCATGAAAATCACGACACCTTGCAAGCTAAAATTGACTCAGTTGCATCTACCGATTCGGTTACGCAACTTGCAAAAATTCAGGAAAACTTACAGAACACAGTAGATACGATTTCAACACAAATGGACACTCTGAAACTTGGTTCAGAAAAATACACTGAGGAAATAAGTTCTCTGTCAGAGAAAGTAGCCGAACTTTTGGATCAGCTCACCAACTTATCCACAAAGGTAGATGATGATATGAATGACACAAGACCCGTAGCCTCACTGACACAGAAGAGTATGAACAATTTAGAAAATTCAAACAAAATCAAAATCAAATCAATACACAGTACAAAAGAGAAATCTGGGAAGTACAAGATCAGTTGACACAGGTAATGCAAGAATTACACATCTCAGACGACACTCGCGCTCCAATACGGGAAGAGGGACATAGAAATACGGAACAGCCATAAAATAATAACACAGGGCACTTCGGAAGTTATGAAAGAAATTGGCAAGGTACACCGAATTTTGAGATGGAACCGCCGAAAAGAAGTAACAATGACCGATGTGCGAATCGCCGACATGATGATTTTGACTATAAGCTGTTTATTAGTACACGTAAATTCAAAACATTTAAGAATTCTGGTAATGACATTCATCCACAAGCATGGCTTCATCAATTCTCTCATTGTTTTCCTCCCAGCTGGTCATTGGAGCACAGATTAGAATTTATGTGTGGCTATTTAGAGAATGAACCAGCTGTAAGAATGCGATCTGTCATTCACGATTGTTGCACTGAAGGAGAATTTTATCATGCCTTCCTCTCAGCATATTGGTCTCAAGCTACACAAGACCGAGTAAAACATAGCATCATAATGATGAAACATTTCGAACAATCTTGTCAAATATTTCGAAGACATGTTACATAAGAATCATTATCTTTCATACCCATACAGACACTCAGAACTCATCCGCATTTGCTTAATCAAATTGCCTGAACATTTACGACATATTATTTTGGCAGGACGTTGCAAAGACGACATTGAAGCTTTTCACGGACTGTTACAAGAATTGGAAATTGACACTGACAATCGCGGACCGCGAAAACAGGAGCACAACAATTACAGGTCACATCTGTCACAATTCTGCGATGACAGAAATAATAATTGGACATGACAAGGCTATTCTTACAACGTAAATCGTGACCAAAACAGACACCACCCGTATGACAACCGTTGGCACAGTAGTAAGAATTACAGAGAAAGATCGCATTTTCGTTGTGATGAATATGACAGAGATAACCATAGAAACAGACAATATGGGAACCAAAACAATTATTATCAAGGGAGACAGAATATCTTCAGACGCAACAGTTCAGCGTGCAGTTACGATCCAGGGAGAAATTCTCCACCACGTGACCGACAAGAAAGAAATTATGGAATCTAACGACTTGACGACAGACGATATAATCGTACCGACAGACTTGAATTGCATCAGAACTGGCGGGATTCAAACAGGGCAGGGCCCTCTCGACAAGGTGAATTTGTAGAAGTTAGGTCTCCTAATCCCAATAACGACACGCGCCGACAAAGAGACAGACAATGACACGCACAGCCGTCTGGCTCAGCGAAAAATAACATTAACGCTAACCTTGAGAAAAATTCCAGTATTCTTTACCGATGGATACCGCATGATAATTGCATTTAAGTTGAAACTCTGCATACTAGAAAGGGTAAAAGGTTTACACCATATTTCACATGTAAAACCGTTTATTGAAAGATAAGCTGCTTTTTAACTTGGTCTTTGCTATAAAATTTTTCACTTCATGCTACTGGTACGCTTTGTCACACTTAGAACTGTTAACATGCTACAATGTTTTGAAGTTAACTATCCAGTCTAGAACCTAGGGAACATACTTAGACAGTACTTACGAATGCATTGTTATAGTGAACAGACGACACAGTGTTATTGTGTGTGTACATTCTTGCTTGTTAGTTGCACGAGTACATAACGACTATAAGGCTCACATACTTAGAACATATACCGGTACTGCTAATGACATTTTAATGCAACAGTTTGGTTTACTTGAAAATACATTCTGGATTTAAAGTACTTTCTGAGAGATACCAGATGACACAGTGGTTAGTTTATTTGACAGCTACATGATTATATGACGACGCTACTAATGTGTGACATAATTTACATTGTTGCTTTTGCACTGTATCTGTTTGATATCTGCACAGTTTTTCTGAATTCTTCTGGAAAGTAAAACATGTTTTAGTAGTAACTTTCGTGGTATAGCTACAATGAGACAGCCTTTTTCGTAGCACAACAATACGTTACAGTATAGTACTTTCTTGATCACGTTACTGTACGTAGTAACTACGATATCTATACGCATAGCATTTCGCTTTTGTTTATTACGAGGTAAGTACATTGACTTCCACAGAACTTTGCATACGGACGACGATAATTACGACACTTGGCACATTTTTTACCCTTAAGTAATGACAGAGATTATCTTACAACAAGACACACAGTTTAGCGCTACAGTACACGTATTTGAGTGATTTATTTTGTACTCAAAACATTTATTTTTAAAGATTTTTGAATTACAAAGATACAAAGGTTTTCCGTGATACATTTCATTCCATTGCTGTAATTTGTAAGACGATGTTACAATTACATTAATCCTCAGGGGGGTACACGCTTACTTTGTGTACCATGTGTTTGGCAAGCACAAGGAGCCCTAGCTAATATGGTATTTGCTTATACAACTTTACACATTGGTACCATATTTCTCTAACAGAGAATTACACAGCTATCTGATTATTTAACAGAGAAAGAAACATTTTTCTACTACGTCGGTGACAGATGTTTACGTAATTACACAGTTGGATAACTTCACGCTTATGAAATTGTATTTTGTCTGTACTTTGTGAACTGTTCATATTTTTTCGGTACCATTGTGATACTATGAGAGCTTTGAATGATGTATTTGGTATGGGATCATGATTTTTAAAGTACGTTTGAGGTAGATGACACTATTGAAACGAGCAGAGAAATTTTTTTTAGGTTTTGAAATTATTGAAAGAAGTTGCGACGATTTTGAAATGTGATTGATCTGTTATGATGTTATTATTACGACAACGATGTGTATTATGCTGTTGAGGTATGTTTATTATGAAACGTATTTATTATGATGAAATATCGAAGAAGTGTCGACGAATATGTATATGGGTAATAAGGTAAGGAATAATGAGTAGTGGTTAGGGACTCTGATGTAAGAAAAAGGATGTTGGAAACCAAGATTCGTACTTTAAGAGTTACGAAACGTGTGTACATGCGTGAATGTATACCAACACTGCTATTCATGAGATTTCGTTTCTACACATTTCTACCGTAATTTTTCGACCTGTGAATTTTTATTGGTATCAAACTGTCACTGTAGCGGAGACCGCTGTCGTAAATGATTTGTTAAGGAAGGTAAGTGACCTTGATGTAATGCGTAATGGGCGCACAGCTGAGAGATAGTCGTCTGAAAAAAGAAAAAGCCATTAGCTAAAAAAAAGTCCATTATCATCGCTATTGACAGTTCTTTGTAGAAAGCATCGCAAATACGACACGCTCAAACTTGAAAACATATGATTACACTGTGGAGCTCTTAATTTGTGATATTTACTAAAATGCCTAATGAAATGATGAGAAACATTTTACATCTGTTGTCTTTCTAGTTGAGAGATTGCTCATTTTGTTTAATATCTAGTTTCTAGCTGCACTGCAGCATTGGTTAAAATAAAATTTAATAGCTGTACTAATATAGTTATTTTATGCCTACAGATCCAATAAAAATAATTTTATGATCTACTCCCAAGGAAACGAGGGAACATAAATAGACATTTCCCTTCACAGGAATTGCATAAATAATTTTTTTACGATTGGTAACTTATCTGCTAGAGTAAGTTCTCGTGATGCATCACTCTTGTGTTAAGATGTGACATAGGTATTAAACATGGCCATTTTTACTGTAATATATTTTCTGCTTGAGCTTTATCATGCTTAGGTATAAGTTATTGCATTTGCTGCTGCTGCTTGCCACGCATAGTGCTATTAAATTTCACTTTGTATTACTCCGTTAAGCCAGTTTTACTACTGATTTATTTTTCTTTTTGCTGCACATTGGCTCGTATTAGTGACAATAGTGCATTTGCTCTGCTAATTTAGATATACTGCTGCTTGCTTTGCCAATTTGCATTTTTTTGTCATTGCTGTTTGCGTTAATTGTTTTGTGCTGCTGCACTGCCTTGTCCCTTAGTTTAGCATCTGAGCTCAGTAGATTTAAGTTAGCTTAAAAGGGGGTACACTATATAAGAAACTAACTATGAAGAATAGGGAAGAAATGCATTGCGAAGTTATATGAAAAAGATTTGGGCAAAAATGGGTATTGTACAATGAGAAATATTTATTTAACAGGATTAGATAGGATTTTTTTTTCTTTTGCGGGAGCAAATGTTGAAATAAGAGGAAAGATCTATGGAATGAAGTTTTGGGTTGGACTGCAGAACCAAATGTTACACTTAAAACGAACCGTGTCTTTCCTTTTGTATTATTCCGCTATGTGTTTGTGTACCCTTGTGTATATGTGTTCTTCCTGTCTTCATGTGATTATCTGATAAGACTTATGTTGTAGAATTTTTCTAATACTCAGCTACATTCACTATGATGAGGAATACTGGTATCCAAATACAATTTTCATTTATAATATGTTATTTACTTTGGAAAGATGTTTAGACATTATTTATTCTGTTTTCTTTTAATGCTCATGTGTTAAGTTGATGTTTCGAAAGTTATTCTGACCTTTCATGTATGTACTTATGTCATGATTCCTCTAACACTGATGTATATCTTATTTCGACTCTTTTGTAAAGCCCGTATTACTACAAATGTTATCTGTATTGTTATGTTCTTTAATCATGTATTTTACACCTTTGTTATTGTATTCTCATGTTATAAAATTGTAATTGACACCAGGTCATCAAATTAAGTAACTTGTAAGCATTCATTTCTCTGTAGATATTTCTGTTGGTCATAGTATATGCGCAATATGTGAAAAAAAAAGAGGACTGTTAGTGTTTGGACGTGTGTTAATAATTCAGGAAGGGACTGATTAACAGCATTGCTGGTTCTAAGGACAATTCCAAAAACTTTGTGAGTGCACAAGTGGTGGTTGGACTTGCTATATTGTCTGCAAGACTTCTAAGGATAATTCCAAAAACTTTGTGCGTGCACAAATGGTAGTTTATGGACTTGCTATATTCTCTGCAAGATTCTTCGATGATGATTGTGCACCTGCACAGTCGCAACAGATGGCTGCTGATCGTCTCTACAAGGACTACAGTGGGTCTGCACCTTCGATGACCCACCAATACCATTATTTCTACAAGGACTGCAGTGGGTCCGCACCTCTGGTGGCCCACCAATACCGTAATCTCTACCAGGACTACAGTGGGTCTGCACCTTTGATGACCCACCAATACCATTATTTCTACAAGGACTGCAGTGGGTCTGCACCTCTGGTGGCCCACCAATACCGTAATCTCTACCAGGACTACAGTGGGTCTGCTCTCTGAAGACCTACCTACCAATATTCTTCAAAACTTCGACTTACTCTGCTATGGGTTTGCTCTGTTGGGCCCATTACCTGTCTGCATGTCAAGAGTCAGCACTGTCTTTCCGTTGGAAGGATAACACTACTTCTTCAAGACATCATGGAACTCCATTACTTCCGTGTGCATTTTCTTTTACTGCTCAAACTTTAAGAAAAACACTGCAATTTTACTGTGATGAATGATCAGGACTGTCTTTATGGACTGTAAGAAAATTTTAGCTTTTGACCAACATTGTATCGATAAGTGTGTGCATTTGATTTCTTTGTTATTGTAATTAGGAAAAAAAAATTCAAATCTGTATTGGCCACTGCCCAAAACAATTTGTAATTTTTTTGTGGGGAGCATGGGGGATATGTAAGTAGGCTGTTTAGGTTTTCTTATTGGTAACGCCACGTAGCGCTCTGTATGAAAATCACTGGCTGTGCTGTGTGCAGTCTGTGGCTAGTTTGCATTGTTGTCTGCCATTGTAGTGTTGGGCAGCTGGATGTTAACAGCAGGTAGCGTTGCACAGTTGGAGGTGAGCCGCCAGCAGTGGTGGATGTGGGGAGTGAGACGGCAGGGTTTTGAGAGTGGATGATCTGGACAGAGACAGTAAATTTGTAAGACTGGATGTCATGAACTGATATATATTATGACTTTTGAACCCTATTGAGGTAAATACATTGTTTGTTCTGTATCAAAATCTTTCATTTGCTAACTATGCCTATCAGTAGTTAGTGCCTTCAGTAGTTTGAATCTTTTATTTAGCTGGCAGTAGTGGCGCTCGCTGTATTGGAGTAGCTTGAGTAACGAAGATTTTTGTGAGGTAAGTGATTTGAGAAAGGTATAGTTTAATGTTAGTCAGGGCCATTCTTTTGTAGGGATTATTATAAGTCAGATTGCGTTGCGCTAAAAATATTGTGTGTCAGTTTAAGCACAGTCATGTATAATTTTTCTAAGGGGACGTTACAATAGGTTATTTGAAGTAGTTGAGGGTCGTGAAGAAGAAGAAGAGAAGAAGGAAGAAGTGGAGGATATATATATTGCTGACGACACCTGGGTTAGGGTCGCAGAAACAGAGGTGAGTAAAGGAAGAGAAACACCAGAGAGATGTTTCGATTTAGCTCTAGTGGACAGACTGGTAGGAGCTGCCACTAATAATAGGGGTAATATTAAGCATGAGGGAGACCCTGTAAGCGTGAATGTGATATCCACCCAGAAGACAGAAGGGAAACGGCGCAAAATTTATTAGACGAAGTAAAACCTGAAATCAAAAAAGAGTACTTAGGACAGCCAATAATAGAATTAAGTGTATTAAATGAAAAGGTAAAGTGTTTAATAGATACAGGCTCAGAGGTGTGTGCTGTGTCATAAAATTTTGTGAATGGACTCCCAGATAATAAACAAGTAGCAAAGGTGCCAGTAAGTGGTTTAATATAATTGTAGCAACAGGAAAAATCAAAAAGGTGGTGAAGCAAGAAGTATTCCTACCCATAGTTGTAAAGGGGGTAGTAATTAATCAGAACTTCTTAGTAATAAGTGGACTAAGCGTAGACATGCTGGTGAGTGCTGATTTTCTTAGGAAACATGAAGGCTTGGTAAATTTCTGGACAAATGATGTAATGGTTAGAATTAATGGTAACCTTATAACAATACCCTTTATAGGTAAGAGAACTGAATGACTTTCCAATCCGTATTTGCAAGACCATAGAACTGATGGAAGGCTACAGTAAGTACGGTGGAGGTAAAGAAGTGGATCTGTCTGAGTTGGATAGCGTCAGAGACGAAAATACCTCAGAGGGCTTTGCACTCTTTGCAGAGCTAAGTGCGTAACGAACACTAGGTCTCGAGTCGTATGACAATACTATTTACTTTCATTTCGTATTGTCAACCTTCCCCTTCATTTCACTCAGAACTTTTTACTATCTTCTTTCTTTCTTTCTTCACTAGCGTTAGAGAGAGTACCAGGAGGTTGTTACGGGAAGAGAGGCTAGGTGTTGCCTGCTCAATGTTGGTAAAAGAAGAAGAGGCTATGTTTGTAAACGGAGTGAGGTAATGTAAGTAAACAAAAACGGGATCAAAGCTTAAAAACAGGTGGATGTGCAAATGAGAGAAGAAACCTGAGGCAACCCAGAATAAATTGAGACGTTATTAACCATTACTAACCTGAGTGAGTGTAGTATGGATATGACTATGTAACAAATACTGAATGTGACTAGAGAAACCTGATGTTGAATTTTGTGAAACCTGAGTTGTAGATTATTGTAACTGAGCAGTAAAAGGCTGGCTTGAGAAACCCTAAGTTGACTTTAGTCAAGAGGAACACATATATAAATCTGAACCATTCAAAGTGCCCCAGAAGTCAATAGAACAATTTAAAGATTAGTATTTTTAAGGAATGTGTAGTGCTTATATGTGTTTTCAGATATTGTTTTCCTTGTACAGGACTGCAGGAGATTGCCTGGAGAGAAATTGTATATATATGAATAATTTTGTGTTTTGTAAGGTTCGGTGGTGTACCGGATTTGGAGAGCCATGAGCACTGGCTGAAATTTGAAGTGTATTTGTGTACTATTTGTTAGAAATAATTTGTATATATTTATATGAAACAGAAACTTGTTTGATTCATTGCAATGAAAAAAAATTGAAGAAAATATAATAGTAAATGTGCCACTTTGGTACTGCTTGTAGGAAAGTTAGTTCACTTTTAATTAAAAAGGGGGTATTTGTAAATGGAAATATTGGAAAGAAAATTTTGCATGATGACTTGGAAAAGTAGAGTTATTCAGTAAGAGTCATGAAAACTATGATTAAAATAATTTTGAGAGGGTTAAGACGTAGCATTTAAGGGTGGAAACTGAGGCCAGCTGAATTTTTCAGGTGCGCTGGCATAAGGTTGTAGTAGCACAAGACTCATATGGACCTCCAAAGCAGGATCGAGTCGGACGAGTGCTAGCAGAAGTGAAAAGTGTAAGTGTTCAGAGATGACGCTCACCAAATCGATTATGTTGTTAGTGTGCGTGTGATGTAAAAAGAGTGTATTGTAGGTTTGTTTCTTTTTCAGCAACTTGTATTAAAAAAAATATGAAGATTGTAAATTTTTAATTTCAGTATTGATGATTTAACATATGTCTAGAGTTAACTTATTGTAGGTCATCAGCTCTAGATATTGATGAATGAAATATATACAGAGCCAGAAATGACAACTAATAATGGTTAAAGTAAATCTTTAATAGAAAAAATTAAGAAACAAAAATTTGTTAAGAATTTAAAAATTTTAGTTCCTCAGGAGGTGTGTGACGTCGCAACCAGTGCGCGATCGCCCATATGTCTATTAAAAGCTTTACTTCAGAACGTATGTGGGCTGCAATGTAAGCCGGTAGACTGTTATACTGTCAGTAACGGAGTAGTTGTGTCCTGCAGACTGACGCCACGACCATCTGTTGCAGCTGCGCGTGTGAAAGCAGTGGAGTAGCGCTGGCAGGCCACTTACATTATACGAAACTAAAAATATTAATAACTAATAAAGGAATAACCTGCGGAACGTCATATTTTATGTACAACCTTCTGTTGTGAAAACAAGCAATATGTCAAAGTCTGAGATCAAAAATAGTTGTACTTTGGAAGTTATTAAAATTCCATAAGAAAACGTAATTTTCCGACAGTCAAGAATTTAAATAAATACAGTGATGTAATAGTTCACGTTCAGTGACTAAGGACGATGATCTGATAACACTTTCAGTGTTCATATATAAATTTGTAAAGTTTTTAGTTTCAGAAAACCTCTGTAACTTTTCTATAATAATAATATCAAGAATTCTAAGTAAATATGTGTATTGTGTGTTAGGGTGCGTGTGAATGAGAATGCGTGCGTGAGAGTATGTGGGACGTTCGGCATTATTAAAAATCATTCATGTAATTCTCTACAGAAGCTGGCAAGTGTTCCAACTATGTAACGTGGGAACGAATCCACTAGTGGTTCCCCTACTAGTGAATGTCGGATGTTCAAGTATGTATGCTTATGTATAAGACAGCCAGAACATTCGCGACCACATAATAAATTTGCAGATGTAGAGTAAAGCTTATAGTTCATTTTGTTTTGTTTATTTAATTAGAGAGTATTGTGTTACTTAATTTGATGACATCAATAAGCCTAGAGAAGTGGTTGGTGCTTGCTAGATTTTGGTGCGAGCCGCGCCCTAGAAGTGAGTTCTCATTGGTCATAAGCGCTGACAGCGAATGAGAAGCGAGACGGCTGGCCGCCGAGCGAGGAGATATAGTTTTGAGTAGTGGGAAAGTGAGAGGAGAGTCGCGAGCTAGCTTGGATTGGAGGCGGTTATGCTGGATGTGACTTTTCGCATAATGTGTAAGATGAAGTCTTGGGATGACTTCCGCGTTATGAACCAGTGTTAATGGTATCGGGTAGTGACCAGAAACTGTTTATGAAAACTTTTGAGTGTTGTGATAATTCGTTCCGACGAAAATGGCGAGTGAACTTTGAATTATATAGCGTGGCGGTACTGAGTATATTCTTACTGAGTATTTTGTGGCGAGCATAAACTTTTACTAAAGACAACCACTGAATATCGTGTGCAGAAGTAATTGGCCGATCATTGACTGTGTTACAAGTAATTGGTTTCGGAATTTGGGAAGGTAAAAGTTCAGGCTGTTTTAGGTATGGTGATAACTGTGAGCAGAAACTTTAGTAATTTTCCTAAATGTGGGCTGATGATCTTGCTTAACGGCAATAAAGATCTATTGAAGGTTTAAATTTGAACTTTATGTTTAAAGTACGAGTGACATCCCCTTTCCGAATCATGTCTTTAAAGTACATAGAACATTTTCAGCAAATTTTACTTACAGCTGGCTCTGGCGCGTAGCTATGAGGTTACAGTTTCCTCAACACTGCTTTTCTGTGATGTCGTAAGTAGCTGCAGTCAGAAGTTTACGTGCGAAGATGTACCGCTGTAAAGAGGTAGGTGAAAAAAAATTATAAAAGAAATTGCATTGCAGCAGCAACGTATAATCCGTCGCAATTGGTGCATCGCACGCACGCACGTAAAAATGCGTCGCAGACGGCTGACTTACACTGTGATTCAGCTCTCTCTATCGCTGTCGTTTTATGTAACCTGCAATGTTATATCTGGCCTTCATAAACCACGCACGAGATTCTCATATTCTCTAGCTCGCTACGCGCAAGCTATTAGTCCTACAGAAAATATGAACAGGACCTTTCAGTTGGAAATTTATTGTACTTAAACTTTGTTCTGGGATACGTTTTCGATTGCGGCCACGGTTTCCGAGTTATTCAAGAGAAACGTACAAAAGTGACCAGCAAACGCACCTCCACTCCAACACTCATCCATCACCAATCAGAAATTCTAGTACGTTGTTCGTGACACTCCCTCCTACCACTGTACAAATATATCGGAGTACACAAACTATTCCCGATATTCGCAACTTTTGGTCTCTATTGATAGGACTATTACGTCTCTGTCATAGTCGGCTATTTTGATAACATTACTAATTTAAGCATGGCCGTGAAGTTAATGAAAGGAAAACGACTTTTGTAAACGTTACAATAAAACTAATTGCGTTGACAATTCGCTACAAACATAATCCTTATAAGCACAGCACAGTAGTGTCGTACTCAGCAAGCCTGACGAATACAACAATGAAATTGTTTATTGCATGTTGTTAAAATTCACAAAATTTGTACGTAAATTTGCACAAACGTCAAATAAATAATCTGTAAGAGCTCGACTAAACCGGTGGCGTAATAAGGACAGTCGATGAAGTCCAAAAAAGGCAGAAAGTGGGAAATAATCTGTGCAGTCGCAAATTTTTGTGCAGTGGTAGAAGGAAGTGCCATGAACAACATACTAGAAATCATGAACGGTGTGGGCTGAGTGTGGTAGTGGGGATGCGTTTGAAGGTAACTTTGTACATTTTCATTGAATAAATCGAAAATCGTGGCCTCTAGCGAAACCGTATCCCAGTTCAAAATTTAACAAAAATAATTTTTTTACATAAAAGTCATGTTTTTTTCTTTAAGAGTAATAGTTTGCACCCCCCGGCCCCCCCCCCCCCTCCCATGAACCATGGAACTTGCCGTTGGTGGGGAGGCTTGCGTGCCTCAACGCTCAACGATACAGATGGCCGTACCGTAGGTGCAACCACAACGGAGGGGTATCTGTTGAGAGGTCAGACAAACATGTGGTTCCTGCTGAAGAGGGACAGCAGCCTTTTCAGTAGTTGCAGGGGCAACAGTCTGGATGAGTAACTGATCTGGCCTTGTAACACTAACCAAAACGGCCTTGCTGTCTGGCACTGTGAACGGCTGAAAGCAAGGGGAAACTACAGCCAAAATTTTTCCCGAGGGCATGCAGCTTTACTGTATGATTAAATGATGAAGGCGTCCTCTTGGGTAAAATATTCCGGAGGTAAAATAGTCCCCCATTCGGATCTCCGGGCGGGGACTACTCAGGAGGACGTCGTTATCAGGAGAAAGAAAACTGGCGTTCTACGGATCGGAGCGTGGAATGTCAGATCCCTTAATCGGGCAGGTAGATTAGAAAATTTAAAAAGGGGAATGGATAGGTTAAAGTTAGATATAGTGGAATTAGTGAAGTTCAGTGGCAGGAGGAACAAGACTTTTGGTCAGGTGAATACAGGGTTATAAATACAAAACCAAATAGGGTTAATGCAGGAGTAGGTTTAATAATGCATAAAAATAGGAGTGAGAGTAAGCTACTACAAACAGCATAGTAAACGTATTATTGTAGCCAAGATAGACACGAAGCCCACGCCTACTAAAGTAGTACAAGTTTATTTGCCAACTAGCTCTGCAGATGATGAAGAAATTGATGAAATGTATTATGAGATAAAAGAAATTATGCAGGTAGTGAAGGGAGACGAAAATTTAATAGTCATGGGCGACTGGAATTCGAGAGTAGGAAAAGGGAGAGAAGGAAACATAGTAGGTGAATGCGGATTGGGGGTAAGAAATGAAAGCGGAAGCCGTCTGGTAGAATTTTGCGCGGAGCATTACTTAATCATAGCTAACACTTGGTTCAAGAATCATGAAAAAGGTTGTATACATGGAAGAAGCCTGGAGGTACTGACAGGTTTCAGATAGATTATATAATGGTAAGACAGAGATTCAGGAACAAAGTTCTAAATTGTAAGACATTTCCAGGGGCACATGTGGACTCCGACCACAATCTATTAGTTATGAACTGTAGATTAAAACTGAAGAAACTGCAAAAAAGTGGGAATTTAAGGAGATGGGACCTGGATAAATTGACTAAACCAGAGGTTGTACAGAGTTTCAGGGAGAGCATAAGGGAACAATTGAGAATAATGGGGGAAAGAAATACAGTAGAAGAAGAATGGGTACCTTTGAGGGATGAAATAGTGAAGGCAGCAGACGATCAAGTAGGTAAAAAGACGAGGGCTGGTAGAAATCCTTGGGTAACAGAAGAAATATTGAATTTAATTGATGAAAGGAGAAAATATAAAAATGCAGTAAATGAAGCAGGCAAAAAGGAATACAAACGTCTCAAAAATGAGATCGACAGGAAGTGCAAAACTGCTAAGCAGGAATGGCTACAGGACAAGTGTAAGGATGCAGAGGCTTATCTCACTAGGGGTAATATAGATACTGCCTACAGGAAAGAGACCTTTGGAGAAAAGAGAACCACTTGTATGAATATCAAGAGCTCAGATGGAAATCCAGTTCTAAGCAAAGAAGGGAAAGCAGAGAGGTGGAAGGAGTATATAGAGGGTCTATGCAAGGGCGATGTACTTGAGGACAATATTATGGAAATGGAAGAGGATGTAGATGAAGATGAAATGGGAGATACGATACTGCGTGAAGAGTTTGGCAGAGCACTGAAAGACCTGAGTCGAAAGAGGCTCTGGGAGTAGACAACATTCCATTAGAACTACTGACGGCCTTGGGAGAGCCAGTGATGACAAAACTCTACCATCTGGTGAGCAAGATGTATAAGACAGGTGAAATACCCTCAGACTTCAAGAAGAATATAATAATTCCAATCCCAAAGAAAGCAGGTGCTGACAGATGTGAAAATTACCGAACTACCGGTTTAATAAGTCACAGCTGCAAAATACTAACGCGAATTCTTTACAGACGAATGGAAAAACTGGCAGAATCCGACCTCGGGGAAGATCAGTTTGGATTCCATAGAAATGTTGGAACACGTGAGGCAATACTGACTTTTCGCTTTAACTTAGAAGAAAGATTAAGGAAAGGCAAACCTACGTTTCTAGCATTTGTAGACTTAGAGAAAGCTTTTGACAATGTTGACTGGAATACTCTCTTTCAAATTCTAAAGGTGGCAGGGGTAAAATACAGGGAGCGAAAGGCTATTTACAATTTGTACAGAAACCAGATGGCAGTTATAAGAGTCGAGGGGCATGAAAGGAAAGCAGTGGTTGGGAAGGGAGTGAGACAGGGTTGTAGCCTCTCCCCGATGTTATTCAATCTGTATATTGAGCAAGCAGTAAGGAAACGAAAGAAAAATTCGGAGAAGGTATTAAAATCCATGGAGAAGAAATAAAAACTTTGAGGTTCGCCAATGACATTGTACTTCTGTCAGAGACAGCAAAGGACTTAGAAGAGCAGTTGAATGGAATGGATAGTGTCTTGAAAGGAGGATATAAGATGAACATCAACAAAAGCAAAACGAGGATCAAGAGATGAATACAATAAGCAGATTCAGAAGGATGTAGGTTGCAGTAAGTACTGGGAGATGAAGAGGCTTGCACAGGATAGAGTAGCATGGAGAGCTGCATCAAAGCAGTCTCAGGACTGAAGACCACAACAACAATAACAACAATAGTTTGCATGTAGTGAGTGAGAGAATATGAAAATCTCGCTCGTGGTTTATGAAAGCCAGCTATAACATTGTTAGTTACACAAAACGACGAAGGTAAGTGGTGCTGAATGACCGTCCACGTAATGAGTCCAGGCCGCTATTGTGATACAGTCTGAAATTTCTGCTCTGCCAGTTCAGTCATAACTTCGAGACTATATAAATGCGTGGTGTCTGTTCTTCCGGACAGGTCCCAAAGAACAGACATCACGACACCATGTGGAATCCGAAAATGTGATACATGTTATGTAAATTGAAGGAGGAAGGGTGAGAGAGGAAGGAAAAGGGAACTACTTCTGTCAGCTGCATCAAAATTCACGTGCACAATGATGTTATTAACTCGTTATTTGTACACGACGAGTCCCATTTTGGCTGGAATATCATTTTCAAGAGATTGGGTAATATTAATGGTGGTAAAACTTTTTGTATAAAGCTATAGCTGTTTATATTGACGGATTACGTATATGTCGGTAACTCTTTGTAAAAAATTTGGAAATTTGTAGTAAGATCGTATGGGACCAAACTGCTGAGGTCATCGGTCCCTAAGCTCACACACTGCTTAACTTAACTTACGCTAAGGACAACACACACACCAATGCCCGAGGGAGGACTCGAACGGGAGAGCCGCGCGAATCGTGACAAGACGCCTCAGACCATGCGGCTACCCAGAACGGTAATTATTTGTCTTACGTTTTAGATGTTAAAATATAACCTCCTGGAGTGTTTTGTTGAAATTGTTCCTCAGTTGTTGTGGTGTTGTAATTCGTCAGCAATTTACGTATGGTGCTCATCTAAAACTTATGCCAAATAATAACCAACATAGATGATGGCCATCCAACATATACCGCTACACAAAAAATGTTACCATCATTAATGTTGGCAGGATCACTTGAGAATGGCATAATAGCTGAAGCGGGACTCGTCACGTATAAATAACAAGTTAATAAAGTCTTTGTGCAACAGAAACTTTAAAAATGTATTCTATTCCTCTCACACATCTGAATTTATCGCTATTGCTTTCAGAATCTTTTGAATACTCGACCTGTGGAAACGTGTACATCACTCTTCCAGTAAGATCTTCAGCTGCTGTTTCATTTAATGAGGTTTGTAAATATCTTCTTGGAAGAGCAAAGGTTAAGGAAGGGTACGTTCTGTTCAGACAAGACATTTGTCATCACACTGAAACTTCTCCTTTGAATGTAAAGAATGACATTGCTGGAAAAACTCTTACGTTATTTGATTTTCAAACAGCTGAGCAAAACTCAACGTACTCAGACAGTTTTCTCTTTACTTATTCTGATCATCACTAAACTGGCAAACAATATTTTAGCGCAACGCAATCTGACTTTCAATAATCCCTACAAAAGAATGGCCCTGACTAACAATAACTTATACCTTTCATGAATCAGTTACCTCACAAAAATCTTCGTGACTCGAACTACTGCAATACAGCGAGCGCCAATACTGCCAGCTAAATAAAAGTTTCTAACTACTGAAGGCACTAGCTACTGATAGGAGGCATAGTTAGCAAAATGAAAGATTTTGATAGAGAGCAATGTATTTACCTTAATAGCGATATTTGTGACATCAGATTAAACAAATTTCCTTTTTCTGGAGGATACACGTCCAGATCGTCCGCTCATAGTAACTTCTCAAAACTCTGGCATCTCTCTCCCCACATCCACCACTGCTGGCGGCTCACCTCCAACTGCCAACGCTACGGGCTGTTCACATCCAACTGCCCAACACTACACTAGCGAATAATCCAACAATGAGTCCAACCAGCCACAGACTGCACACATTGCAGTCAGCGATTTTGATACAGAGCGCTAAGTGGCGTTACCAACATAAAAACCTAAACAGCCTACTTACAACACATGTAATTCAAAAGCATGTAGAAGTCAATACAGCGACACATGTGCTGTTTATTGACTTCGTACAAGCCTTTAACAATGTGGGTATGAGAAATATTGGACCAGAGAGGACATACCATACCACTTATTAAGAGTAATCCAAGAAATGTACCAAGACTTCACAATTTCCTTTGACAGAAAAGAGAATGTTATAGTAACAACAAATTTAGACTAATAACAACGATACGGTTTGTCTCCGATGCTTTTTAATATATATGTTTATGATATCTCGAGACAACACTAAGATAAAATAGTTTTACGTACTTAACTTTAATCAACGAAATAGTCTAACAGCAACACTCTTTGCTGATGACCAACATCTTATAACTGACAGCGAGGACAACCTTCAAAATGTCATTCATAAATTAAATACTGTATAGCGGTCAATAGCTATAACTCAACAATTGGTATCTAAAAAATCAAAGTCAGGGGTTTTACAGGCCAAGACCTGGCCCCAAACAGAATTGAAACAAATAACAAGAAAATAGAAAGAGTGGATGAGCTTCGTAACAAATACCATCTCATTCACAAAACAAAAAAAAACCTACCTAAAGAAATTCAAAGATTCTGTTGTATTAACGAATAAAATGGTGAGAAAATACCAGTAATAAAGCTCTACAAAACTATATGTTATGGCATTGATACTTGGAGAGAAACAGCTGCAAATGAACGAAGACTATAAACGGCGGAAATGAGGCTTTTAAGAAGAGTCACTGGCTGTAGATTATCTTATATGCTAAGGAATACAACAAACAGACAAAAAATAGCATAAATGAACAAATCAAGGAGTACAGAAACATTTGAAGAGATCAGAATAAATGAAAATCGGATGCATAAAATGACAAAGAATTATCGACCTATAGGGAAAACGTCAATAAGCAGACCAAGAGAGATATGGAGAGATAAAATAGAAACTAAGCACAGACAACAGAGGCACTGAGCAACAAGACGTAGCAGACATATTAGTAACACTTCAACGACGAATGAAGAAGAAAAAGAAGAAGAAGAAGAAGAAGATTTATGCTTCGACTGGTAAGTTACACAAGGTATAATAGAAAGAACTGCAAATACTTTTATTGGTGACTGAGAGCAGTATACTGAACAACGTTAAATCAATATTTACTTCATTTGCAGACTAATAATTATAGCTATTTGGTGTAGTATGCACTTTGGTTCGTACTTCCAAGTGCATGTGGCAAGAGCAAGCCATTAATGCTTATTTTCCCCTGGGCAGCAGGTCAGGCGTTGAAATGAGAACACAAAACGGTTAGTCTACACTGACAGGCGTAGTCCACTTGATAGTGCAGAAAATATCAGGTACTAAACTGTGTGACAGGTTTGTGGGAAAACTGTTATACACAAAGAAAAGCAACCAACACTCTTATGTGTGTACATATTAAGGTGCTACATATAAAAGTACCTGCACTTATACCCGTTGTATCCTGTATATCACAGCATACTTCGTGTAGGCACTACGGAGAAAACAGTCATTTCCATGGGAAGTATCCCTAATACCGTGTAACATGCTTCCAGCACGAACAACGGCCCCAATCCAGCGAAGCAATGTGTCCACAAGTTTCTTCAGGTACGCCACATCTGGCTGAAGACATTCGTTGATTAGATCTCGTAAGGCTAGAAAACTGCGGTAATGTTAGTTGCTACGTATCGCCCATTATTCCAAATTGTCCCACACATTTTCAGTGTCGTAATGATCATGTGATTTAGCGGACCAGATGCTGTGCACCTAGATACCTATGTATTCATCAAAGTGGAACGTACTGGTGCAGCCTGTGAATTGGATGTTTTTATCTTGGGAGACGGTCATGCCAACAGCGTACTCTTCTTGAAGATGTAGAAGAAAGCGCAACACTTGGGCAACGAGAAAATTAAAATAAACATCCTAGTTCACGTCCACGGTAATCTGAATGGGTATGACGAAGTCATGCGAAGAAAAACACCCCTAGTTCATCACAGAAATACCCCGTCCTGAATAAACCCCCCACACACTGCGGATTAAACGCCCCTTGGATCTCCCATGCACTCGACGCCTTGTATCGTTTGAAAAGAGGCTAAATCGCGACTCGTTGGACCACATTACACGCCTCCGGTCAGCTAATGTACAATTTTAGTGCTTTTCGGCAAACTGAAGATTGCGGCTCTATGTGCGGCTGTGAACAGTAGCCTTTTTTGGGGGGAGGGTTATCCGGCATCAAATATCCATTCCATGTAGTTTGCTTCACAGAGCTCGTTCGGAAACTAGCTGAGATGGACTTGCAGTCACTGAAAGCAGTAATTCCTGTCAGATATGAAATCGATTCTCATTGATAGTGAGTGACACTCGTCTCAGGGTCCTGTTGGTTAGAATGTTTTACAACCACTGTTCTTAAGCAGTGTTGCATTTCTGCGAGTGTTATGCCATACCTTGTAACACGTAGAGCAGTCCTCGTTGGAACACCGTCAAATAGGGCAACTTCATTCACGGTGAGGTCAGAACGCGTGCAAATATCGTACCTCCTTTCTGCCATTCTCTCAGATCTCCACGTCGACCCATCTTACAGCGTCGATTCCATGCCACCTACTGCAAAATACACACCACTTCCCTGGCATGAATTATGTCAGCGGTGGAGGGTTACATGACCGCCTGGCATCGGTTCTACACAATGTAAAGCGCTCTAAAGCGACCAGTGTCGTGTTATAACCCTATGATTAACATTTTTTGTTGAGCTTAATTAGCCCTAATAACAGCGGAATGGATCGGTAGGGAGACCCCAGAGACTTCAATCGTAGAGTAGGCATTGGGTGTCACCTGAGTAATAAATACATCATGGATATTTCTGTCCTTCTAAAGCTGACCACATCGACTGTTGCTGATGTGACTGTGAAGTGAAAACACGAAAGAACAACCATAGCTAAACTAAGGCCACGTAGATCTCATGTACTGGCGGACAGAGACCGTTGAGCTTTGTGGAGTGTGATCGTTAAAAAATTGCATGAAATCAGCGGAAGGAACCACTCGTCAATTCCATTACCCTACCACCAATCCAGCTAGGACAGTGATTGTGCTTATGAAGTTAAAAATAATGGGGTACAATGCTCGAGCAGCTACTCATAAGCCACACATTTCTATAGTCAATGCTAACCGACGCTTCAGTTGATGTTAAGGGGGCGCCTCTGGGCACTTTATCACTGAAAAACAGTGGTATGGAGTGATAAATCACGCTCCACCCTGTGGCCATACGGTGAAAGAGTTTTGGTATGGGGAATGGCTGGAGAACGTTACTTGTCAATATGTGTGGAGCCAACAGTTGAGTAATGAGGAGGTGGTGTTACGGTATCGGTGTGTTTTTCGTGTTTGGGGTGTGATCCTTTTACTGTGCCTAAGAAAACGTTAAATGCATCATATGCAGTGCCCACAGTTAAGTACCGAGGAAGTGGTGTTTCGCTATACGTGTGTTTTTCTTGGTCAGGGTGTGCCCTTCTTATTGCGTCTAATAAAACGTTAAATGTGGAACAATATGAACACACTTCATTGCACTATGTACTGCGTAAGTAGAGGAACGATTCGGGGACTATTAATGGTTGTATCAGTATAACGATGGATCCTGTCATAAAGTAGTATCCATAGGGCAGTGGTATGTGGACAATAATATCCCTGAAACCGACTTGTCTACCCATAGTCCCAAACACCTTTTGGCTTAGTTAGAACATCGACCTTCTCTGTTTTCGGCTATTCAGGAAGGATGGGCTGTCATTCCTCCAGAGACATTCAGACACCTCACTGAAAGTGTCCCCATCGGGGATAAAGCCGTGATAGGGACGAAGAGTGGATACAACCCCTATTAATAACCACTAATACCGAGCGGGGTAGCACAGTGATTAGCACAATAGACTCGCATTGAGGAGGACGACTGTTCAAACCCGTGTACGGTCATCCAGATTAAGGTTTTCCGTGATTTCCCTAAGTTGTTTAAGGCAAATCCCGGGATGTTTTCTTCGAAAAGGAACTGCCGCTTCCCTTCTCCATCCTTCCCTAATCCGAGCTTGTGCTCCATCTCTAATGACCTTGTTGTCGAAGGGACTTTAAACACTAATTTCCTCCTTCTCCAATATCCACTGTTAGATGTCGGGATACTTTAGACCAGATGGTATATCATTTCTATTAATTTTTGAGTCACGCCTTCATACATTACTTAGTAGAGTATCTCTATCAGTTTTTTTTGCAAAACAGTTTTCCAGCACATTTTCTTTTTCTGTTTCAGTAACCATATTTTGTTCTGCATCGATTATCTTCCAGGTGACATTTTTTTCCTGCTGACTCCACTTTTAAAAAGTCGCTTCATCATTGTTTGCTTTGAGCATCTGTACATCTACATCGAGAGTTCGTAAGCCACCTGACTGTGAATGAATGGGGTTACCTCAGATAGGACAATAATTGGAAGAGGGTGACGGAAGAGAATTCTGAACCACAACTTATTGCGTGATATCTGCTTGGTTAAATTCAAAGACAAGAACATAAATACAATTACACAAATCAATTTATAAGTAAGACAGTTCTTTCTAGACGTGTGTAATTACTTATAACCAAGGAGTGGTTAATTCGAAAATACAACAGATAATGTGGCCAGACTCATCATTACTAAATTAGTGGTTAGTACTTTCTTCCGCCGATACCTTCATTTCTCCTCTTACCTGGACTACTCGCTATTAGTGCCTGGGAAAAACTGCTGTTGGTCAGCATCTGCACGAACTCAATTTCCCTGATTTTTCCATAGTTGTCGTGTCACAAGATGTGGGAGGAAGCATTTGCTGAGCATCTCCGTAAATGTCATAATACGTAAACCAGGGTCCATAATTCTACACGAGACTGACATAAGTGCAATATACTGATGAGTCAAAACATTATGATCTACACTCGATAAGGTTTTGCTCGACCTTTGGAACGCAGTAGAGCGGTGCATTTGCATGGCATGGATTCTATAAGTCCTCACTAGGTTTCCCAAGGTATACGGCACCAGAATTCTACGCACAGGTCATGCACTTCCCGTAAATTACGGGCCAATGGTTTTTGAGAGCGCAATTGGCACCATATTGCGTCCTGCATGTACTTCATCAAGTTGGTAGCCAACACAAAGCCAGTTCACCATCAGGTTCCACAAACAACTGTGGCACGATTCTGGTATAGTGGTATCGACAGTTATCCTGCTGGAAAATGCCAGTGCCGTCGGAGAAGACATTAGGTGCGATGAAGATTACTACGATAGACCCCATAAAACCCAGATGAATGTCCTTCATTACATAATACTGCCCTCATCGTCCTACATCCGCGGCGCGGTGCATGTTTCGAGCAGCCATTGGTCTGCATGATGGCGTATAAGAACACGACCATCGATCTGTAATAATAATAAACGTGATTCAATGCGACGCGATTCCTTGATCAACGGTCCAATCTCAGTGTCCTGTGACCACTGCAATTGTAATCGACTCTGTCGTTGGATCGACATGTGAACACGTAGAGGTCGTCTGCTGCGGAGGCCCATGTTCAGCATTGCGCTAAGAAAATACTTGCGCTTTCGCCACCATTGTACTGTGTCGTCTATACTACTTTACAGAGCGGGAAAGCTTCCAACTTCCACGTTCTGTGATGAGTTGTGGACGACCAGAACCTTGTCGCCTAATTGTGGCGCTACAGTCTGGAACCGCGCGACCGCTACGGTCGCAGGTTCGAATCCTGCTTCGGGCATGGATGTGTGTGATGTCCTTAGGTTAGTTAGGTTTAAGTAGTTCTAAGTTCTAGGGGACTGATGACCACAGCCGTTAAGTCCCATAGTGCTCAGAGCCATTTCAACCATTTATTCGTGGCTTCACCGTCCTTCATCCATTTTCCGTAGAAACTCGCGATAGTATTACGCGTACAGCAGTCCAGCTTAGCCGTTTTCGAGATTATCCTTCCTAACAACTGGGGCATGACAAATTGCCCTTTGTCAGAGGACTGTCTATTTGCCTTTACTTTCTTTACCCTGTCACGTGGCCACACCGCCACCGAGCGGCATTCAGTTTCGCTGCAGAGAATGGTCATTATGTTTTGACTCATCTTTGTAGGTTTATAATTATTTGCACCTATCTAAAGACGTGATTTCAAAATGATAATGACCCGTGTTTTATATCCATTCGTTTAGTACCCTTTGTTGCTCCAACTACCTACGACTAACTGCTGTTATAATCACACTGGTATCTCACCCGGTCTTGATGCTGACCGCTAGTGAACGATTTTAGTTGATTTTCTATTCTGGAAGCACTTATCTTAAAACCTACCGTTTTGAGATCCGTGCTATGATAGAAAGGAGAAAATTATAAACGATCTTCCCTAATGAAACGATGTCGGAAGACGAATACAGTATTTCGGCCTTCTCTCAGTCATTTTCAGTACAGTGCCAGTGGGGTCATCTAACGACTGAATATGTGATTTCGTTCCGCTTACTGACTTTACGCAAAACGAAAGTTTTTTGGGTTTTGAATGAGATGGCATGGCAAAATTTTACTTTCAAATTCGCTGACGCTCCTCCCATTTTAGCTTTCTTCCGCCTTTGTTTATCAATTGGTCTTTGACTTTGATTAAGTCTGTGATGAATCTCGCCTTGCTTTCGTAGCAGCTTTTTAACATGGCTATTGAACGACAGTGGATCTTTCCCATACCTCAAAACCTTGCTCGTCACATACCCTTCTAAGACGTACTGAGCAACGCTCTTGAAATTTATCCATTTTGCTCTGCATCTTCGTCCCAAAATTGAATATTTGATGTTAGCTACTTAGATACTCTGCAATTTTGACTCTTCCACTCCTACTAAGCAAAAATATTGTCTACCTTTCTTAACGTTCTTTCCATCATCCGTATTCAGTGATGATCTCTACCTTATGATCAGTGATGCCCTTCTCTATGTTAACTGATACGAAAAGTTAAGTCGTTTTATGACTAGCAGGTGTGAGGCGTTGCCCATATCTGCCAGAAGTAATTTTCAGACAAGAGATTAACAACAATCTCACATGAATCCCTGTCTATGCACAAATTTTGATTTCACCACTCTCCCATTCTATAGCTGGCAAACTGAAGCCTCTTCCTGTTACAATAGCATGATTAGGAACGTTACTCACGATATTCTACAAGTTTTCTATGAAGCATTATGCCACTGCAGCTCCCGAAGCACATGGTACGTCAAAGCATCCGATTGCCACTTTCGAACCACCTTTGATTCGTATCTTCACACATATTACTTCACACGTCGAAACTGTAATAACATCACTGTAGTTTTTTACTACAATAAATATGCCATCATCATTAGCGCTTAGCCTATACTTGGAATACATATTTAAATCTGAATTTAGGATTTCATTGCTGTTCACTTC
Organism: Schistocerca serialis cubense; assembly: GCF_023864345.2. Taxonomy (NCBI): domain Eukaryota; kingdom Metazoa; phylum Arthropoda; class Insecta; order Orthoptera; family Acrididae; genus Schistocerca; species Schistocerca serialis. Next base: position 297,717,435 of record NC_064640.1, on the reverse strand, counting down.
CGATTGCACCCAGTTTTTTGTTCCTAATGCTATTTGAGCATTATATTGCCTCTGGTAAGCGAGATTTTTTCTGGGACGTTACCACAGGTGTTCCTGCAGTTTACTAGTGGCACATTACAATTTTCTCTTAGTGATCTGCAAGGGCGAACGTTCTCTTCCGAGAGTAACGGAGCTGATTGCTCTCCGATTAAGGCGGGTAACTCATTACTGACCCTATGGAGGAATCCACCTAACCTAAAAATATGTACGCACTATACGTACTCTGCTACTTGAGTGGCCGCTTCCCTTGCAAGCGGACGCCTAATCTATTAAGGGAGGCCCTAAAAATTTTCACTCTACAGTGCATGTTGAGGAAATCCACGCCTGTGATAGTCTCACAACTGTCAGAACCTCTAGTGTAGACTTTCCACTCGGCTCCAAGATAGAGGACTGTGGTGAATTTTGAGTGTGATACGACAAATAATGAGTCATGTCTGCAACCTACGTACGAAGCTGTGTTCAATTTAGCCAACTGTCAAACGGAACAGACGATGGCCTCATAACACAGGTAGATAGCGTCATTGAGACATACACAAGTTACGGTTAGCAAGCGGTTGCACCCAGTGCATTCAATACCGCCGGCAGTATCTGCTCCACATCCTTAACAAAGAAAGAAAAAAAAATGAAACGATCGTATGGCATTGTTAGCTGGGAGGCCCCAAGCGGGCAAGCGGGGAAGTTCGGCCGCTGAGTGCAAGTCTTATTTCAGTCGAACTCAACACTCAGTCTACGAGCGGGGAAAATCTCCTACCCGGCTGGGAATCAAACCCAGGCCCACGGCATGGGAGGCAACCACGTTACTACTCAACAAAGCAGCGGACACGTGTTTAGCAGACCTCCTGTTAAACATACCCAGTAAATACAGGCCTTCTTTCCCGGCCTGCCTGATACTATCTCAGAGACTCCATTATCCACCTAGCGTAGAAGCTCCCAATGACCAACATGCCTACCCCTGCTGTTGATCCAATAAACGAGGCATCTCGTGCTGGTTCTGACGTATTACCAACATTAGTCAGTACATCATAACTGTTGCAGAGCTGTAAGGGGACACCTGTGTGGTCAGCTCCCACATTCGTCTTCCACCCAGAGACACCTGATTCCACCAAGGTTCACCACTGGCCATTCAGAGAGGAGAAATTGGCCAGATGATGCCCACTGGAAGGCACAATGCCACTGGAGCATCGGCATGAACGGTGTCACAGATTTCGCCACAGGTGCCCCAACGTCACAACAGTTTGAAGCCTATCAACTGTAATCAACGCAGTTTCCGCTGACTTCAGAGAGCGGCCAATTAAAACTAGATTTGGAGTCATTTATATGACTACTATTAAGCAAAGCCACAAAAGTCGAAAGCACCAAATGCTATACTTTTCAAACTCACTTAACACCTCACACAGACAAAAGACAAGTTTTGATACTGTCCGGATAGTTCACTGTCTCCTTCTCGACATTAGACAGTGGAGTTGCTTTGTTGATTATATCTATTGTATTGTAGTTCTCTCTTGACGTACGGGAGTCGGTGTAATTCTGTACTACAAGTTGTGTAATAGCTGACACAACCTGTTTTATGAATATTCCATCTAGTTGCAGTATTTCTCCAAAAAATGGTTCAAATGGCTCTGAGCACTATGGGACTTAACTTCTGAGGTCATCAGTCCCCTAGAACTTAGAACTACTTAAACCTAACTAACCTAAGGACATCACACACATCCATGCCTGAGGCAGGATTCGAACCTGCGACCGTACCGGTCGCGCGGCTCCAGACTGTAGCGCCTAGAACCGCTCGGCCACGCCGGCCGGCAGTATTTCTCCCTTCGTTATTATGTAAGGGTGTGCACTCAGAGAAAGCGGGTTACCTGCGTAGCGAATGCCAGCGCAAGGTTGTCTGAACCAGCACAGGGAATATTCCTATGTTATCTAAAGTAATAGTGCAGCACACAAAGGCAGCCGGGTGGCGACGTTGATTGGAACGAACACCCATCTGCCGGCAAGCCTGAATGTACGACACATTGTCCGCCAGCGCCGGCGCCACAGGGAGCCGACGCACTGTGCTGCCAGAATTGAGGGGACATGCGTGCCAGCTGCTACAATTTTGCTTAAACCGTTTTACAGAAAGTTGAAAGTTATCTTAATAAAAATAATATGATTGTTGTTATTCATTACAACTATTGCTTGGTGGCAGTGTAAGCTGTCTGTGAGCTTCTATAAACTTTCAACATAAGAATTAGTAATATTTGGATGTCAGAATTCGACTGCGAGGATGTGATGCAAAATCTGACTGTGAGAAAGTAACTTGAGAGTGCAAATATGGTCCCCTGTCTGTTTAAAAATTCTTAATGGCAAGAATGCTATCTAAATTCAACCCTATGAATCATTAAACTTTTAAATTGATAAACTGGCCCTGGAAAAAGTCAATGTTTCCTTTTTTACTATTTAATTTTGGCTTACCTTTTGCAGAATGGAAACACTCTGACACTGCTCTTGTCTTGAAATCACTGAGTTACAAGTAATTACTGAGATGGGTCTGGTGCAATGCGCTCTCTTTTTTTAAAAAAAGCAAAGCATACTTGGTTCATAACAAATCTGAAGAAGTAAAACTGATAACCCATGTTTTGACATGGACTCTGAATGTGGACAAGTACTTGTGATAAATTATACCATCAAACGTAATTATGTAAAACACTCTCAGTTTTCTTGCCACATCAGTTTGGGATAAATCCTAGAGCTTTCGACGATATCCTCCATCATCGTTGTCAGGAACAACTGACTGTCTTCAATGCTTTTTTTTCCCTTCATTGTAATTTCATGCCCCTGCCCCACATGGCAGGGAAGGACTTGCAGTGGCACAATCCACCACTCTTCAGCCGAGTGGAATTACAACAAATAAAGATGAGAACTTATACATAAAAGAGGCAGAAAAAGGGACACAGTAAATGGAGACAATGGAAGTTAAAATATACACTAACACAGGTACGTTTATTGGGGGACAGTTAAAAAAGTCGACATAAAGATTTAAAAAACCCCACTTGGCGATTTTGGGCACTTAAAATACACTGGAGTGACATGTACAAGTTAAAGGATAGCCATAGTAGAAAAACACACAGGACGAGAGACACTTAAAGAAACCACTGTAAGCAACAGTGCACACACAAAGAATAAAAACAGCTGGTAGGGACCTGCTGAGTGACGTTAGGCCTGAGAGGAGGGAAAATGTGTAGGGGGGCTAGAAGGGGGGGGAGGAAAAGAAAGAAATGGGCAGGTGGCACGTCAAGGGCAGGAGACAGGTGGGGTGGGAGATAAATTGGGAAGGCAAGGCAGGAGGGAGTGCAGAGATACGGGGGGTGTAGCATGGAGGAAAATCATTCGAGGGAAGGGAAGAGGAGGGGAGAGGGTGCCCTGAGGAGGAGGAGGGGAAGGTGGGGTTAGATTTGCTAAGAGGGGTAAATATGTAAATATCAGGGTGAAGCTCATCACCCAGGAGGTGTAGGTGCTGGAAGTTGCGTTGGGAAAGGAGATGGAGGGTGTGTAGCTGGAGAGAGGGTGGGACACAACGGTAAAGTGGCAGCACTGGGTTGGGGGTGAGGAGGAAGTGGGACACCACGACATGGGGGGGGGAGGGGGGGGTGAATCAAGTCAGTGGATGAAGTTCAGGGTGCAGATGTGTTCAGGGAAAAGAAGAAGATGGGAGAACGGAATGAGGTCATAGAGGATGTGCATTGGGGATGAAAAGTCGATGCAGAAGGCAAGGTGGAGTGCATGGCATTCTAGGATTTGGTGGGCTTTATAGAATCTTGGAGGGGTGGAAATCCAAGGAACACTGGCATAACATAGGATGGGGTGGATCAAAGATTTGTAGGTGTGAAGGATGGTAGTAGGATGCAGTCGCCATGGCCAACCAGACAGGAGTTTCAAAAGGTGGTGTCTATTGTGGGCTTTGTGTTGGATTGTAGGGAGATGGGGAGTACAGATGAGGTGAAGGTTGAGGGCGACACCGAGGTATTTCAGGGTAGGAGTGAGGTGGATAGGATGACCATACATGGTGAGGTAAAAATCGTCTAGCTGGAAGGAGTGGGGAATATGACCTATAATGATTGCCTGGGTCTTGGAAGGGTTGATGTGAAGGAGCCACTGGTTGCACCAGGTGGTTAACTGGTCGAGGTGGGTTTGAAGGGTACATTGTGACCATTGAAGGGTAGGATAAATGGTCAGGAAGGCGGTGTCATCAGCAAATTGGAGTACACGAACAGGCGGGGGAAGTTATGGCATATCAACAGCATACCGGAGATAGAGGAGAGGGGGAAGGATGGAGCATGGAGCCTTGGGGCACACCGACAGTGGGATAGAAAGTACGGAAGTTGGTATTGTGGATAGGGATGATGGAAGAGGAGGGAAGCAACAAGATGGATGAAACTGATGGGGAGAGCACAGGGTCTGAAGTCTGGAGAGGAGCGTGGGATGCCAGACATGGTCGTAGGCGTTCTGGAGGCTTAGAGAAACAAAGATAGCAGAACGATGGAAGTTAAGTTGGAGGGAAAGAAGATTGGTAAGGTTAAGGAGCTGGTCGTCAGCTGAGAAGGAGGGCCAGAAGCCACACTGGGGAAGGGGGAGGAGGTGGTGCTGGTTAAAATGGTGATGAATACAGCAGGAGAGGATGGACCTGAAGACCTTACTGAATACGGAGGTGAGGCAGATGGGAAGATAGGAAGAGGTGTCAGGAAGGGGGTTTGTTCGGTTTAGGGAACAGCAGGACATGGGAAGTCTTTCACACATCAGGGTAAAAGCCAGTGGAGAGGAGGACGTTGTACATGGGAGCAAGGGCAGCCAGGAAGAACAGGGGGAGGGGGGGGGATTCCTTGTGGTAGCTGTAGGTGACACTGTCGTGACCAGGGGCGGTGTTGCGTTTGGAGTGGAGGACGAGTGTGTGGTAATGGGAGTGTTTATGTCTGAGGAGGGTAACTGATCCAGGAACTGGAAGCTAGGGGCGAGCAGTGGGGCAGATGTATCAGTGCATTCAAGGATAGTGAGGAAGAGTGAGTAATCAAAATCTGGATTGTCAGAAGTGGAGAAGATCTCAGATAGGTGGGAAGCAAAATGCTTAGACTTACTGAGGTTATCAGGGAAGGGGAAGTTGTCGTGGAGAAGAGGGTAATGCAGGGTGGGATGGCTACCAGTAAGGTGGTGGAAGGCTCACCAGTACTTGGAGGAGTTGGCAGGGAGGGTGGACTTGAGGTATGTACATGTCTGGTGCTGTTCCCAGCGTTTCTTTGCTGTAAGGAGATTTTGGATGTGTTGTTGTAATTGCCGGTGGTAGAGAAGTGTATCCCGGTCACGGGTATGGAGGAGGAGCGGTAGAGCCTGTGAGATTCACGGAGAAAAAGGACGGCCTGTGGACGAAGCGTAGGGTGGTGTGGGTGGATGAGTTTGGTAGGAATACTTCAGAGGGGCAGCAGGGTCGAGGGCAGGAGGGGGCCATGGGCGAAGGAGATGGTGAGAAGGACGGAGAGGTGATCAAGGAGTTCCTTTTGGGGTGGGGGTGTTGCCATGTACGTAAAAAACAACATTCCATTTGAGTCCATAGACGTATAATAGCACTGCACTGAACAGATATTTGAATGTCTTGCAGGGGGGGGGGGGGTTGAATTTAGTGAAACTAGACTTCTAATTGTTGTTGTTTATAGGTTCTCTAACCCTTACTTCAGAGCATTTCTGTACAAGCTAGAGAGGGTTCTTGTCTCACTTTACAGGAAGTACAAAAAATTTGTTATACGTGGTGACTTCAATATTAATTTTGTATATGATAGTGTAAGAAATAGGATGTTGGTAGATCTCCTAAATTCGTATCATCTGATGCAGACTGTGCTTTTTCCAACTAGGGTGCAGGGAAACAGTAGCACAGCCCTAGACAATATTTTTATTCATTCTTTGTTACTACACTACTGGCCATTAAAATTGCTACACCACGAAGATGACGTGTTACAGACTCGAAATTTAACCGACAGGAAGAAGATACTGTGATATGCAAATGATATCAGAGCACTCACACAATGTTGGCGCCGGTGGCGACACCTACAACGTGCTGGCATGAGGAAAGTTTCCAACCGATTTCTCATACACAAACAGCAGTTGACGGGCGTTGCCTGGTGAAACGTTGTTGTGATGCCTCGTGTAAGGAGGAGAAATGCATACCATCACGTTTACGACTTTGATAAAGGTCGGATTGTAGCTTATCGCGATTGCGGTTTATCGTATCGCGACATTGCTGCTCGCGTTGGTCGAGATCCAATGACTGTTAGCAGAATATTGAATCGGTGGGTTCAAGAGGGTAATACGGAACACCGTGCTGGATCCCGACGGCCTCGTATCACTAGCAGTCGAGATGACAGGCATCTTATCCGCATGGCTGTAACGGATCGCGCAGCCACGTCTCGATCCCTGAGTCAACAGATAGGGACAAAATCTGCACGAACAGTTCGACGACGTTTGCAGCAGCATGGACTATAAGCTCGGAGACCACGGCTGCGGTTACCCTTGACGCTGCATCACAGACAGGAGCGCCTGCGATGGTGTACTCAACGACGAACCTGGGTGCACTAATGGCAAAACGTCATTTTTTCGGATGAATCCAGGTTGTGTTTACATTATCATGATGGTCGCATCCGTGTTTGGCGACATCCCGGTGAACACACATTGGAATCGTCATACTGGCGTATCACCCGGCGTGATGGTATGGGGTACCACTGGTTACACGTCTCGGTCACCTCTTGTTCGCATTGACGGCACTTTGCACAGTGGACGTTACATTTAAGATGTGTTACGACCCGTGGCTCTACCCTTCATTCGATCCCTGCGAAACCCTACATTCCAGCAGGATAATGCACGACCGCATGTTGCAGGTCCTGTACGGGCCTTTCTGAATGCAGAAAATGTTCGACTGCTGCCCTGGCCAGCACATTCTCCAGATCTCTCACCAATTGAAAACGTCTGGTCAACGATGGCCGAGCAACTGGCTCGTCACAATACGCCAGTCACTACTCTTGATGAACTGTGGTATCGTGTTGAAGCTGCATGGGCAGCTGTACCTGTAAACGCCATCCAAGCTCTGTTTGACTCAATGCCCAGGCGTATCAAGGCCGTTATTACGGCCAGAGGTGGTTGTTCTGGGTACTGATTTCTCAGGATCTATGCACCCAAATTGTGTGAAAATGTAATCACATGTCAGTTCTAGTACAATATATTTGTCCAATGAATACCCGTTTATCATCTGTAGCAATTTTAATGGCCAGTAGTGTAGTTGGGCATTCTATTAGTAAAAGGGTGAATGGGCTTTCAGACCATGATGCACAAATTTTAACACTAAAAGGCTTTTGTACTCAAACAAATGTCACCTACAGTTACAGACTATGTAGGGAAGTTAATCTAACAGCAATAGAGAGTTTTTTAAACCTCGTCAAGGAACAAGAGTGGCAGGATGTTTACAGTGCCGATAACACAGATGACAAATATACTTTCCTTAACACATTTCTTATGCTATTTGAGAGTTGCTTTCTATTAGAAAGCTCTAAACGGAGTACTAGCAGTACAAGGCAGCCTGGGTGGCTGATTAGTGGGATAAGGATATCATGTATAATAAAGTGGGAATTATATTAAAATGTTAGAAGTAATCACAATCAAGCTGCTGTAGCCCATTGGCAAGGTGCTTAAAAATGTTATTAGTAAAGCAAAGAGTATGTGGTACGCAAATAGAAAGGCTAATTCACAGGACAAAATTAAAAATATATGGTCAGTTGTGAAAGAAGTGTCTGGTCAGCAGCACAAGGTCGACGATAAAGTCAGTTCGTAGTAAAAATATTTTTGTTACTGATAAATCAGATGTATTTACAGCATTTAACAATAATTTTCTGAGTATTACTGCTGAATTAAATAAAAATTTAGTTTCTACAGGGAATCATATAACTCTCTTGCCAAGTGCCTTTCCCAGATTGATCTGTGATACAGATAAGGGGGAGATTGAGTCAATACTGAAATCACTGAAGATTAAGGACTCTCATGGATATGATGGAGTGTCTAGCAGAATATTAAAGTACTGTACTGCACATGTTAGCCCTGTATTTAGCCATCTTTGTAATTTTTCCTTTATGAATGGCCAGTTTCCTGAGCGATTAAAGTACTTAATAGTAAAGCCGCTTTATAAAAAGGGATAAAGGGAAAGTTTAGACAATTTTAGACCTATTTCTATGCCATCAGTGTTTGCTAAAGTTATTGAAAGGCTCTGTATGTAAGGATAATTGATCATTTTATATCACACGATTCGCTATCAAATTTCCAATTCAGCTTTAGAAGTCCTTTAACAACTGAAAATTCTATATTCTCTTTTCTCTGTGAGCTTAGTGGATGGGTTAAACAACAAGTTTCGAATGCTAGGCATTTTTTTTATTTAACTAAGGCATTTGATTGTGTTGATCACAAAATATTGCTCCAGAAGTTGGACTATTATGGAATACGAGGAGTAGCTCACAATTGGTTCACCTCTTACTTTAGGAACAGACAGCAAAAGGTCATTATTCATAGTGTCTAGAATGGCTGTGATGTAGGATCTGAGTGGAGTACAGTGAAATGGGGGGTGGAGGGTGGGGGGGGGTGGGGGGGGGGGTGGGGGGGGTGCCCCGAAGATCAGTATTGGGGCCACTCCTGTTCCTTATTTGTATAAATGATAGTCCCTCTAGTATTACAGTTAACTCTAAAATATTTCTATTTGCTTATGACACCAGCTTGGTAGTAAAGGATTTTGTGTGCAACATTGGGATGGTTTCAAATAGTGCAGTTCATGACGTAAGTTCATGGCTTGTAGAAAATAAACTAACGCTAAATCACATTAAGACTCAGTTTTTAGTTTCTAACACACAATCCAACAAAACCTGATGCTTTAATTTCACAAAGTGGGCATATGACTAGTGAAACTGAACAGTTCAAATTTCTGGGTGTTCAGATAGATAGTAAACTTTCATGGAAAGCCCATGTTCAGGATCTTGTTCAAAGACTTAAAGCTGCCATTTTTACTATTCGAACGGTATGTGAAGTGACTGATCGTTCGACACGAAAATTAGTCTACTTTACTTATTTTCATTCGCGTATGTCCTTTAGTATTATATTTTGAGGTAACTCTTCCCATTCTAAAAGGATATTTTAGGCTCAGAAGCGGGCGGTTCGGGCAATAAGTTCACGAAACTCTTGTCGACCCCTGTTCATGAGCCTGGGTATTTTTACATTGACCTCTCAATATTTGTATTCCTTACTGTCATTTCTTGTTAACAATATTACCTTATTCCCAAGAATAATCAGCTTTCACTCAGTTAATACTCGACAGAAATCAAACCTGCATTTGGATCGAGCTTCCGTAACTCTTGTACAGTATACTGCTACATCCATTTTCAATAAGCTGCCACAAAAAATCAAGAATCTTAGCAGTTATCCACGCGCTTTCAAATCGAAACTGAAGAGTTTCCTCATGGGTCACTCCTTCTATTTTGTCGAGTAGTTCCTTGAAAAACTAAGCTGATTCTTGTTGTATTGTTGATTGCGTTTACGTAAACTTACGGCTTGACTTTTTTCGGGTTACTAAAAATTTTATTTTTATCTGTTACTACTTTTAGGTTGTAATTTCATGTACTGACACATTCCATGATCTTAGAGATTTGATGCACAATTTGGTCTTACGGAACTTGACATGTAAATAAAAAAGACAAAATACCAATTGGATCAAGGACGTCTGTGTCGATGCAACCAAGGAGTTTGGGAGAGGCAAGGATGACATCTGGGGTGGAGTTATTTTCAGGACAGGTGTGCTGTGGGAGAGGAACAAGGTCACCATGGTGGGTGGAAAGGAACTGATGCTACCGCCGAAGGGTGTCAGGCTCACGGCTGTGGATGTTGAGGTGGAGAAGGTGTAGTCAACATGGGAAATGAAGTCGTAGGGGAGAGGAGCTGCAGGATGGATATAAATAGTGGCACAGCTGAGGGAGGGAAAAAGATGCTGAGGATAAGGTATTTGGTCACGTCACTGTGTAGGGGCTGTGGCTGGCAAGGGAGATGCTTGAGGTGGCCAATAGTCATCCCACGTTATGTGAGGGGAAGGGGATTGTCAGTGCGGTGGAGGAGAGAGGGAGAGATGCAGAGAACATGGTGGGGTTGAAAGAAGGTTGAAAGAGGTATTTGTTGGCAGTGAGGGAGCGAATGTTTTGACAGAGGAGACGATACTGTTGACACACTAGGAGGTTGGAGGGGGAAGGGAGCAGGGTGTGGAGAGAGGGGCTTAAATGATGGTGTCTAGGTGAGTGAAGGTAAAGTGGGAGTAGGTGGCAAAGGTATTCAAATGGAAGATGTGGCAAGGAAGATCTGATGGAGAGTGTGGGGGCTTGAGAAGGGGTGGGTATTCTGTGAGACAATAGTCAGGAATTGGATTACGCCTTCACCTGTAGAGGGAGGATGGGCTGGTTGTTGGGCCAAACAGGGGCTGTGAGCTCAGGGCTGGTGGGAGGGAATTTGGGTTTGCATTAGGAGGAGAAGGTGGTGTGGGGTTCGTTGCAGATGTTGCAGGAAGGAGGAGAGGGCTAGGATTTGGGAGGGGAATGGGATGGGTCAATGGGGTGGTGGCGGTTGAAAATCAGGTCTCCCTGAGTGAGGAAGTTATCTATGGAGGGGGCAGACTCAGTAAAGACATGCATGAGGAAGACAGGGCTCGAGAAGCTCTAAATACGGCGGGCTGAGCGGATTTCCAGGGTGGGGTAGGCACTGAAATCTACCAACACCTCCGCCTCCATGGTCACAGGTTTTGTGATCACGACAATCACATTTGACGAGAACGAAGCCTTTCTTGATGGCACTGATATGCAAAACATTCTCGGTTTTTCTTGGTGCATCTATTCGGGATAAAAAAGTCTTGAGCTTTCAACTATAACCTACAAAGTCCATTAGTGGACGACAAGGAGTTTGGGGCTCATGAGGAGAGGAGGAGGTAAGGAAAGGGGTGAGGGACGCATCGGGGCCAAAGGTGATTCAGGGAAGGCGCCGGAGGAGATCAGTATGGAAAGAGGAGAGGGGGATTTGAGGAGGACAGAGTCTCTGTGGGGAATAAGTTGGGTAATGGGGGCACTGGGATGTACTTACGGATTTTGAAGGTAAGGATGAGGGCATCTAGGAATTTAGGATCGGGCTGGCAAGGATGAAGGTATACAGGCCAGGGCTGGGAGGTGGAAGGAGGGGTGGAGTCAATGGGGGATCAGGAGGAAGAGGGGTGGTGGTGGTTTTTTGGAGGAGGGGATGGAAGTGAGGTCGCCACTTGGGCACTTGGGAGGTTTTTTCCTTCACTGCTTCTATGGTGAACTTATATAGCCCGTGAACAGTTTCTGATTGGTCGGCTTATGATTGGTCAGCGATTATGTACTGCTGCCACAGCTTGTGATTGGTCAGCGATTGCATACTGCTGTGAATATATAACAGCCGACCAATCACAAGCCGACCAATCAGAAGCCGTCCACGGGCTATATAGGGCCACCACAGCAGCAGAGAAGACAGTCAGTTGCTCCTGACGATGACGATGGAGGCTATAGTTGAAAGCTGTAGACTTTTTTATCCCGAATTGACGCAGCAAGAAAAACCGAAAATGTTTTGCACATCAGTTCCATGGAGAAAGACTTCGTTTTCATCAAATGTAATTAATTTTCTCGTTAGGAAAGTGCTATACTTTAAAATTATCTCTTCTTAGCTTCACAAACATTAATGCTCAAAAAATGTTTCTTGAGTAGACAAACATAAGTAGTCTTCAACATCAAATTCGATCTTTTCAAAAATGCAACTCGTAAAAATGAAATTAAGTATTCAACACTTATTCGTACCCCCCAAATTAAAACTGAAAATTATGGATGTCTGTTTATCTTTCGCTATACTCAAGTCTCGAGATGTCTGAAGAAAGAATGTGTAACTGCAAGCTGCCACAGAGAAGTTCAAGATCTGAAATCAGTTACCTTACACTAAAACCTCTTTTATTACTCATCAGAATAGTCATAATAAATATTCTTCTCAAAATGTTTCAATCTCTTTCCTCATCTCAAATAATTAATCACTAAATCAACATGTTCCGCTTCTTCAGAATATAACTGCAACCGTACCACTCGGCCTATGCCGTACTACTTCTCATAACACAACACTGCCGATTACGATGCTACTTCAGCCCACGATTATCAGTGCGCATCATTCCCTGCGCTTCTTGAAAAGCAGAAATGGTCCAAGCAAGCCTCCAGAAGACATAGCATCTGTGATGAAACTCCGCGCATATAATTTCAAACAGTATAAAGGCGTCATCTTTATTTGCGTAAAAAGAACATGTGTTATTTAACTGTGTCGTGTACCAATAATGTTTTGGCTCGTAGTTAAGAAATGTAGTCTGTTGATATCCTGTTCTTCTCTACACAAGCTTTGTTCAAAGTTTAATGAAATCCGAGCATCGTTTTTGTATAGCAGTATGCAAGAATTGTTGAGATCCAGTACTGCTTTGTGTCTGCTCAGAAAATCGACACCCAGTATTGCTTCTGTTGTAAGTAGAGGTAGGACAGGAAATATTGCGAAAAAGTTATAACCTTGTACCATGAATTTCAAATGTGTTTGTGATTTGACATCAACTTCTTTTCCTCCAGCAGCACCCTTTATTTTAATTTTGTGTAGTGACAGAAGACCATGAGGCTAAAACTGCATATAAAGAGTGTTTTCTTTTTGTGTGCTGAAGACTTGGTGGTAAATGTGTGTCTGTGGTTCTTTTTCTCTCGTAATAGCAAATCTCCAAAGTCTTGTAAACAGATGATATTTTCATTCAATAATGTTGCCTGAATGAGTAGTATACTGTGCTGTCTCGCCTAGAGCATTTTCTGGCGCTTGCACTTCTGCTCATTGTCAGTCTCCGCTGTCATGTCTCTGTGTGTTCGGTGACGAAACTTCAACTATCTGTACTGTTTTTTGTTGTTCCGGATTATTCGGATAATGCTGCTGTAGATGGAAACGGCTGTCTGGTTCATTTAAAGAAAGATTTTGTTGGTTATTAAAGTTTCTTCTTCTACAGTTTTCGTTATTCCTGTTCTCATAACCGTTACTACGATTCTGATAGTCTTGTCTGTTATTGTGTGCGTTCTGATGGTATCGTTGTTGATTGTGTAAATTGCTATTCCTCTGTACGTAACTATTTCCTGAATTATCATTGTGTGGGTCAGACTGTGACCTTGACTGTTGAATGGTTCATGTTGCCTCCTGTGTTGAATGGCTGCTAGTTTTTGCGATGAAAATTATGGCTATGTTGGTAACTGTTCTGATATGATCCATCAAGTTATGGTTGTTATAACTTTCGATATAGTCGTCGTTGCCAAAATAGTTTCGTCTGATGTCATTAAATGAACCTGACTGACCTCCGTTTTTTCTGTCTGATAGTTGCGGTTGTACGTGACAAATTGTGATACCTGTACTGAGTGTATGACTCCCAGTAATTGTAAAACTTTTCAGAATGCGTGAATATTGTCTTTCTGGTGTCCTGTCAGTAGCGAAATGCGTAATGATCTTGGAAGTTCCGAAATGCAAAGTTGGATTAACGTTGATGGGCTGTAAGGTCCTAACAGGTGTTGATTTTGTTGTACCGTGTTCAAAAAATTATGTGGGCGTTTCCCATTGCGAGTTTTCGGTGTTTGGTAACAAATTTTGAAGTTTGTGCTTGACACCACGCTGTGTTGCCTCAGACCAGTATGCTGCAAGGAATGCGCTCTGAAATTCTTCAGCTGAAAAACATTGTCGTGGAATCGGTCTCATTCTCATTGCTGGTTCTCCTTCCGAAAAAGTGCAAATAAATTCCAATCTGTGTGTGACTAGCCAAGTAGGTGGTAATGAAAAACTGAACTGCTGGACACGGTGTAACGGATGTAAGTCGTTTGCTCCATTCCGAAATCTTCAAATTTCCTTATTGATAAAAAGTGTTTGTAGTCAAAGCTGTCGTGTCTGTGTATCGTAAGAATTTAGTCTATTGGAACAAGTGGGAGAACGTTCTTCTGTTTGTACAAATTCTCTTTCTCGCAAAGGTTTGCTTAAATGATGCTGTTGACTACTTTCCATTTCGCGTTCGTTATTGTTTTCTGTGCAATTGTGACAAGTTAAGCTCGTTTCAGTTTCTTCAAGAAGAGCGAGAATTTTGTTTACTTTTTGCTTGTGCTGTCTGTTAAGTTCAAAAATGGTTCAAATGGCTCTGAGCACTATGGGACTTAACATCTGAGGTCATCAGTCCCCTAGAACTTAGAACTACTTAAACCTAACTAACTTAAGGACACCACACACATCCATGCCCGAGGCAGGATTCGAACCTGCGACGTAGCGGTCGCGCGGTTCCAGACTGAAGCGCCTAGAACCGCGCGGCCACACCGGCCGGCTGTCTGTTAAGTGCCATCTGTCTTTCTTTCAAATTTCCTAACGGTTACTACTCCTCTGTTTATGTAAAGTGTACCGGCTGGGTTCCATCTGGCTGATTATCTGTATTTAACTGTAACTGGGTTACTTTACTTGGCCGGCCGAAGTGGCCGTGCGGTTAAAGGCGCTGCAGTCTGGAACCGCAAGACCGCTACGGTCGCAGGTTCGAATCCTGCCTCAGGCATGGATGTTTGTGATGTCCTTAGGTTAGTTAGGTTTAACTAGTTCTAAGTTCTAGGGGACTAATGACCTCAACAGTTGAGTCCCATAGTGCTCAGAGCCATTTGAACCATTTTACTTTACTTGTAATATCATAAACATGAGCTATGAGTGTCTCTCTCTGTTCCTTCGTCCAGGCAAGTATCATTTTTGTGTCTGTTTCTATTTGTTACATCTGTTCTGAATGTGTGCGTGGCTTCTTTTTTAATTTGGCTACGAATGAGCTAGAAACTACCTTTTTGATCTTAGCAATAATTAAAACTTTGTCTTGGCAGTATGTGTCAGTGATTGCTTTAAGCCTTTCGCCTACTTGCTAGCTAACATCCCAGAGATGTTCGGGCTCACATGCGCTTCCTCTTCGTCGAAATGTCGTGGCTCTAACTCGTCTAGGGGTTGAACCGCACGTGTCGCATTACACGCCCTAAATTAGACACTTGTGGCCCTTTGGTTAAATTGTCTGGCTGATGGCAAGTTTGCGAAATAAACAGTTAATATAACATATAATAACCGTAATAATAATATCGGGAACTAAATTAACGACCCATAAATGATGTAGGCCACACAGTTGCGATTTGGTTAGAATAATGTTTATTCAAAAAGAAAACTAATAGCGAAAGTGGTCGTATTTAGAATTACTATTACGCTCGAGCGCATATCCATTTGACACAGTTCGATCATTCACAATCTCACGGCGAAACTAGTTCAATACTCCACCTTGATATTTATACGAAAAGTTAGAGTTCACTCCAGGCGCGCTGTTGTTCACCGCTCAGAGACTTAAGTCCCACGATATCACACAACGCAAAATTTTCTAAGTCGTTTCACTTCCTAGCTACGTGAAGACCGACCGTCCGCTTTCGCGTCTCAATCCGAACTGTCCCCTTTCGTGTCTCCAGCCGAGCTGTACTCTTTGGTGTCTAGATCAGAGCTGCCCTTTGCCCGTCTTTACATTTTAACATATTTAAATAATCAAAGCTTGACCACTTTCACGTTCTAAATAGAGTAACAGTAATATCCATTACATAATAAACGTTAAATTCTTTTACACAAAACCAATACAATTTCCTTCTTAACTTTGAATGTCACGACTAGTAGCCTTGCACCAATGTGCTTTCTGATAAATAAATAAAGAACAAAAGTAACTATTATGCACTGAACTTTAAAACAAATATTCTATTACCTAATTAGTCAATTATGTGTCATGCTGTCATCGTTCAACGTGTTTTGTGTGGAGGAAATGATGATCTGATGCTTAGCCGAAAATACTGATAATTTAAATTTACTGTACCTTTTAAACAAATAAAGTTACGGAGTTGATATTTACAATATTTGTCATTTTCATTTTAATGATGCGCTCCTATATGAAATGTCGATAGTTAAGATCGACTAAAGCGTTCAGATTTTAGCATTCAGGTCTTTGTTAGAAAACTTGTTAATTTCGCTTTAACAGTAAATCCTAAACTATGATAGATATGATCAGTATTCAAGTTTTATTGGCATCACCATGAAAATTTATGGAGGATGGCAGATTAAAATTACTGTGGCTTGATTCCTTGCACTACTACAGAATTAAATAGTTTTCATAAACGTTTCCCTTTATGGCCGATCTTAGGTCCGCCATATCTAACACTGCTACATCTCCTTGGCCACAAAAGCCTTCTACTGAGTTTCCCTATGACGTAGGTTCTCGTCTGTCTCACTCGCAGACTACAGCACTTAGGCCTCAATAGACAACAGACGAGTATGAGTTTCCCCATCTCGCGGTAAATCTGCGCCCTTTGTGGCATTCGGTTCTATATGACAGAGTTCGTTTCACAATTCCTAAAGGCTGACTCTTTCGGCCATATACTTAAATGAGAGCGAAATTCTCGTTCTCACATACTTCAGCCTCCTTTTGCGAAAAACATTGTTTTAACTGTGTGTCTGTTGCTGCAATTTCCTCGATCCTATATGTTACATTCTTAACTTCTCTTTCAATTTTTTTTTTTTTTTTTTGTTAAATTCCTTTCAAGTGAGTCTGCGTTTTCTTTTTGTTGTTTTGGTAGTTACTTTTGACCATATTTTAGTAAAGTGTCAAACTGTTTTGTCATTGTTTTGTTATTTTCTTGTAATAGCTGCTGAAGCAGAAGACCAAGGTCATAATTCTACAAAGAATTCGCAACGTTTCTTACGTGATGAACCGGTTGTATGACCGTAGTGTCTGAAAACTTTTGTATTGTCTGAGTGGATGTAGTTTCAACGAGCTCAATTTGCATCATTTAATCTCGAGTTTTAACTACCCTCATAGAAATAAACGTTCAAACTTGCAAAAATGTCATCTGGATTTTGAAATGTGCCTGATTCATGAGTGTCGGTATGAATAGTACTGTGACTGTCAGGACGGGACAGCGTCCTGCATTATTGCATCGAAATTAAATTCACTGTTATTTACAACTCCGAAATCACATTATTATTGTCAGCTGAATTTTGCAAATCAGTTTTCTGCGAGGTGATTGTGGTACGCAGCTTACTACTTCCAGCGTTGGCGCGGCATGTTACAAAAAATTAAGGGGGGTAGGACGTCAAACGGGCCGACTTGGAGCAGGAGTGGCATCTCAGGACATTTTAATTTCCACTGTCTATACTTTTACAAATAAATTCATAAAACTTTGCCAGCATCACCAGGAACGATTCAGGATTCACACTCATTGGAGTGGAAGTTCGAAAACATAACAAAATAAATTTTTTTTACGTGCGAAATTTCATCATTTTTTCACTTACTAATTTCTGCGTTTGTTGCTATCGGTACACTTTTCTTCATAAGTTAGAGAGATTCTTCGATGAATTTTGCACAGCATACATACCATACTCACAGGTGTATGAAAGTCTAGAATTTATTTAATTTATGAAATAGCGAATGAACTGTTATATTTTAAACTTCATTTTTAGAAAAACATATTTTATAGTTAATTACCTCAATTTTTACCACAGTTTTTAATAGATTTGGAAAATTCTAGAGTTTCATACACCTTTAAGTATGGTTTGTATGCTGTGCAAAATTCATCGAAGAATTTCTCTTACTTATGAAGAAATGTGTACCTATAGCAACAAATGCTGCCATTAGTAAGTGAAAACAATGATGAACTTTCACACGTAAAAAAAATTACTTCGTTATGTTTTAGAACTTCCACTGCTATGAGTGTAAATTCTGAATCTTTTCTGGTCATTCTGACAAATTTTTATGAATTTATTTCTAAAAGTATAGACAGTGCAAATTGGAATGTCCTGTGGTGCCTCTCCCGCTCCAAGTCGGCCCGTTTGACGTCCTACCCCCCTTAACACAATGTTCAGATAAAATGACCAAAAACATAACAGTTGCTCTCTCTAATAGCTGGACAGAAATACAATTTTGTTAGTAACTGGCGCAGTGACAAAGCACAGCGATGAATAATGTAAGACGAGAGCAGTGCATTTACCTGACCTCACAAAAAAAAAATTCCCCTGCGCCCTATCCTTGCAGGAATGACACGTGAAAGTTACCTTACTAAAAATAGCATGATTCTTATCATTAATTAAAATTTTTCTTGGTGGCAGTGTAAGCTATGTGTAAGCTTACATAAACTTTCAACATGGCAATTCGTAAACTTTGAACATAAGAATTCAACTGCAAGGATGTTTTGCAAAATCTGACTGCGAGAAATTAACTAGAAAGTGCCTATCTGGTTCCCCGTCTATTTAAACATTCGTAATGGCAAGAACATCGTCTGAATTCAACACAATGCATCATTAAACTTTTAAACTGATAAATTGGCCCTGGAAAAACTTAGTGGTCCCTTTTTTATTATTAAGTAATTTCGCCTTAACTGTTGTACAATGGAAACACCATGATACTGCTCCTCTCTTGAAAGCGCGACACATTTGCTGAGCTACAACTAATTACTTACATGCGCCCCGTGCAATACGTTCTCTTTTTAAAAAACTCAATGAATATATGGTTCATAACGTATCTGAATAAGTAAAATTGATAACTCATGTTTTGGCATGGACACTGGATGCGGACAGTTACTTGGAATAATTTATAACACCAAATGTAATTAATTTTCTGGCCAGAAAAGTCCAATATTGAAAAATTATCTCTTTCTTGCTTCACAAACATTAATATACAAAAAATATAGTTCCTGAGTAGACAAACATAAGTAATCTTTAACATCGAATGAGATCTTCTGAAAAATGCAACTCCTGAAAATGACATTAAATATTCAGCATTTATTCCTACCCTCAAATTCAAATTGAAAATTATGTGTAGCTGTTTATCTTTCAAAACACTCAAGTAATTAGAAGTTTCAACAAAGATTGCGGAACTACAAGCTGCCACAATGAAGTACAAGATCTGAAATCAGTTACCTTACATTAAATCCTCTTCTGTTACTCGTCGGAATAGTCATAATAAAATATTCTTCTCAAAATGCTTCAATATCTTTCCTCACCTCAAATAATTAATCACTAAATCTACATGTTCCACTTCTTCAGGACATAACTGCAACCGTACCACTCGGCCTATGCCGTACCACTGCTCATAACACAACATTGCCGACTACTGTGTTACTTCATCCCACGATTATCAGTGTGCATCATTTCCTGCGCATCCTGAAAAGCAGAGAGGGTCCAAGCAAGCCTCCAGGAGACACAACATCTGTGATGACACTCCGCGCATATAATTTCATACAGTGCAAAGGCGCTTAAGCATACATGACATCCAAATACTACGGAAATGTCAATGAAATTATCCCCTATCAAACTATTCGATAAAAAATTATTTTTTTCCGAAAGTTATTGTTTTATATGTCAGTTTCATGTTTAAGTGCCTATCCTTTGGTTAAGGGTCATAGTTATTGTGATATTTCTCATTTAAGTAAACACACTCATGAAATTCTGATACTTCATAATAAAAAATAGGGGAAGCTATGATTTTGCGTTTGGTTCATATTAGATCATATACTGCTGTGTATGAATTTTAACGAACATGCTGAATTTTTTAGACTTGGGAAGGGGGATGTACGGATCCCCCGTTCTCGAGAAAATGGACTTTATGTTGCGCACTAAGTTCCACCCATGCCCGCCATACTAGAACGAAAAAGATCTTATCATAAACAGTAGAGGGTCCCTTATTTATTTCTAAGCTCTCACCCTCCAGTATTGTTTGAAAGATACTATGCCATGTCTGTACAAAATTTTGTTGCGATCGAAGCACTGTAACCCGTCCCGACTTGAGCGTGAGCTCGCATGAGGACCATGACATGATCTTCCACACTGTTCGCAAATGTCGCGCTGACGTCACCTCAGCTTATCAGTAAGTGCTACTGCAGTGCAGTCAGATGTTTATTTGTTACCGACTGTTTCACATGTATTTTCTACTCGCTATCTAAGTTGTCACATCAATTATGCGGTGGCGTGGACGTGTGTTTTTAGTAGGAGATATAGAATACCAAATAACTGGACACAAATTATTACCGTCAAACAGGCAAGTGCTGGAAGTTCTCTTTTATAACATACGTAAGGCAAAATTAACCGTTAGTGAAAATACTAAACTTATCTTCTGTTTACGTGGCAGAAGCTCTATCCATCTGAGCCACCGAGGGATGGATAGAATGTCCGCCATGTAAGCAGGAGATCCCGGGTTCGAGTCCCGATCGGGGCACACATTTCCAACTGTCCCCGTTGATGTATATCAGTGCCTGCCGACTGCATATTGCACCATGTACTTCATATTGAAATAATCTTTTAAAATAAGTTCATATATGTGATGACGGTGTGGAAAATATAACAAATCTTCAATACGGTGTTGGCCCACCATTAGTCTTGATGACAGCTTCCACTCTCGCAGGCACACGTTCTGTCAGGTTTCTTTGGGAATTTCAGCCAATTCTTCACGGAGTGCTGTTCTGAGGAGGGGTATCGATGTCGGTCGGTGAGACCTGGCACGAAGTCGGCGTTCCAGAACATCCCAGTGGTGTTCTGTAGGGTTCACGTCAAGACTCTGTGCAGGCCAGTCCATTACAGGGATGTTATTGTCGTCTAACCACACTGCCACAGCCCGTGCATTATGAACAGGTGCCGATCGTGTTGAAAGATGCAATCGCCATCCCCGAATGGCTCTTCAACAGTGGGAAGCAAGAAGGTGCTTAAAACATCAGTGTAGGCCTGTGCTGTGATTGTGCCACGGTAAACAACAAGGGGTACAAGCCCCCCTCCATGAAAAACACGACCACACCATAACACCACCGCCTTCCAATTTTACTGGGGACACTACACACGCTAGCAAATGACGTTCACCGGGCATCCACCATACCCACACCCTGCCATCCGATCGCCACACCGTGTACCGTGATTCGTCACTGCACATAACATTTTTCCACTGTTCAGTCGTCCAATGTTTACGCTCCTTACACAAGCCAGGCGTCGTTTGGCATTTACCAGCGAGATGTGTGGCTTATGAGCAGCCGCTCGACCATGAAATCCAAGTTTTCTCACCTCCTGCCTAACTGTCACAGTACTTGCAGTGGATCCTGATACAGTCTGGAATTCCTGTGTGATGGTCTGGATACATGTCTGCCTATTACACATTTCGACCCTCTTCAACTGTCGATGGTCTCTATCAGTGAACAGACGAGGTCGGAATCACCTGACCACGTTCGAAGTCCATGAGTTCCGCGGAGCGCCCCATTCTGCTCTTTCACGAAGTCTAATGACTACTGAGGTCGCTGACATGGAGTACCTGGCAGTAGGTGGCAGCACAACGCACCTAATATGGAAAACGTATGTTTTTGGAGATGTCCGGATACTTTTGATCACATAGTGTACATGTAGTGCAGACATATTGGTGTTGCAAATAGGAATTAGTCAGTACATATATAATAGATATAAAAAACTGTCAAAACGACGAAGCTTTAAAACAAATTCTTCCTAAAATAAAATGAACATTAGAAAAATTCCGCTTATAAAGAATACGAGTAATCCGTGGTCGAAAGAAATAAAACTCATGCAAAGCATTTCATTTTTTTAATTTTTAAAATATACGGAGATAATAAAATTGAAAATGAGATAAGGTCATCTATATGTACATTACTTCGGTGAAAAAAATTTTACTGCTATGAATCTCCTGTTTTCCATTCTTGTTCTTCGACTATTTTGTATCTTCTGCATACATGCCTGTCATCACCGACGTTCATCGCCAGATCACGCTGCGGCGTCCATAAATGTTCGTGTGCAATACTTTAATAATTATTGCGTTAAATATTGTCATTATTTTCTGCTTGTTGATCAATTTAGCTTTATTGGCGCTTCCTGATACTACGTTCCATTCGGAATATGTTAAGAACTGTACTTTTCGTGTTACTTTGTATTATGCTTTTTGTCTGTATGCCATATCTATTTTTGCTACTAATCATCTGGTATTATATTCGTTTCTTTTTGTGAATTATAGGTACTTTATACTTTGACACTATATAGTGCTACTCTCTCCACACCAATGACATCTGGTGCTGAAATTTTGTATCTTAGTATTTCTGCCAACAGCCTTTTATGGGTTTGCTTATTATTATTATTATTATTATTGTTATTACTACTACATTAACTTTTTATCTGTGTGAAGCATGATGCTCCAGGGCATGTGTCTTCTAATGACCTGTAATATATTTTTGTGTGTGCGATTATCTTAGTTTTGTAACTCATTCTTATTGTATATATAGCTACGTATTTTTATCTTGTTTTGTGCAGATATCTGATGATGACAATATTCAAAACGCGTAATATTGGAACAACAGAGTCAGCTTGCAACCAGTCAGTGGCTTCTTGCTCAGCGACTTATTCAGCATTATGTAAACTGCACATATTTTTCAACACTTTGGCATATCTCGTTCGTAACTTCATGTCGCAGCTACGTTGATTTTAAGAACCTTGCCAAAGCACTAGCTTGTTAGTGTGGTTGCAGTTGCGACGGAATGGTGAAACAGTGGTTTATTACGTGAGGAAATAAGAGCAAGTCATGTCAATAGCTCCTGAAAAAGCACATTCTCGGTATAAAACAAACGTGTGATTTATTCACTAATGTTGTTGTAAAGCCAAACTAATGCTCATTTTATCATCAATCGATGACCCTTAAAAATTGCATTATTCCACTGAAAAAATCTGAATTTATGCACGTATCAGGGTAAATAAGAAAGTTACACGTGCTAGCCACGTGGCAAAATATTCTTGTCTTTGTGTGCTATCATTTACCAAAAACTCATTCTAATATCTTGAACCGTTTAAGATATACAACGAATGTACGAATAGTACTCTTTCACTCTGTTGTGCGACGTGTGGGCGGAAATGAGTGCGCTACATATAATCCACTTTCTTGACACTGGAGACACATATGGTCGTCCCCCAAGTCTAAGGAAAGACTTAGTATTTAGCTAAATTTCATATGCAGCAATGTATGATATAATATCCCACAAAATCAAATCATAGCGACCCATTTTTTTCTTTGCAACATATAAGTATTGCGCACAGTGTGTTCTTAAATGTAAAATATCACAATAACTAAGGCCGTTAATGAAGTGATAAGCACTTCAACGTGAAGCTAATATACAAAGCTACAAGATGCGAAAGAATCACTTTAATCATTTTCTTATCCAATAGTATCTTTAAAATCGTGTGAGAAAGATTGCAGACAAGGTGCAGAGCACGCGACATTCTACAGGTACTACTCGTAGTGGCACTGCTGCACCTAGATTAGTGGACTAACCAGCGTTCTCTGTGTGTACCCGTAGGCGCGTATAACTGAAATGTAGAGTGCAGCGAGTCGGCACGCAGACTACCGGCTTACTTTGTGTTTACACACTAAAAATATGGCCGCGCTTGCAGCATCTTTCTAAATGTCTTCAGAATACGAAGGTCCTCCAACTCCTTGCGTTGCATCAGTAGCATACCAGAAGCATCCATCACTAATTAATACACTGCCGGGAAAAAAGTGCAGCATCCTCGAGGACTGTGTTCGGTGGTACCAGGGTGTAATATATGCATGCTGAGGTGTTGTAGTGTTTCTGATTCATTTGTCAAGATCATCGGCGATCAGCTGGCGCTCTGGAGACCTGTCTGTGTACCCTCTGTTTTGACTCTGCAGGAGAAACTGTGCTGAGTTTAGACGTAAACAGTGTTGTCAACACTCATTCTAGGTACATGCTACGGTACTCATCGGCGAGTACGTACTCCTGTTGAGCAGATTCAGCCATTTGAACGGGGTCGCATTGTGGTCCTATGGGAAGCTAGATGGATGTATCAACGGATTTCTGCACATATTGGGTACAATATGTACTGTGTTGCTACTTTCAGCAATGGTCTATGGAACATTCCCACTCCTGTAAACCAGATTCTGGACATTCGCATAGTAAAGGCGTACGTCAAGACGATGCATTCAGCGAGCAGTGGTGGCCGACCTAACGTCATCCACGGATGAAACTCGGCCACATGTTGCACCTGGTTTGTCATCAGGGACCATTGGGAACCATCTCCTTCCAGAATTAAGACTATTTGTCTCTGTGGGCAGACATCTTTGACACCACGACAGTGCCAAACGCGGCTACTCTAGTGTCGTGAAAGAGTCGACTGGAGAGTGGAATGGCACTCTGTTGTGTTCAGTGATGAGGGTATGTTCTATGTGCTAAGTATTGATGGACGTACACGTGTACTATGTAGACCTTGTGAGCAGCCTGCGATCACATTTGGTGTTTCTGCAGTTCAGCCTGAGCCAACGAAGCGAGAGCATCACTGCTATTGCGCGCTACGTTACTGAGGCTGAAGCAGAGCTGCGACGGCGTGCTCGTACTGTGGCATTAGCCCAGAAGAAAATTGTCGGGCGTTCTTACGATGGAAAGCATATTGTCATGTTTCGTGCCGCAGCATTTGCAAACGAAGTGGACAGAGAAAAGTTGAGGAAGCGAAGAGGCGTCCCATCGTGCAACTAAGCGAGTTTGCCGATCGGCGGAAGACTGATAATGACCGTACGCCTGTCCCTCCCCTGGACATCAAATGCGAAGGTACTGGATGGACAGAGATGCACGACAAGATAGTCCGTTGCTGCAAGCTAGAAGTCGGCATCGAGTCAAGCGGAGAGTACAGTTGGCTACGGGGCACTCGAGATTGCTGTAGACGCCCACATCGTCGACATTCCCGAGGGGAAGAAGACGCTGTCACAGCAGCGAGATAAGGTGATCAAGGCGCTCCTCCGTGGGCTACCTCAGATTGGCGATGAGGCGGCAGCCAAAGGGGGACTGCTGCATGCTGGTTTCGGGGATGCGGTAGTCAAGCTGCATAACCGGACAAACAGAAAGAAGCCGCCACTGTTTGTCATAGCTGTGCAAACGGCAGACGACATCTTCAAGCAGTGGAAGCTCCTGGGCTTCCCGGTTCAAACAATAGTTCTCCCTCCAGGTCTGGTGTCTACAGCTCGTGCTCTAGTGGCTAGCGTTGCTACCTTTGGATCACGGGGTCCCGGAGTTCGATTCCTGTCCGGATCGGGGATTTCCTCCGCCTGGAGACACGGGAAAGTGGCACAACTGGACTGTGTAAAGTTTGGAAATTTGTACGGGCGCTGATAACTGCGCAGTTGACCACGCCACAAACCTAATGTCATCATCATCCACGTCTAGACCCCCAGCTGCAGTGCTTCTGGTGCCAGGAAGGGGGACATATGGTTAAATACTGTGCATTGCCCTGAGATGAATGAAGTGCTCTGAAGGGCACGACAGCCGCGCCTGTGGTAGAAGAAAACGAGAGGCTTCGACACGTGCTCGCTGTGGCGGGTCTCATCTCGTAAACAGCAGAGGCTGTCCGGTCTTCACTGGCCACAGCCGAGCCACGGACGAGAAGATCACTACGGAGAAAAAACGCCTCCGAAGGGGAAGGCGCAGGCAGACGACGACAGCACAATCAAGAGGCGAGCAGACGCCTGCCGACCGCGATCGGACGAGATTTCCCACCGGGGACTGAGCACGAGGGGGAGGGGGAGCACCAGCCACCTGCGGAGGAACACTTCCAGCCACCGACATATCAGCCTCGCTGTCGGCTGCTGCCGAGGAGGTGACTGGGCCCTTTAAGCCCTCCGCGGCGGCAGAGATGGCTGCTTTGGCTGCTTTCAGGGCCGCCCTGGACGCGGAGACGGATGAGATATGTCACTACCTGCGCAGTTGCACGCAGAAGAACACGGATGGGAAAAAACAATCGGTTAAAACCTATACCGGTAGTTTAGGTCTCAATAACTGGTATTTTTCGGTATTTGTTCGGCCTCAGTTATAGCAGATAAAAACATCTGTGTATTAATTTGCCACAATAGTGGCGCTACAGTTTTTTTTTTTTTTTTTTGTTTTGAAATCTTTTTTTTAATGAATAATGGTTTTTCGTAAAATTTCCGTTCCTTCCAATAATAACAACGACGACTGTCAAAAACGAGCAACGAAAATGTAACATAAGAATCGGTACAGCTCTGTTGAGACAATAATTTAGCTGTTGCTGTGTGATGTAGGCTATTAAACGATACGCGTGCACGTGCAGTGTGCAAAACACGCCCCTATCTGGGCCGTCATTCCTGAGACAACAATTCATTTATAGTTAAAATAAAAATGGAAAGTAGCTGATGTCCCGTCTGTATCTACACAATATTTCTTTATCTGCTTGTAGCCTTTGGAAACTGACAACTTAATACCAAAAATAGACTCTCCTACTTTAGTTTTCATCCTTTAGCACTGGCTATTGGTGATGCCCAGACAATGACATGATCCTCGATTACATGATTTTTGAGTAGAGTTACAAAGAAATTAGAATCAATAGCAGAATACTGGTGATTTTTAGTAGTATTCAACGCTTCACTACTTTTCGAGAAAACCAGCGAACGGTGGATGGACAAAGTTTGCATTTACTTACCTATTTTATTTGATACTATGATTCTATGCGTCCTGACGCGTATAAAGCAAAAATCTGTGTGGTTGTCAGAATTTTTCAATCTTTGTTCTATGTCTATGTTTATTACTGGAAATAATAGCAACAAAAAAACGAATATCGGTTATTTCAGGAATCAATTGTTTTGAGCAGTTTTAATGGTTCATATGGTTCAAATGGCTCTGAGCACTATGGGACTTAACTTCTAACGTCATCAGTCCCCTAGAACTTAGAACTACTTAAATCTAACTAACCTAAGGATATCACACACATCCACGCCCGATGCAGGATTTGAACCTGCGACCGTAGCGGCAGCGCAGTTCCAGACTGTAGCGCCTAGAATCGCTCGTCCACGCCGGCCGGCGCAGTTTTAATAGTCAGGTTAGTCTGCCCCCGGTAGCAGCGTGGTTAGCGCGACAGAACGTCAATCCTAAGGGCCCGGGTTCGATTCCCGGCTGGGTAGGAGATTTTCTCTGCTCAGGGACTGGGTGTTGTGTTGTCCTAATCATCATCTTTTCATCCCCATCGACGCGCAAGTCGCTGAAGTGGTGTCAAATCGAACGACTTGCACCCGGCGAACGGTCTACCCGACGGGAGGCCCTAGTCACACGACATTTTAATAGTCGGGTTAAACTGGAGATAAAAATAACCGGTACAACCGAAAATCGGCTGTTTTAGCGATAGCCGCCGCTCCTAAGCGGCACTCGCGAGCAACCCATAGTGGACGAAAAACCGGAACCTGCCCCTGCCACAGCCACGACGACGGAGCGATTGAGCCACTCAACAGACGACCACTCCCTCGATAAACCAAAAGTCAACGGGGACGACTTGCAAGGCGTCGCGATCGAGCGGGTGCCACTCACAAGAAACAGCTGCGAGACCGATGGCCCTAGCAGTCTGGTCCCTTCAATCCCACAAACCACAAACAGCTGCGAGAAATGGGGAAGTCAACATGGCGGAGCCGAGCCAACCGAAGAGCAGCTGCCTGAAGAAACTTGACAGGGCGCTAATCGCGCTCGCTGCATAGACTCGACGGGCGCGCGAAGCACGGCTGCCGGCCACCCGCCCCGGAATCGCAACAACCGTCCCACACGAAACTATCACCCCCACAGAGGCGCATGGCGCTGCCGCACAAATTCAGACTGACCTCTTTATGATGAACAGATGGCTATGACACTAGTATCGAGCAGTATGATATCCGCTACTAACTTAAGTTGCCCCTTCGTGATCTGTCACAGATAACAAGCAAGTCCGCTACTGCCCTTACCAGCCGTCTAGACTGTCGCAGAGGTTTCTTCCACATGGCTTGCGATGGCACTTTTTTCCCCTCTGCCCCAAACCCGCTATTTCTTCGTACGTTTCTGTCCATTACTATCTCCCGATGAGCCCATATTGATGGGTAATCGTGCCCAGACGTGCGGACAACATCACAGTCTCGCATCCTGTCGTATCCCAGATATAAATAACTAACCAGTTGCAGAAGTGACCGTGGAACTTATGAGCCAAAACGCCGTGGTGGGTAGCCGCGCGGTCTTGGGCGCATTGCCGCGGTTCGCGCGGTTCCCCCCGTCAGGTTCGAGTTCTCTCTCGGCTGAGGATGAGTGTGTTGTCCTTAGCGTAAGTTAGTTTAAGTTAGAGTAAGTAGTGTGTAAGCTTAGGGACAGATGACCTCGGCAGTTGGGTCCCATAGGAACTTATCACAAATTTCCATTATTACCAGTGCCACCCGCGAGTCTGTATACTGCCTGGTGGCGCTGAGGACGCGTTACGCCGTAGGAGGAGCATATGAGCGCAACATGGACGAATGGGGAATCATTCTAACGACGATATGTTGCAAATGCGGAAATCAGCTGACTTTAAGTGACTTCGACAAAAGCCATATTGTCGTAGCGAAATGCCAGGGAGCAAACATCTCGGAAACGGCGAAGCTGGTTGGTTGTTCGCGTGCTGCTGTCTTGAGCATCTATGGAAAGTGGTTGAAGAATGCCGATACCACGAGTAGGCGACAAGAAGTTGGACGTCCATACCTCATCACAGAACATAGGGATCGCACGCTCTCTAAAGCATGATAGGCGGTGATCTGTGGCAAATCCGACGACAGAGTACAGTGTTGGTGCAGGGTACACTGTTTTGGGGCACACCGTCCAGCGCAAAGTGTTGAACATGGTGTTCCGCAGCAGAGGGTCCCTACGTGTTCCGATTTTGACCCAACAATATCATCAATTACGATTACAGTGGACTTGAAAACATCGAGATTGGGCTATGAATCAGTGGAGTCGTGTCGCCTGGTAAGATGTATCCCGTTTATTTTTAAACCAGGTTGATGGTCGTGTCCAAATATGCCATCATCCAGGCGAACTGCTGCTCGAAACATGCAGTGTGCCACGGATGCAGGCCGGTGGAAGCAGTATTATGTTATGGCGGATATTCACCTGGGCTTCCACGGAACCTGCGGTAGTAATCTAAAGCTCCATGACAGCTGAGGACTACGTGAACATTATTAGGCACCACCTGTAACCCCTTATGCTTAATGTCTTCCTCAACAGCGCTGGCATCAAAAATGGCTCTGAGCATTATGGGACTTAACTTCTGAGGTCATCAGTCCCCTAGAACTTAGAACTACTTAAACCTAACTAACCTAAAGACATCACACACATCCATGCCCGAGGCAGGATCCGAACCTGCGACCGTAGCGGTCGCTCGGTTCCAAACTGTAGCGCCTAGAACCGCTCAGCCAGCGTTGGCATCTTCCAGCAGGATAACTGTCCATGTCACAAGGCGAGAATCGTGCTGCAGTTGTCTGAGAAGCATGATAGTGAACTCACGTTGATGCCTTGGCCATCAAATTCGTCTTATCCGAATCCGATAAAATCCAACCCGGACGTTATCGAGCGCCAGCTCCGCGCCCACTAACCAACCGCCCGTAAAAACGGGAAGTGTGTGATCTGTGCGTAGATATCTGGTGCTAGAAACCTCTGGAAACATATGAAGTTGTTGTCGAATCCGTGACATGCAGAATCACTGCTGAATTCCGTTCCAGATGTGGACCAACACGCTTTTAAGTACGAGATCATAATGTTTTGGCTCATGGTCATCATGGTAGATTGGGCGTGGAGAGACACCACTTCCATTATAAAAGAAAGAGGATAAAGTAACCAGTGCCCCCTTCACCGCACTGGCTGTTATCCCGTGCTACTGCCATTTCTTTGACAGAAAGGTGATGTGTTTTTTCAGCAGGACTATGCACATCCCCATACGGTTGCTGGAACGCATAATGCTCTTCGCAGTTTACAACACCTGCACTGACCAGCATGATCACGAGATCTCTCGGCTATTGAACACGTATGGGACATGATGAAAGCTCCCCCCGTCGGAGGTTCGAGTCCTCCCTCGGGCATAGGTGTGTTCGTTGTACGTAGCGTAAATTAGTTTAAGTTATATTAAGTAGCGTGTAAGCTTAGGGACCGATGACCTAAGCAGTTTGATCCCATAAGATCTAACCACTTTAAAAAAATTACCACATGAGGAAGCAGGAACTTACTCTTTTTCCAGCCCTGCAAAAATCAATGCCGCATTGTAACAAAAGACGCAAAATGATTGGGACTGTCTATCACAGGATGCCATTCGAAATCTTTATCATCTTTTGGGTGCGAGAATACACGCCTAGCCCGCAGCTCGTGGTCGTGCGGTAGCGTTCTCGCTTCCCATGCCCGGGTTCGATTCCCGGCGGGGTCAGGGATTTTCTCTGCCTCGTGATGGCTGGGTGTTGTGTTATGTCCTTAGGTTAGTTGGGTTTAAGTAGTTCTAAGTTCTAGGGGACTGATGACCATAGATGTTAAGTCCCATAGTGCTCAGAGCCAATGGAACCAATGGAATACACGCCTACGTTGCCGTCATGTTGGGTTACTTTGTGTATTGATGTCACTAAACTGAAGAAATTCTCATGACAGCCACATTCCTGGTGTATTTTTTGTAGCAGATAGCCAGACGGTATCATGCGTGGTACTTTTTATATTCCCTTCACTGCTGGGAAGTTATGGGCGGGTTAATGAACATCTGCGCTACTCAGTAAAAGAACGGAACATAAACATAATTACGCAAAATATATCAAGATATTAGGCAGAATAACGAAACCATTGAAACTGTAGCGTACAACGCTGTATTCTTTATTTTCTCTATGTCTTCCTTGGTCTTCATTTAATCAGAATATTGCTTTAAAACGACATAATAGCGTGTAGCTACTCATCTGTGACCGTAGACAACCGTTTTCTGAGTTTCCAAATATTTAGCACTTACAGTATTCAGTTATTTATGTGGGGCACTGTTAAATGGGGCGTTCCCCAAGGGTCGGTGCTGGGGCCACTGCTGTTTCTTATTTATGTAAATGATATGCCTTCTAGTATTACAGGCGATTCAAAAATATTTCTGTTTGCTGATGACACCACCTTGGTAGTGAAGGATCTTGTGTGTAATATTGAAACATTATCAAATAATGTAGTTCATGATATAAGTTCGTGGCTTGTGGTAAATAATTTGATGCTAAATCACAGTAAGACTCAGTTTTTACAGTTTCTAACCCACAATTCAACAAGAACTGACATTTTAATCAGACAGAATGGGCATGTTATAAGCGAGACGGAACAGTTCAAGTTCCTAGGCGTACGGATAGATAGCAAGCTGTTGTGGAAAGCCCATGTTCAGGATCTTGTTCAGAAACTAAATGCCGCTTTATTTACCATTAGAACAGTATCTGAAATAAGTGACATTTCAACACGAAAAGTAGTATACTTCGCATATTTTCATACGCTTATGTCATATGGTATTACTTTTTGGGGTAATTCTTCTGATTCAAAAAGGGTATTTTTGGCTCAAAAACGGGCTGTTCGAGCTATGTATGGTGTAAGTTCGAAAACCTCTTGTCGACCCCTATTCAATAGTCTGGGAATTTTGACATTGCCCTCACAGTATGTATTTTCTTTAATGTCGTTTGTTGTTAGCAATATTAGCTTATTCCCAAGAGTTAGCAGCTTTCACTCAGTTAATACTAGGCAGAAATCAAATCTGCATGTGGAATGCACTTCCTTGACTCTTGTGCAGAAAGGAGTGCAGTATTCTGCTACATCCATTTTCAATAAGCTACCACAAGAACTCAAAAATCTTAGCAGTAGCCCAAACACTTTTAAGTCCAAACTGAAGAGTTTACTCATGGCTCACTCCTTCTATTCTGTCGAGGAGCTCCTGGAAGAGCTAAAAAATTAAGCAAATTCCAGTGTTACATTCTTGATTTTCTTTATTTAAACTAACGACTTGTCGCCTGAATATGTTTTTTATATTTCATTTTATCTGTTTCTACAATCGTGTTATAATTTCATGTATTGACTCGTTCCATGACCATGGAGACTTCTCCTAAATGTGGTCCCACGGAACAATAAATAAATAAATAAATAAAATAAATAAAGACAATGTTTACAACTAGGATACTCTTTCAGTTCACCTGGCTTTAATTTATGGTGTTCATTTTGTTCACAAGCTTTTTAGTTGTCCGTTGCATAACATTTCTTTTCTAGTACAACCAAATGACCAACTGGCAAGAGTCTTTAATTACTGGCATGCTTCTAAGTGTTCGTACAACATTGTAGCTTTTACCGTTCTGTTACAATTCGTAATATCAAGACAATGAAATAAAGCTGTACAATAAGTTGCCAGTAGGGATCAAAGGACGAACTAAAATTCAAACATTTAAAAAATAAGTTTAAGCATACCACTTAAATAAATCGTACTACATAGTCAAGGATTTTTAAGTAACACAGAGTAAGAAATAGTAAAAAACTAACATTATTTACTAATAATCAATTATCATTGAACAGTAAACTGTCATCGTTTAGCGAATCTTACTTTGCAACCCTATGCCCAGGATCCATGAGGTATAATTGTCACAGCTTTCCATTTTCCTGAACTCAGCATCTCGTTCACTCAGCTTTCTCAGACGGGCTGTGGCGACAACGCGAAGAATTCAGCTGAGTGGCGAAAGTATTGTCAGGGTACTGACGCCATCCGAAAGTGTGTGTGTGTGTGTGTGTGTGTGTGTGTGTGTGTGTGTGTGTGTGTGTGTGTGTGTGTGTGTCTATGTGTGTGAGAGAGAGAGAGAGAGAGAGAGAGAGAGAGAGAGAGAGAGGGGGGGGGGGGGGGGGGAGAGAGAGAAATAGAGAGAAAGAAGGAGTATTGTAGTGTAGTGTGTTTTTTTGTGTGTAGTGTGGGCAGTGACCAGTGACGTGACGCACATGAGTAATGTAAAAGATAATATTACTGTCTGGACGAATGAGTTATTTTTTAAGAAATGGTTCCTTTTGCCATTACGATGAATATCTGATGTCATTCTCTAAATGATCTGTGGATCAATAAACAACTAATAAACTACCTATACGAGGACAAACTGAAAAGTAATGCCTCCGAATTTTTTATGTGAAAATTCCGAAAGCTTTTTAAGTAAAATAAACTTTATTCACATTCTACATCTTCATTTTCATGTCTGCATATTTATGTCTTATCATAGTCACCTCGGCGAAAAACACATTTCTCCTAACGAGAAACCAGATTGTTGATACCATCACTGTAGAATGTTTGTTGGCAGAGTCACAACCTCACGTCTGCTTGCAACGCTTCATCACTGTCAAAGTGAAGCCATAATTGGAAGCCCTCTAGCGACAGAGGGCTGCAAATATGTAGATATGAAAAATAAAGATGTAGAATGTTAATAACGTTTGTTTTCTTTAAAAATCTTCAAGAGTTTTCAGCAAGCTCTCGTACATTTCCACTAAAGAGACGTTAGCCGTTTTTTATTTTGTGTTTCGGGAGATATCTGCAGTTTCAATTTTGCAATGTGTAACGGGAGTCAGCCTAAACAAATATTGCTCGTCACGTCTTTCATGCGACTCCTGGAGTCGGCGGAAAATATCAGTTTGATTCTCGTTACAAACAAAATGCTTTTTAAAGCGGAATTTTACGTGCCCATGAGATAGAGAACTCACAGATTAGTCTAGCGCGATATTAAATTTATCGATAATAAATTTATCGATTAATAGCGACAGCAAAACGCAAAGAATAACGAGTACTCCAGCTGTGGCAGCACCTCACTGGCCCGCGCTAACTGCTACCGCCATGCAGAAGCAGTGCTTAGTCGCTGCTGGAGTACTGATTATTCATTGTGTTTTACTACCCCTGTTAATGTTGTTGTAGTCTTCAGTCCTGAGACTGATATGATGCAGCTCTCCATGCTACCCTACCCTGTGCAAGCTTCTTCATCTCCCAATACGTGCTGCAGCCTACATCCTTCTGAATCTGCTTAGTGTATTCATCTCTTGGTCTCCCTCTACGACTTTTACCCTCCACGCTGCCTTCCAATGCTAAATTTGTGATCCCTTGATGCCTCAGAACATGCCCCACCAACCGGTCGCTTCTTCTTGTCAAGTTGTGCCACAAACTTCTCTTCTCCCCAATTCTATTCAATACCTCTTCATTAGTTATGTGATCTACCCATCTAATCTTCAGCATTCTTCTGTAGCACCACATTCCGAAAGCTTCTATTCTCTTCGTGTCCAAACTATTTATCGTCCATGTTTCACTTCCATACATGGCTACACTTCATACAAATACTTTCATAAATGACTTCTTAACACTTAAATCTATACTCGATGTTAACAAATTTCTCTCCTTCAGAAACGCTTTCCTTGCCATTGGCAGTCTACATTTTATATCCTCTCTGCATCGACCATCATCAGTTATTTTGCTCCCCAAATAGCAAAACTCCTTTACTATTTTAAGCGTCTCATTTCCTAATCTAATTCCCTCAGCATCACCCGACTTAATTCGACTACATTCCATTATCCTCGTTTTGGTTTTGTTGATGTTCATCTTATATCCTCCGTTCAAGACAGTCCATTCCGTTCAACTGCTCTTCCAAGTCCTTTGCTGTCTCTGACAGAATTTCAATGTCATCGGCGAACTTCAAAGCTTTTATTTCTTCTCCATGGATTTTATACCTACTCCGAATTTTTCTTTTGTTTCCTTTGGCTAAATGGTTCAAATGGCTCTGAGCACTATGGGACTCAACTGCTGAGGTCATTAGTCCCCTAGAACTTAGAACTAGTTAAACCTAACTAACCTAAGGACATCACAAACATCCATGCCCGAGGCAGAATTCGAACCTGCGACCGTAGCGGTCTTGCGGTTCCAGACTGCAGCGCCTTTAACCGCACGGCCACTTCGGCCGGCTTTGTTTCCTTTACTGCTTGCTCAATATACAGATTGAATAACGTCGGGGAGATGCTACAACCCTGTCTCAACCCCTTCCCAACCACTGCTTCCCTTTCATGTCCCTCGACTCTTATAACTGCCATCTTGTTTCTGTACAAATTGTAAATAGCCTTTCGCTCCCTGTATTTTACGACTGCCACCTTCAGAATTTGAAAGAGAGTATTCCAGTCAACATTGCACAAAGCTTTCTCCAAGTCTACAAATGCTACAAACGTAGGTTTGCCTTTTCTTAATCTTGCTTCTAAGATAAGTCGTAGGGTCAGTATTGCCTCACGTGCTCCCATATTTCTACGGAATCCAAACTGATCTTCTCCGAGGTCGGCTTCTCCCAGTTTTTCCATTCGTCTGTAAAGAATTCGCGTTAGTATTTTGCATCCGTGACTTATTAAACTGATTGTTCGGTAATTTTCACATCTGTCAACGCCTGCTTTCTTTGGAATTGGAATTACTGTATTCTTCTTGAAGTTAGAGGGTATTTCGCCTGTCTCATACATTTTGCTCACCAGATGGTAGAGTTTTGTCAGGACTGGCTCTCCCAAGGCTCTAAGTAGTTCTAATGGAATGTTGTCTACTCCCGGGGCCTTGTTTCGACATAGATCTTTCATTGCTCTATCAAATTCTTCACGCAGTATCATATCTCCCATTTCATCTTCATCTACATCCTATTCCCTTTCTATAACATTGCTCTCAAGTACATCGCCCTTGTTAAGTCCCTCTACATACTCCTTCCATCTTTCTGCTTTCCCTTCTTTGCTTAGTACTGGGTTTCCATCTGAACTCTTGATGTTCATACAAGTGGTTGTCTTTTCTCCAAAGGTCTCTTTAATTTTCCTGTAGGCAGTATCCATCTTACCCCTAGTGAGATAAGTCTCTACATCCTTATATTTGTCCTCTAGCCATGCCTGCTTAGCCATTTTGCACTTCCTGTCGATCTCATTTTTGAGGCGTTTGTATTCCTTTTTGCCTGCTTCATTTACTGCATTTTTATATTTTCTCCTTTCATCAATTAAATTCAATATTTCTTCTGTCACCCAAGGATTTCTACTAGCCCTCGTTTTTTTACCTACTTGATCCTCTGCTGCCTTCACTACTTCATCCCTCAAAGTTACCCATTCCTCTTCTACTGTATTTCTTTCCCCCATTATTCTCAATTGTTCCCTTATGCTCTCCCTGAAACTCTGTACAACCTCTGGTTTAGTCAGATTATCCAGGTCCCATCTCCTTAAATTCCCACCTTTTTGCAGTTTCTTCAGTTTTAATCTACAGTTCATAACCAATAGATTGTGGTCGGAGTCCACATGTGCCCCTGGAAATGTCTTACAATTTAGAACTTGGTTCCTGAATCTCTGTCTTACCATTATATAATCTATCTGAAACCTGTCAGTATCTCCAGGCTTCTTCCATGTATACATCTACATCTACATCTACATCTATACTCCGCGAGCCACCTTACGGTGTGTGGCGGAGGGTACTTATTGTACCACTATCTGATCCCCCCTTCCCTGTTCCATTCACGAATTGTGCGTGGAAAGAACGACTGCTTGTAAGTCTCCGTATTTGCTCTAATTTCTCGGATCTTTTCGTTGTGATCATTACGCGAGATATATGTGGGCGGTAGTAATATGTTGCCCATCTCTTCCCGGAATGTGCTCTCTCGTAATTTCGATAATAAACCTCTCCGTATTGCGTAACGCCTTTCTTGAAGTGTCCGCCACTGGAGCTTGTTCAGCATCTCCGTAACGCTCTCGCGCTGACTAAATGTCCCCATGACGAATCGCGCTGCTTTTCGCTGGATCATGTCTATCTCTTCTATTAATCCAACCTGGTAAGGGTCCCATACTGATGAGCAATACTCAAGAATCGGACGAACAAGCGTTTTGTAAGCTACTTCTTTCGTCGATGAGTCACATTTTCTTAGAATTCTTCCTATGAATCTCAACCTGGCGCCTGCTTTTCCCACTATTTGTTTTATGTGATCATTCCACTTCAGATCGCTCCGGATAGTAACTCCTAAGTATTTTACGGTCGTTACCGCTTCCAATGATTTACCACCTATGGCATAATCGTACTGGAATGGATTTCTGCCCCTATGTATGCGCATTATATTACATTTATCTACGTTTAGGGAAAGCTGCCAGCTGTCGCACCATGCATTAATCCTCTGCAGGTCCTCCTGGAGTACGTACGAATCTTCTGATGTTGCTACTTTCTTGTAGACAACCGTGTCATCTGCAAATAGCCTCACGGAGCTACCGATGTTGTCAACTAAGTCATTTATGTATATTGTAAACAATAAAGGTCCTATCACGCTTCCCTGCGGTACTCCCGAAATTACCTCTACATCTGCACTACAACCTTGTTTTATGATTCTTGAACCAAGTGTTAGCTATTATTAAGTTGCGCTCTGTGCAAAATTCTACCAGACGGCTTCCTCTTTCATTTCTTACCCTCAACCCGTATTCACCTACTACGTTTTCTTCTCTTCCTTTTCCTACTATCGAATTCCAGTCACCCATGACTTTTAAATTTTCGTCTCCCTTCGCTATCTGAATAATTTCTTTTATCTCATCATACATTTTTTCAATTTCTTTATCATCTGCAGAACTAGTTGACATATAGACTTGTACTACTGTCGTAGGCATGGGCTTCGTGTCTATCTTGGCCACAATAATGCGTTCACTATGTTGTTTGTAGTAGCTTACCCGAACTCCTGTTTTTTATTCATTATTAAACCTGCTTCTGCATTACCCCTATTTGATTTTGTACTTATAATCCTGTATTCACCTGACCAAAGACCTTGTTCGTCCTGCCACCGAACTTCGCTAATTCACACTATATCTAACTTTAACCTATCCATTTCCCTTTTTAAATTTTCTAACCTACCTGCCCGATAAAGGGATCTGATATCCCACGCTCCGATCCGTAGAACGCCAGTTTTCTTTCTCCTGATAACGACGTCCTCTTGAGTAGTCCCCGCCAGGATATCCCAATGGGGGACTATTTTATCTCCGGAATATTTTACCCAAGAGGACGCCATCATTATTTATCCATACAGTAAAGCTGCATGCCCTCGGGAAAAATTACGGCCGTAGTTTCCCCTTGCTTTCAGCCGTTCGCAGTACCAGCAAAGCAAGGCCGTTTTGGTTAGTGTTACAAGGCCAGATCAGTCAATCATCCAGACTGTTGCCCCTGCAACTACTGAAAAGGCTGCTGCCCCTCTTGTCTGGCCTCTCAACAGATACCCCTCCGTTGTGGTTGCTATCTGTATCGCTGAGGCACGCAAGCCTCCCCACCAACGGCAAGGTCTATGGTTCATGTGGAGGGGGGGGGGGCTGTTAATATATATCGATAAAATAAATATAGCACAGCACTAATTTTGGAACCTATCTATCCAATGACCACGTAAAAATCCATTTTAACAATAATTTTACCCGTAACAGCTTTCCGTCGACAATAACACACTACAAACACGAAGCTGCAGATATTTGCTGAAACACCACAGAAACCGTTCCTGATTACTCTTAGGAGAGACACCCTGTATACATCAAATTCTAGACTTCGCAGTCTAACAGTAACAACTAACCTATAGTTACACTTTCACTGTAAATTAGTTACGGTCCTTTACTCGTAAATTCGTTATACATGATTTGGAAGTGGATTCACTGTTCGAATCAGGTGTTATAACGTACACCGAGAAGTGGTTTTAACCCAAATAGTAGTTATTTGCCTACCACGGAAAATAAAAAAACAAAATCTATTGACAGGTCAGTATCGGATAACTATGTCTCTGAAACCATCAAATTGCATGCAAGCCGCCATTAATAGCAAAAATGTTAAATTTTCCCAGAACATCCAATACAGAATACCAATACGGAATACCTCAGCCTGTCACTTTTTTTCGCAACCTCACGGTGTGCTATAGGCCAGGCCTGTTCAGAAGGTGGCTAGGCGAGCATGGTCTGTCAGACGCCATTATGTAGTTATGTAGTAAGTGCAAACTGTGTAAAGCCTCCAGAAGAGAATACCCATGTGTTAAATTGGCTCTACTCTTAAACGGAAGAGTATATACTTAATGAGCATCTCTTTTAAAATCAGTGACAACCAGCATTATATCAGCGTTAGTAACTTCAGAGCGTGAGTCAGACACACCAATATCAATTTCTAAAACATCGGTTAAGGTTGCTTAGCTACAGTTGGAACTTACACTAAAGCACAAAAGAAACCTGTATAGTCATGCTTATTGAAGTACAGAGGTATATAAACAGGCAGAATACGGCGCTGCAGTCGACAACTCCTATGTAAAACAAGGGTCTGGCGCAGTTGTTAGATCACTTACTGCTGTTGCAATGGCAGGTTATCAAGATTTAACTGAGTTTGAACGTGGTGTTACAGTGGGCGCACGACCGATGGGGCACGACCATTTCACGAGTGTACCGTGAATATCGGGAATACGGTAAAACATCAAATCTCCGACATTGCTGCGGCTAGAGGCTCTGTAATGGTGTGGGGCATGTGCAGTTGGAGTGATATTGGACCTCTTATACGTCTAGATACAACTCTGACAAGGGACACGTACGTAAGTATCCTGTCTGGTCACCTGCATCCATTCATCTCCATTGAGCATTCCGACGGAGTTAGGCATTTCCAGCAGGACAATACGACAGACAGCCCAACGTCCAGAACTGTTACGGAGTGGCTCTTCTGAGTTTAAGCACTTCCTCTGGCCACCAAACTCCCCAAATATTTACATTATTGAGCATATCTGTGATGCCTCGCAACGTGCTGTTCAGAAAAGAATATATGGACAGCCCTGCAGGATTCATGGTGTCAGTTCCATCCAGTACTACTTTAGACATTAGTCTCGTCCATGCCACGTCGTGTTGCGGCACTTCTGCGTGCTCACGACGGCCCTACTCGACATTAGACAGGTGTAAAAGTTTCTTTGGCTCTTCAGTGTATAAACCAGGCGTGTGACAGGTAGTACATCTACATTTATACTCCACAAGCCACCCAACGGTGTGTGGCGGAGAGCACTTTACGTGCCACTGTCATTACCTCCCTTTTCTGTTCCAGTCGCGTATGGTTCGCGGGAAGAACAACTGTCTGAAGGCCTCCGTGCGCACTCGAATCTCTCTAATTTTACATTCGTGATCTCCTCGGGAGGTATAAGTAGGGGGAAGCAATATATTCGATATCTCATCCAGAAACGCACCCTCTCGAAACCTGGCGAGCAAGCTACACCGCGATGCAGAGCGCCTCTCTTGCAGAGTCTGCCACTTGAGTTTGCTAAACATCTCCGTAACGCTATCACGGTTACCAAATAACCCTGTGACGAAACGCGCCGCTCTTCTTTGGATCTTCTCTGTGTCCTCCGTCAACCCGATCTGGTACGGATCCCACACTGATGAGCAATACTCTAGCATAGGTCGAACGAGTGTTTTGCAAGCCACCTCCTTTGTTGATGGACTACATTTTCTAAGCACTCTCTCAATGAATGTCAACCTGATACCCGCCTTACCAACAATTAATTTTATATGATCATTCCACTTCAAATCGTTCCGCACGCATACTCCCAGATATTTTACAGAAGTAACTGCTACCAGTGTTTGTTCCGCTATCATATAATCATACAATAAAGGATCATTCTTTCTATGTATTCGCAGTATATTACATTTGTCTACGTTAAGGGTCAGTTGCCACTCCCTCCACCAAGTGCCTATCCGCTGCAGATCTTCCTGCATTTCGCTACAATTTACTAATGCTGCAACTTCTCTGTATACCACAGCATCATCCGCGAAAAGCCGCATGGAACTTCCGACACTATCTACTAGGTCATTTACATATATTGTGAAAAGCAATGGTCGCATAACACTCCCCTGTGGCACGCCAGAGGTTACTTTAACGTCTGTATACGTCTCTCCATTGAGAACAACATGCTGTGTTCTGTTTGCTAAAAAATCTTCAATCCAGCCACACAGCTGGTCTGATATTCCGTAGGCTCTTACTTTGTTTATCAGGCGACAGTGCGGAACTGTATCCAACGCCTTCCGGAAGTCAACGAAAATAGCATCTACCTGGGAACCTGTATCTAATATTTTCTGGGTCTAATGAACAAATAAAGCGAGTTGGGTCTCACACGATCGCTGTTTCCGGAATCCATGTTGATTCCTACAGAGTAGATTCTGGGTTTCCAAAAACGACATGATACGCGAACAAAAAACATGTTCTAAAATTCTACAACAGATCGACGTCAGAGATATAGGTCTATAGTTTTGCGCATCTGCTCGACGACCCTTCTTGAAGACTGGGACTACCTGTGCTCTTTTCCAATCATCTGGAACCTTCCGTTCCTCTAGAGACTTGCGGTACACGGCTGTTAGAAGGGAGGCAAGTTCTTTCGCGTACTCTGTGTGGAATCGAATTGGTATCCCGTCAGGTCCAGTGGACTTTCCTCTGTTGAGTGATTCCAGTTGCTTTTCTATTCCTTGGACACTTATTTCGATGTCAGCCATTTTTTCGTTTGTGCGAGGATTTAGAGAAGGAACTGAAGTGCAGTCTTCCTCTGTGAAACAGCCTTGGAAAAAGGTGTTTAGTATTTCAGCTTTACGCATGTCATCCTCTGTTTCAATGCCATCATCACCCCGGAGTGTCTGGATACGCTGTTTCGAGCCACTTACTGATTTAACGTAAGACCAGATCTTCCTAGGATTTTCTGTCGAGTCGGTACATAGAATTTTACTTTCGATTTCACTGAACGTTTCACGCATACCCGTCCTTACGCTAACTTTGACATCGTTTAGCTTCTGTTTGTCTGAGAGGTTTTGGCTGCG
Source organism: Schistocerca serialis cubense (assembly GCF_023864345.2). Classification (NCBI taxonomy): domain Eukaryota; kingdom Metazoa; phylum Arthropoda; class Insecta; order Orthoptera; family Acrididae; genus Schistocerca; species Schistocerca serialis. Next base: position 297,675,589 of record NC_064640.1, on the reverse strand, counting down.
TTTAAACTTGGAGTGAAGCTCTCTTTGCTTTCGCAGTAGTTTCCTAACTTTGTTGTTCTACCACGGTGGGTTTTTCCCGTCCCTCACAGTTTTACTCGGCACGTACCTGCGTAAAACGCATTTTACGATTGCCTTGAACTTTTTCTATAAACACTCAACATTGTCAGTGTCGGAACAGAAATTTTCGTTTTGATCTGTTAGGTAGTCTGAAATCTGCCTTCTATTACTCTTGCTGAACAGATAAACCTTCCTCCCTTTTTTTACATTCCTATTAACTTCCATATTCAGGGATGCTGCAACGGCCTTATGATCACTGATTCCCGGTTCTGCACTTACAGAGTCGAAAAGGCCGGGTCTGTTTGTTATCAGTAGGTCCAAGATGTTATCTCCACGAGTCAGTTCTCTGTTTAATCGCTCGAGGTAATTTTCGGATAGTGCACTCAGTAAAAAGTCACTGGATGCTCTGTCCCTACCACCCGTCCTAAACATCTAAGTGCCCCAGTCTATATCTGGTAAATTGAAATCTCCACCTAAGACTATAACATGCTGAGAAAATTAATGCGAAATGTATTCCAAATTTTCTCTCAGTTGTTCTGCCACTAATGCTGCTGAGTCGGGAGGTCGGTAAAAGGAGCCAACTATTAACCTAGCTCGGTTGTTGAGTGTAACCTCCACCCATAATAATTTACAGGAACTATCCACTTCTACTCCACTACAGGATAAACTACTACTAACAGCGACAAACACGCCACCACCGGTTGCATGCAATTTATCCTTTCTAAACACCGTCTGTGCCTTTGTAAAAATTTCGGTAGAATTTATCTCTGGCTTCAGCCAGCTTTCTGTATCTATAACGATTTCAGCTTCGGTGCTTTCTATCAACGCTTGAAGTTCCGGTACTTTACCAATGCAGCTTCGACAGTTTACAATTACAATACCGATTGCTGCTTGGCCTCCGCATGTCCTGACTTTGCCCCGCACCCTTTGAGGCTGTTGCCCTTTCTGTACTTCCCCGAGGCTATCTAACCTAAAAAACCGCCCAGTCCACGCCACACAACCCCTGCTACCTGTGTAGCCGCTTCCTGCGTGTAGTGGACTCCTGACCTATCCAGCGGAACCTGAAACCCCACCACCCTATGGCGCAAGTCGAGGTATCTGCAGCCCACACGGTCGCAGAACCGTCTCAGCCTCTGATTCGGACCCTCCACTCGGCTCTGTACCAAAGGACCGAAGTCAGTCCTGTCGACGATGCTGCAGATGGTGAGCTCTGCATTCATCCTGCTAGCGAGACTGGCGGTCTTCACCAAATCAGATAGCCGCCGGAAGCCAGAGAGGATTTCTTCCAATCCATAGCGACAAACATCATTGGTGCCGACATGAGCGACCACCTGCAGATGGGTGCACCCTATACCCTTCATGGCATCCGGAAGGACCCTTTCCACATCTGGAATGACTCCCCCCGGTATGCACACGGAGTGTACATTGGTTTTCTTCCCCTCTCTTGCTGCCATATCCCTAAGGATCCCCATTACGCGCCTGACATTGGAGCTCCCAACTACCAGTAAGCCCACCCTCTGCGACCACCCGGATCTTGCAGACTGAGGGGCAACCTCTGGAACAGGACAAGCAGCCATGTCCGGCCGAAGATCAGTATCAGCCTGAGACAGAGCCTGAAACTGGTTCATCAGACAAACTGGGGAGGCCTTCCGTTCAGCCCTCCGGAATGTCTTTCGCCCCCTGCCACACCTCGAGACGACCTCCCACTCTACCACAGGTCAGGGATTAGCCTCAATGTGGGCAGTATCCCGGGCAGCCACAGTCGTAGTCCGATCGGGGGTTGCGTGGGACGAGCTGGCCGTCCCCGACAAACCCCCATCCGGACCCCCACAGTGATGCCTATTGGCAACAACCTCAAGCTGTGCGACCGAAGCCAACACTGCCTGAAGCTGGGAGCGAAGGGATGCCAACTCAGCCTGCATCCGAACACAGTAATTGCAGCCCCTATCCATGCTAAAAACTGTTGTGCAAAGAACGTCTGAACTAATCTACAGAGAGCACAAACAATTCGACACAAAATTTAAACAGTTATTAAAATACAAGATTGCCTAGTAAATGCAGTAATGCTGCTACTTGCGCACTGCTGACACACTGCTCGGCGTTCATTATAAAATAGGTCCTGTAGACTCGTATAAAAATTTTATTCGAGATAAATCATAGCGACTCTGCAGGTTTGCAGCTACGATTATGTCAATATTTGGTCCCACATATTTGTGCGATCAATTGTTTTCCGCAGTGAAGAGAAAAAAGTATACACACAGGAATTCACTGACAAATTGCAGTTTATACTTCTTTTCTTCGAATTAGTTGTGCTCAGAAAACGGCACCAGTCATTGATTCTTTAGTAGAAAGGAAAGTGAGTAGCACTCATGGACATCCAGTGTGCCTATGTTTAACATATAAAAAAAAGGTCACGAAATACAAGTTGACATCAATTTAAACTACGTTCGAAAACGACATTCATCATGAGGGTTCATCAGTCTTAAGAAATGTCATATTTCATCGTAGCTGTTCCATGTTCTTTGCCTCAGCAATTAAAAGAAATGTGAGTTTCATTTCAATGTCATTTGTCAGCAGTGCAAAAGTCTTAGGAAATAAATTTTCCAAGACATGAGTTAGCCATGTGGAACGATACATCTCCGCAGACCTAATATTAGTCGTGAAGGACTTGACTAGTTGACAGTTTCTTGCGCCGAGTTGCCTTTTTCCGATCCCTCCTCTCTCCCCCTCGTCTTCCACCACCATTACTCGCCGTGAGCCGGCCGCTTGCTCACCGCTGAGGTGTGAGCGCGAGTCAGTTTACACGAGCACATCGGTAAACGGGGCTGGTATGGACATTGTGAGCATAACACACACAATTCTTTCAAGACTACTGCTGTCCTGGGAGAACTCTATACCCAAACACCCAAAGCTATTAAGCTGTTATGATTAAAGTTTATTCACTGCTCATCACATAGAAGTATTGTCCTGATCAGTAAATCCTTCTCTATTTTGCCTAGTTACGTGAATTACTCCAACACCATACTGGTTCGTTTAAGCTACTTTTGACTCACCACGGCAACTTGAATATACTTTGACACAATTACTGCTGCAGCGTATATCTGCATGTACTGGCCATGCATTTCATTGCATAATAGTGAACATTTCTGTTGAAGCGAAATTTAATCAGAAATATCGAGGAAAGCGCAATTATTGTCTTTCAGTATTGCGACTACGGGTACATATAATCAGGATTTACTGAATCTTGTTCTAACGATTCTTGCTGCTTTGCAAGTATCTGGAAGGTCAAGACCAATTTTTCCATCACATGATCATTTCTTCCCGAGGTAGGAATCTCCATCAGCATATCAGTTAGTCACTGTTGGAGTAAGCCAACTCGTACAAATACGTGGGTGTAACACTCTGTAGGGATATGAAATGGAATGATCACATAGGTACAGATGTGGGTAAGGCAAGTGGTAGACTTCGGTTTATTCGTAGAATACTGAGGAAGTGCAATCAGTCTACAAAAGAGATTGCTTACAAATCACTTGCGAGACCCATCCTAGAATATTGCTCAAGTGTATCGGACCCGTACCAGATAGGTCTAACAGTGGATATTGAACATATACAGAGAAGGGCAGCACTTATGGTCACAGCTTAATTTAATATATTGGAGAGTGTCACAGGGCACTGAAGGAACTGAAATGGCAGACTCTTGAAGACAGATGTGAACAATTACGAGAAAGTCTGTTAACAAAGTTTCAAGAACCGGCTTTAAATGGTTACTCCAGAGATATACTAGAGCCCCTACATATCGCTGACAAATGGATCGTGACGATAATATTAGAATTACTACTGCACGTACAGAGGCGTTCAGCAATCATTCTTCCCACGCTCCAGACGCGAATGGAATAGGAAGAAACCCTAATAACTGCTACAACAGGACGTACCATCTGCCATGCACCTCACGGTGATTTGTAGAGTATAGATGTAGATGTAGCAGTCGATAATCCTTTCTCGTCTGCTTGTCCGAACTCAGAGTTGGTATTATGAAACTGCGAATGATACTGCGTAGGGTACAATAGCCCTAAAGGCAGCTAGTTACCTTTATAAAAGTGAAGAAGTTCCAGAGTTGGCAGCAGCACAGGACTGGCGCAGTTTTACTAAAATAGACCGGTGTTGTATGTCTTGCTGCTCGCTAAACAGTATACTAGCGAGGAGAGTGCGGCATGTATCTTAACCCGATTTCGTAGAAACGTCGATCAGTGGATGAGGAGTCAAAATAAGCGACTCCGTGTCTCATGTTATCTGTAGATACTAGACAGTTTTTAAAAAAACGACCACCAAAGATTTCTCCGTAACTTAGATGCGTAAGATGTTTTTAGCACGCAGTAAACGCAGCCCAACTGTTGGTACAATGGCTAGACGTGCAGTGTGAGCGTGCAGTTCAGTAATGGGTTGGGGGGGGGGGGGGGGCAGGATGGAGGCCAGGCCTCAGGATTCGACATCTGCCCACCTTGTCTCCTCCAGGCTGTGGCTGACTGTAACCCTACATAACAAAAGGAAAAAAAGTAGTTTGCGTCGATTATTGTTTTTGTTTATTTATTTTCATTTATCTGCCTATATCCGTAGCATGTTACTACTTGAATGTTTCTTATTAGGTTGGGGAAACTCGGGAGTTACATTAATTGTAAAATTACAACTGGGTTTCACAATAAGTGTCATACATTTATTATACGCCAAGGTGACAAAAGTGATGGGATAGCGACATGCACATACACAGATGGCGGTAGCGTCGCGTACGCGTGGAACGAAAAAGCAGCTGCCATTTGTATTCAGGTGATTCACTCTAAAAGGTTTTATGACGTGACTGTGGTCACACGATGGGGATTAACAGACTTTGAACATGGAATAGTAGTTGGAGCTAGACACATTGGACATTCCCTTTCGGAAATCGTTGGGGAATTCAACATTCCGAGATCCACAGGGTCAAGAGTGTACCGAGAATACCAAATTTTAGGCATTACCTCTCGCCGCGGATAATGACAGTGGCTACCGACCTTCGCTTAACGACCGAGAGCTGCGAAGTTTGTGTAAAGCTGTCAGTGGTAGCAGACAAGAACACTGCGTGAAATAACCGCAGAACTCAGTGTGAAACGTACGACGACCGTATTCGTTCCGACAATACGCGAAATTTGGCGTTAATGGGCTATGGCAGCAGATTACCGACGCGAGAGGCTTTGCTAACAGCACGATATCACCTGCAGCGCCTCTCTTGGACTCGGCTCTGAGCACTATGGGACTCAACTGCTGAGGTCATTAGTCCCCTAGAACTTAGAACTAGTTAAACCTAAGGACAACACAAACATCCATGCCCGAGGCAGGATTCGAACCTGCGACCGTAGCGGTCTTCCGGTTCCAGACTGCAGCGCCTTTAACCGCACGGCCACTTCGGCCGGCCCTCTTGGACTCGTGACCATATTGTTTGGACCCTAGACGACTCAAAATGCGTTATCTGGTCGGATGAGTCCCAATGTCAGTTGGTAAGAGATGATGGTAGGGTTCGAGTGTGGTGCAGGCCCTATGAAGACATGGACCCACGTTGTCAGCAAGGCGCTGTGCTAGCTCGTGGTGGCTCCATAATGGCGTGGGCTATGTTTACATCGAATTAAATGGGTCCTTTGATCCAACTGAACCGATCATTAACTGTAAATGGTTATGTTCTGCTACTTGGAGATCATTTGCATCCATTCATGAACTTCATGTTTCCAAAAAACGGTGGAATGTTTATGGATGACAATGCGCCATGTCACCGGGCCACAGTCGTTCGCAATTGGTTTGAAGAGGATTCCGGACAATTCGAGCGAATTATTTCGCCACCTAGATCACCCAACATGAATCCCATCAAATGTATGCGGGACATAACCGAGAGGACAGTTCGTGCACAAAATACTGCACCGGCAACACTTTCGCAATTATGGACAGTTACAGTAAGCCGCATGGCTCAATATTTCTGCAGGGGACTTCCAAAGACTTTACACGTCCATATCACATTGCTGCACTACGGCGGCCATAAAGAGGTTCGGAACGATATTAACAGATATCATATGACTTTTGTCAACTCAGTGTATAATATATGAGTTATGATATTTTCAGGGGCTACAGCCCTTTTAAATTATCATAGTCATATATTTCATTCTTATATTAGTTCTTAATTCTTATGTTTATTCTTCAAGAAGGTTTGGTGCATCCCCTTCGATGATACCGATCGTAGGAACATTGGAAACATAGAAATTCCAGATACCGTAGCATTACTCGAAGGCAGGTTTGCCACAGCGACATTTCGTCGTATAAATCTCACTCGGCAAAGAAAGGTCGTTAAACCATGCGTGACGGATCACTTTTGCCAAAATTAGCACTTGCATTTGAATATGAAGCGACTTACAGCACAGAAATTTCACCGAAAACAGTTTCAAATAATTTTTTCAGTCATTTTATTGACTTCATTTTCTCTTTAATTCGTTCACCATACAATTAGTAGACGAATAAGGACAACGTTATTTTAGTATACACTGGAAAGTATTCGTGTAGTAATCTTCTATAGATAGGGGTAGGTAATTGAGAAAGAAAAATAAAAAAAAATGGTAACTTGCTTTCGAACACGAGGCGCAAAAGCGTGAAGCAGCGACGCTAGCCACTTTCTTTCTTTTTTTTTTTTTTTTAAAGAAAAAAAAAAAAGGAGCCGCTGCAGGAGCAGGACGACGGGTAGGGCAGAGGTCGACACGCGAGGCCTGGCCGTCACACCGCCATGCCCAAGCAACGTGTTCGAGGTTCGAAGGATCAGGAAGAGGATGTAGCGGGTTTCTCTATGTTGTTTATTTTATTTATTATTTAATTTTTATAACATTTTTAATTTTTATTTTTATTTTCTATTGTATTTTTGGGTTTATTTTTGTTTCATTACAAAAATGATCCTACAACTGCCGTAGCCGGGCGTCCGAGTCGTCTTATCGTCTGTTTGGGAGGGTTTCCCCCCTATTCCGTCCGTAGAGGATCAATATGCTCGAGGATTCTTCTTCATTTTCAGCGTCTCATACCCGGAACGCCCCAGTGAGCAGGAGGATCCGCAAATAATGAACCTAAATAATTTACGAAACGGGTTCTGTACTTCGGGTGGCGGTTGAAAGCTGCATGTGTGGTCATCAGTAGGGACCAAAAGTCGAGTGTGCTTTTGTGAGCATCGCAAAATATGTAATAAACGGCCATGCCTTTTGGCCAGTTAACGGCATTCGTCCTGGTTGATGGAAAGCATACGCCGTTGGGGCGCAATATATCATCAGGGGAGATAGACTTCGGCAATCGCCGCAAGAGTAATGCCAGCTTGCGCTGCGTCAGTATCAAGCACTCACTGGTCGCGGCACAATTCAGGCGGTGTGCATTCGAGTCAACGACTGAGCATGTAGGACACAAGGGGTCGTCCGTCATATAAATGGAATGTAGCCTCTGACGAGTAGCGAAATTCCCATTTACAATCACGTACCACAATGAACGCACCGTCGTTGGTAGAAAAGGCGTGCGTATCGCTCGCCACAACCGTGTTCCAGGCAACTTCAGGATGTCTGTGTGCGACTGTATTGATAGGTTGCTGCTGTTGATAGAGGTAATAATAGTCTTCCGTACTGGGCGTCCGTGTCGTCGGAAGGTCTGACCATAAGTAGCTGCAGTCAATCAAGAACTCTCTGATGTGGACGAGTGCCGGTGGAATGTGTCCTACAGAAACCGGGGGATGTAGAAAGTGTGGTGCCACTTCTGTTATCAGGGTGCCCGTAAGAGTGGCGTGGGCAGAGGTCCACGTGCGATGCATAGTGTTGAGATAAAGCGATCGCGCACGGTTATAGACATGAATTAATCCGATACCGCCCGCCCGCTGCGGCAGTGTCAGGGAGGCGTATCGGACTTTAAAAACAAGGCCGGCGCTTACATGTCCATATGTTGCTTGAAATCTGTCGGCCATCGTAGCCGTCAAAGGAAGGACATGCGCAAAATATATCAGTTTGGAGACATGATAGGCGTTGACATAACGTGTTCTGAGGAGCATATCCATGCGGCGCAATTTGATGTCCTGCAGCAGAGCACGTGTCTGGTGTAGTAGCCGGCGATACGTAGCAACCGCCGTGGGCCGAACAGTGCTATAGAACTGCACTCCTAAACATTTGAGTACGGGCACCTTGTCAAAGGGCACCGCCGTTGCTTGGGAAAGCCCCCCTCCGACATCCATGTATTTTGTCTTCTTTACATTGATGACGCTCCCAGCGACCGCCCAGTACTGGCGTAGCCACTGAAGCGCCATATGCATTTCATCCTCTGATCTGGCCAGGAACTCCATGTCATCGGCGAATGCACCACAACGAAAGGTCACGTCCCGCATGAAATGCCTGTCAATCGCTGCCATAGACCGTGTAAAGCTGGTTCAAGCGCTGCCGCAAATAATATTCCCGACAAAGGGCACTCTTGTCGTACTGACCGTCCAACAACAATTTGACCAGACAGGTAACCGTTGAGCATCATGCGGGAGCGCGCTCCGTGGACCAGTCGAAGGACTACCTGTGCAGACTCTGGAGAGAGGCCCATGTGTTCCAAAACTGCGCGTAGGAAGCCGTGGTCGACGCGGTCGAATGCGTGGTCAAAATCGACGGCGACAAGGGCGCCTCGTATTTTGTAGGCCGCCGTCAAAGCAATTACGTCCCGGTATGCTCCTAACGCTGTATGAATGTTGCTGACTTCACCTAAACGTGTCTGATCGGTGTGTATGGCATTCCCGATAGCGGTGTGGAGACGCGCGCGGAGGATGCGGGCTAAGATTTTGTAGTCGTTGTTGAGGAGTGTGAGTGGGTGAAAGTCGGTACTGGGATCAAGATGCCTTCTGTGAATTCTGTGGGGACAGTGAAATCAGGGCGGATCAGGTCTTGAAGCATTTGGAGCCACTTGTCTCCCATAAGGTCGTAAAAAGTGCGGTAGAATTACAGGGGTAAACCGTCCGGCTCAGGCGATTTGTTCGGTGCTCCACGTGCCAAGGTCGATGTCAGCTCGTCGGATGTAATGGGCAACAACAGAGTATCATCCGGTGCCACGTCCCTAGGGGCGGGAAAATCGTGCAACAGCTCGTCATAATCACTTACGTTTCGGGTATCTTCCATGTACAAGGTTCGATACTGTCGGACGAACGTGTGCGCTATGTCCGTTTGCGCCACTGGGCGACCACCCTCCTCCGTGTTTACCACCGTAATGAGCTGACGTTTGCCGGCCGCGGTGGTCTAGCGGTTCTAGGCGGTCAGTCCGGAACCGCGCGACTGCTACGGTCGCAGGTTCGAATCCTGCCTCGGGCATGGATGTGTGTGATGTCCTTAGGTTAGTTAAGTTTAAGTAGTTCTAAGCTCTAGGGGACTGATGACCACAGATGTTAAGTCCCGTAGTGCTCAGAGCCATTTGAACCATTTTTTGAGCTGAGGTTTGCGGTGGTGCCTCTCGAGCACAATGTGATAAACTGATGCCGTTTCGTTGGGGATGCAGTCTTGCACCCGCGCACGGATGCGGACACCTTCTAGCTGCTCTGCCCTGATGCGAAGTAGATGAGCTTTGATGCGTTGTACGGACGTCTGACGTTCTGGAGACGGCGGTTGTGTCGCCAGCTCACGTAACGCTGTATAGTAAAATTCCGATGTTGTCCTTTGCCAGTTCGACCTATTACGCACGTAGGCCATCAGGGTCTTCCGGAGTGCATGTTTGACACATCCCAGCCACCACAGCAACGTGGAAGCATACATGGGCAGGCGCCTGAAACAACGACGCCACGTGTCAGTAACTGCTTGCCGACACGCTTCCTCGCGAAGGAGGGGGACGTTCCGCGTCCACGGGCCTCTTCTGCACCTTGTGAGTTGTCAGGGTAAGATAATAGCGCAGATATTCGCTAGATGATCCATGAAGGCCGTCGGCCAGAGTTCTCCATCACGGGTTACTGTGCGGAGGGCACGCAAGACGTATATCCGGTACAGACGACTGGCAGAGTGGCTGGTAAATTACGTATATCCCCGCTGGTTCCCATGATGTAAGAGCCATGTGTCGTGGAGCGCGAGGTCACGTATCAGTGGTTGTAGAGCCGGGCATGGGAAGTAATGCGGTATCTGGTCCTCGGGGCGCAGAACACTGTTAAAATCGCCGCCCACTATGTAATGGTCCATATTTCCTTGCAAAAGTGGGGATACCTCCTCCGAATAGAAGGCATGCCTGTCACCACGGTGCGAATTACCGGAGGGAGCGTAGACGTTAACGAGGCGGACTGCGCCCAGTGTGAAAGCGAAGCCTCGTCCGTTCGGCAAGTATGTCACGTCCGTCGCGTCTATGCCATCTCGGAGAAGGATGGCCGTTCCTCCTGCGCCATCACCAGAGGGTAGGCTGTAGGTGGTGTAGCCATATAGGTCTCAACGCAGCTCGGGGTGAACCTCCTGGAGAAGGGCAATGTCCAAGTCTGCCACTCTGATCATGTCGTGTACGCTACAGTCTGGAACCGAGCGACCGCTACGGTCGCAGGTTCGATACCTGCCTCGGGCATGGATGTGTGTGATGTCCTTAGGTTAGTTAGGTTTAATTAGTTCTAAGTTCTAGGCGACTGATGACCTCAGAAGTTAAGTCGCATAGTGCTCAGAGCCATTTGTCGTGTAACATGCGGATCTTGACAGTGGAGTGGACACCATTGACATTGACTGTTCCCACACGGTATGACTGAGACATATCAAGTGGTAGAGGCAATGTACTGGTGCAAGCCCACGGTGATCTCGCACACCACACAGCCATCCAGCCGCATGCCGTGCTTTACTGTGCCGTATGATCCCCTGACTGGCAGAGCCCTCCAAATGGTTCAAATGGCTCTGAGCACTATGGGACTCAACTGCTGTGGTCATCAGTCCCCTAGAACTTAGAACTACTTAAACCTAACTAACCTAAGGACATCACATACACCCATGCCCGAGGCAGGATTCGAACCTGCGACCGTAGCAACAGCGCGGCTCCGGACTGGAGCGCCTAGAACCGCACGGCCACCGCGGCCGGCGCAGAGCCCTCCGGACTCAATGTCAGCCATGGGCTCTGACGGAGGTATCGATGTGTCCTGTGCATCATCACCATCCATATCGTCTGCCCAATTACCAAGAGAGGATTGGGAGGTCAGTGGTGGCTGGTCGCTTTCATAGGAGCCCACAGTTTGTGAGTCGACGAGGTGCGCCTCGTTTTCGGGACCAATAGATGTAGGAGAGTGTTCCTTATCTTCAGGCGCCTTCTGGTGAATGAGGCTGCTGGAATCCGTTGCAGCAGTAGACGCGTCAACGAAGTCGATGTCTTCCGCCAGCATCACATCCCTGTCCCGCTCTTCAACTGACAATCGCCTCTTCTTGTGTCGCTTGGGTGATTTTTGCTTGCGGGTCCGAGATTCGACATCCATTGGAAGGCGGGGCTCGACACTGTCTCGGTTATCGGGAATCCCTGTGTCCGATCCCGACAGTGAGGGCGACTGGGTGCCCACGACCCCGCGGTGGGAAGAGGCTGTAGGAATCTCTGCACCGCTTGGCTGCGGTGGCGTCGTCGTCGGCACTGACTCTCCGACGGAGCTCGCTGCAGCTTGAGACGGTAGCAGGTTTTGAACATCCATCACATCATGTCGTGCAGCCTCCACATACGTTAGAGGGAGAGAGGCCATCGGGGATCGTTGGGGAAGATCATTCCGGGGCACCTGAATGAGGTGGCGCTGCAGACACTCAGTTCTAACATGGCCCTCCTGGCCACAGCCCGAGCAGGTCTTCGGTTGGCCGTCATAGTTATATAACAATTGCACGGCATCCGCCAACGAAAACATATGATGGAACGTGCTTCTTAAGTTCTATGCGCACTTGTCGTACCCCATTAAGGATAGGGTACGTTTCGAGTGTATTTCATTTCTCCTCTGTGTGGCTCAGAACTGTGCCGTATGGCTGCAGCGCCTCAACGACAAGGTTGGCAGGAACTTAGAACGGTAGTTCAAAGATGGGCACGGTACGCACCCCCAGACCAGCACGGTCAACTCCTACCACACTCACATTACCGTCTGCCTGACAGAAGCGAAACCCGTTTGCAGATCGTTGGAGAAGTCTGTCGCAGGCCGCATCGTCAATCAATTTGAGGTACAATGTACTGGATACAACAGACAAATGAATGCCTATCAGTTCTTGCGGTTCTATGTGCGTGATGTCTCGAAGAAACAGTTCAATTTCATGGGCCTTCGGTCTCGTGTACAGTGCGTGGAACGTTAATTTGATTGTAGCTAGTCGATATGAAAACGCCATTGCGGGTCAGTACCGGTACTATAAGGCAATATAACGACGCAACCGCTCGCTAACGGCTAAACAAACAACACCTGCGAAGCGCTGCCCGGCACGCCGAGCCCGTCCGCACGGTATCAAGGCTGAAAGCCGAATGCGCCACAGAGTTAACGCTTCCGTTGCGCTAGTTACTCGCAAAAAGCAAAAAAATGTTCAAATGTGTGTGAAATCTTATGGGACTTAACCGCTAAGGTCATCAATCCCTAAGCTTGCACACTACTTAACCTAAATTATCCTAAGGACAAACACACACATACCCATGCCCGAGGGAGGACTCGAACCTCCGCCGGGACGAGTCGCACAGCCCATGACTGCAACGCCCTAGACCGCTCGGCTAATCCCGCGCGGCGCAAAAGGCGGGTAAAGTACCTTGAAAACTTTGACCGTCGTTTTCTCAGAAACGGTTGAGTATCTACGGTTAAGCCGAGACGTATCCGTTTATTTTGACCCCTCTTTCACGGAGCGAAGTTTTTGGGGAATATGGCTCCTCGTAAGGAAATCGAGAAATAATTTTACTTGAATCAACTGTGCGTCTTTGGTTCAAAAACGGTTCAAATGGCTCTGAGCACTATGGGACTTAGCTTCTGAGGTCATCAGTCCCCTAGAACTTAGAACTACTTAAACCTAGCTAACCTAAGGACATCACACACGTCCATGCCCGAGGCAGGATTCGAACCTGCGACCGTAGCGGTCACGTGGTTCCAGACTGAAGCGCCTAGAACCGCACGGCCACACCGGCCGGCTGCGTCCTTGGTGAAACATTTAAATTAACTAAACAAACACTGTTTTTTGCCCTGTCTCACAAATTTTATTATGATTACTGCACAACCCAGGTTTTGGGTTATAAGCCCATTTTCAAGTACATTACTGATTCCAGCGATGATAAAGCAAAGATAACCATGATGATAAGACAAAGATAAGAATTTCAACTGCTTAACGTATCAATCCTTGGCTACCTTAAAATTACTTCAATGACCATTTTTTGACAAATTACCTATGGACTTAAACAATTCAGCGAAAGTTATTGGAAAGTTGTTCCGGACGGCAAGGAATGGCTGCTTCAGCGGATGGCCTCTGTATTGCGATTCTCTCCTAAATACCTCTATGAAATATAGATTTTGTCAGAAACTTCATTTATCTTGATACCTTTCTTCTATTCCACACATAACCTATCTGCTGCATAGTGTTCCAACAATATACAGGGCGGTCCATTGATCGTGGAGGGCCAAATATATCACGAAATAAGCGTCAAACGAAAAAACAGAAAAAAACGAAACTTTTCTACTCTGTAGGGAGAAAACAGATGGCTCTATGGTTGGCCCGCTAGATGGCGCTGCCATAGGTCAAACGGAAATCTACTGCGTTTTTTTAAAAATAGCAACCACCATTTTTATTACATATTCGTGTAGTACGTAAAGAAATATGAATGTTTTAATTGGACTACTTTTTTCGCTTGTGATACATGGCGCTGTAATAGTCACAAACATACGGCTCACAAATTTAGACGAACAGTTGGTAACAGGTAGTATTCTTAAATTAAAATACAGAACGTAGGTACGTTTTAACATTTTACTTCGGTTGTTCCAATATGACACATGTACCTTTGTGACCTTATCATTCCTGAGAACGCATGCTGTTACAGCGTGATTACCTGTAAATGCCACATTAATGCAATAATTGCTCAAAATGGTGTCCGTCAACCTCAATGCATTTGGCAATTCGCGTAACGACATTCCTCTCAACAGCGAGTAGTTCGCCTTCCGTAATGTCCGTACATGCACTGACAATGCGCTGAGGCATGTTGTCAGGCGTTCTCGGCGAATCACGAGAGCAAATATCCTTCAACTTTCCCCACAGAAAGAAATCCGGGGACGTCAGATACGGTGAACGTGCGGGCCATGGTATGGTGCTTCGACGACCAATCCACCTGTCATGAAATGTGCTATTCAATACCGCTTCAACCGCACGCGAGCTATGTGCCTGACATCCATCATGTTGGAAGTACATCGCCATTCTGTCATGCAGTGAAACATCTTGTAGTAACATCGGTAGAACATTACGTAGGAAATCAGCATACATTCCACCATTTAGATTGCCATGGATAAAATGGGGGTCAATTATCCTTCCTCCCTTAATACCGCACCATACACTAACGCGCCAACGTCACTGATGTTCCAATTGTCGCAGTCATCGTGGATTTTCCGTCGCCCAATAGTGCACATTATGCCGGTTTACGTTACCACTGTTGGTGAATGACGCTTCGTCGCTAAATAGAACGCATGCAATAAAATTTGTCATCGTCCCTTAATTTCTCTTGTGCCCAGTGGCAGAGCCTTACACGACGTTCAAAGTCGTCGCCATGCAATTCGTGGTGCATAGAAATATGGTATGATGCAATCGATGTTGATGTAGCATTCTCAACACCGACGTTTTTGAGATTCCCGATTCTCGCGCTATTTGTCTGTTACTGATGTGCGGATTAGCCGCGACAGTAGCTAAAACACCTACTTGGGCATCATCATTTGTCGCAGGTAGTGGTTGACGTTTCACATGTGGTTGAACACTTCCTGTTTCCTTAAATAGCGTAACTATCCGGCGAACGGTCCGGACACTTGGATGATGTTGTCCAGGATACCGAGCAGCATACATATCACACGCCCGTTGGGCATTTTGATTACAATAGCCATACATCAACACAATATCGACTTTTTCCGCAATTGGTAAACGGTCCATTTTAACACGGGTAATGTATCACGAAGTAAATACCGTCTGCACTGGCGGAATGTTACGTGATACCACGTACTTATACGTTTGCGGCTATTACAGCGCCATCCATCACAAAGCGGAAAAAGTGGTCCAACTAAAACATTCATATTTCTTTACTTACTACACGAATATGTAATAAAAACGGGGTTCCTATTTTTAAAAAAACGCAGTTGATATCCGTTTGACCTATGGCAGCGCCATCTAGTGGGCCAACCATAGCACCATCTGGTTTCCCCCTTCAAGCTAGACGAGTTTCATTCTTCGTAGTTTTTTTCGTTTGATGCTTATTTCGTGAGATATTTGTCTCGGTCACTATCAATGGACCACCCTGTATACAAATAGCTCTTTATACAAATAGCTCTTTTTTGTAACATTTCGACGGCGACTGATTTTCCTAACGTTGCAGGGTGCTATGATTTGACTCGCTCTGACTAATGTGGCTATATGTGAAGCAGTAAAACTTTCTCACAGAAGAATTCTACGGCTGAGCTTCACAACACGTCCTATAAACTGACACAAATTGTTTTAAATGTTGCCTCTGAAAAGTTATTGTACAAGTATCCAGAGGTATAGTTCTTGAGGTTCATGTATCTTCTAAGTACTGACTCATTCGCCTAATTTTGAGTTTTCTCCATTGGTGACTGGACAGTTTTCTTAAGTTCTTCATTTGCTAATTCTAACCCAACATTTCAAACTACTCCCACTACGATAAATCTTTGTGATAGAATATATACAATTGTTATTTCTTCTGGAAAAGAGAGTCGATTCCTAAATCTTATAGCAGTATGTTCACTTTTAACATAAACTCTTATTTCTTTTAAGTTGTTCAACTGATATTTCACAATCTAATTTCTAAGTTCCCCTGATTGTAAACACCTACATTATTCTGTACATCTTCAATGTACAAATATCTTCAATATAACATTGTACGAGGAGCGTTCAGAAAGTAAGCTCCGATCGGTCGCGAAATGGAAACGACTATGAAAATCCGATAAAGCTTTGCACAGATGTGTTGGGTAGTGTCTCTAGTATAACCCCAGTTAGCATCACGTCGCTCTTCTCATTTCTGAGCTCGCAGTGAGTGCGTAAAGATGTCTAGAAAATAGTGTCTGCCGCCAAGTACGAGGGCCTGGTGAGAAATTTCGCGTGAAGCTATGCAGCTAACATTACATAACTGTCGTGCTGTTTCTTCTTGAAGACAATTCGCAGCCGCATTCTGCAGGGCAATGAAGATGCTCCTGCATCGTTTTCAAATGGAAATGTGAGATTACCCACAATACAGTCCGCAATTGTCTCCCCCTGAGTTTCATCTCTGGTCACATGAACCGCTGTCTTTGAAGACAACATTTTGACACAGACAACGAGGTGCAGGCCAGCGTGGAGAATTGGCGGAAAGCACTGGCGGCTGCCTTCTATGATGTGGCTATTGAAAAGTTGGTACAACGCTATGACAAAAGTCTAAGTCAGAACGGCGACTACGTAGAGAAGTAGCTGAAAGGTGTAGCTAATTGTTACAAGTAAAGCATTTCTGATGTTCACTGTGGTTTCAATTTGGCAATCAATCGGAGCTTACTTTCTGAACAGGCCTCGTATGTTATTGTTCCTTTCACTATTTAAAAATCTGAAACATTATCCAATAGACTTGCACCTATTAGAGATGATCGGACTGACAGTTGCAACACTGACGTCTTAGACATTCAGTCTAGAGCAGTAGTTATCAGTGTGTACGAGAGGAGAGCTGGGCCAGTAGCATTGTTGCCAAAATTATTTAAGATGGCGGCGGTACATGTGTCAACGACGCACTGATGCCGTCACCGGATGACATCATGGGTTTTCCCCCTTCCTTCCTCCATTTCTCCCCATCACATCCCCTCTCCTCCACTACCTGGAAAATGGTGGGAAATGCTCAGTCTGTGCAGAGCTCCCATTGTGGAAGGATGTAGTTCGGGAGTTTCTTTATTTCGTCATTTTTAAGGATGCGCAAGTGTCGTCCCATTGGAAAATTTTCCTGTACCATCCCTATGCCCACCTTCTGCCACCCCATGCTCCCATTTTTTTCTGATTGTGTGTGCTTGCTTTGACACCCGGGGAGAGTGACTGGGGGGGGGGGGGCGAGTTGCCTAGTTCACAATACTAAAGGGCGCCCAAAATTGTAACATCATGCTTATTCCCCCTCCATATGCCTGACAACAGCAAGTTACCAGTTCAAAACTATTGGGCTATTTATATAACAGTGCAAAATACCAGTTGAGATCTGAACAGAGGTTGACTGGCCAAGTTCACAAGAGATCTGAACAGAAGTTGACTGGCCTAGTTCACAATACCACCCCAATCCCCACTTCCCACCACCACTACCTGGGAATTGGCGGGAAACGCGCAGTCTGTGCAAAGCTGTTGATGTGGAAGGACATGGGTAGTTTTTCCTTTATTTTAGAAATCACAGGTGTTTTTATCCTGTTCGAAAACTTTCCAACACCACTCGAAATAGGCAGGAAAAGCTCAGGAAGGTGCAAGTATTGTCCTGTCCAGCAACTGCACGTCCTAATTGCGTGATTACACTGCTGCACAACATCAGTCTAAAAAAAAATCGTAAGTACAGTTACCGATCCAATAACATACTGGAAAAAACGGTAGCAGAAACCTCGCCTATACAGATCGAAACATACTGCAAAAAACGGTACCAAAACGATTATCTATAAAGAGCCAAACATATTGGGCAAAACGATACCAAAAACATTAAATGAACTCCACCTGTAAAGATCTTGGAAACAGTATGCCAAAACAGCTAACACACACCACAAATGGAGTCTGTGGTAATATTTGCACCATCAGCTCTAAGGACATGCGCGGTGCTTAAAGAGACCATGATGATCTCTTATTCCAAGGCTAGGCAAAGGAAACAGTGATCACCAAAACGCCGCACGGTAGAGAACGACCAACCAGACCCAGCAGTCATTGCTAAGGCGTTTCCGGGTACAGAGCAGACGACCATGGATACAGAAAAACTGCCTAGCGTGGATGCAGGGATGGCCAGTAGGACGGCGACATGACCTTCCCATGACGAAGCTCCAGAGACAGCGGAGGAGTCCGATAGACGATACAGGAAACTGGGGAGGCTACAGCACACTTCAACGATGGGACGCTGGGTGACTGGTCACAAGACCCACCCTGTGGGGGAAAGATGATGTTGGAGGAGCTGCACCCACATGCTCTCCCAGTGTAAGACCAGAAGAGTGCACGGAATAACGGCGGACCACATGAGGGGACGGCAGGGGACAGTAGAAAGTAAGCAACCTGTGTACGGAAGTATTAACGATCCTATCTATGTTAACATCCATGCAATGACCTTATCAAATAGGGTCTGTTAATATCAATAGCACTGAGACATCTGTAAAAATCAAGATGCTCAGTGACATTATAAGTGCTGCAAACTTAGACATAGCACTGTTACAGGAATTTCGAGTGTTTCCCTCAACGGACTTCTACAGTTACTATATTTACTGTTCCATATGTGACAAGAGAGGCATTGGCACTGTAATACTGTTGAAGGAAGAGATACGTGCATACGAAGTGGAATATTTGCCTTTGGCCAACGGTACTGCCGTTACCACAGGTGGAGTACATTTGCTCAATATATACACACCATCAGACTCTGATAAGAGAAGGGAATGAGCAGATTTTTACGCCCATGAGGTTGCACCATTGTTCCGGGGACGATACGATGCTTGCATATTCAGAGGAGTGTGCTTGACAGGAAGGGCGAACATCCTAACTGTACTCCTGGCCAAGAACTTCGGCAGCTAGTTGATGGGATGGAATTAGTTGATATATGGGACCTGAAGTATCGCAACCAACTGGTATATACATATTTTACGAGCAACTCCGCGAGCCATTTGGATCAGATCTATGTTCCAGGGGAGTTAACTATGTCGACTGTGGACGCAGAAATCTAGCAGACCCCATATACAGACCATGAGACTTATATTTGTACCGTTACCCTTGCTAGACAACAGGTCTGGAGACAGAGGGGTAATTGGAAGGTGAACGTCTCCCATCTGCGTGATGTAGAATGCTGACGCATGGTGCAGGACACATGGCATGACTGCCTCTGTCAACCAAATTCTTGTGCTTCTGTCCTACAGTGCTGGATTGAGTGCTCGAAGCCAGCTTTATGGAGGACTTTAAAAGGTTATGGGAAGGAGGTTTCCCGATGGCAGCACACAAACTCTGACTATTGCTTTATGGCCCTCCGTGAACTGTTCGCTCAACCACCTACACCAGAACGCCAGTCAGCCGTCCACGAGTCAAGGTGAAGTTGACACATCTAGCGACACTAAGAATGTCGGGTATGATGATAGGCATGAGGTCACAGGACTACCTGCCCAATGAACTATCTGTGATGCATTATGTGATAAAGTAAATGAAGGAGACGAAGGATATTAATTCATGAACTCGAGCTCAGCGATGGCCACCATTTTTCAACACAAAGGGGCACAGCAGTAGTGGAACAAACTATATTCTGCCCCACTCTCCATTATTGCCAGATTTATTCAAGATGGCGGATCCAAGATGGCGGCGATAGTTGTGGCAAAGTCACAATGACATCATGGCAGGGAGTTCAGATTTTGGTGGGAAGATAGGCCAATTGGGCTACCTCCACTGACCTAACCCCCTCCCCTCCCCTCCCTCCCTCCTCCCCTCCCCACCCACAGAAAATGGCGGGAAGTTCAAATTCCAGCAGGACAATGCAACACACCATGGCTACCTCCACTAACCTAAGAAAATGGCAGCAAAACAGGTCACTAGGGCTACCTCCACTAACCTGAGTCATCCAAATGCCACCTCTTCCTAGGAATTGGCGGGGAAAGGACTCAGTCTGTGCTGGATGGGATGGCTGCAAGTCTTTATTTTCAGTCTTTATTTAAAAAATCTGAGGCAGTAGCTCCATCCAGTGTGTCTGGCATGAGGTTCAGAGTCCAACTCACCTAGTACACAATACTGCCACCAGAGTGCACCATCGTCCTTCCCATGATGTAATCCAAGATGGCGGTCTTGGGGGTAAAATGGCGGGAAAAGAATTTAGCCTGCGAATAGCATAGGCAATGCCTGTATAAGACAACAAGTGTCTGGCATGACTGTTAGATTGGTTACCGCTGCTACAATGGTAGGTTATCAAGATTTAAGTGAGTTTGCACGTGGTGTTACAGTTAGCACACAAGCGATGTGAAACAGCATCTCCGTGGTAGTGATGAAGTGGGGATTTTCCCATACGACCATTTCACGAGTGTACCGTGAATATCAGGAATCTGATAAAACATCAGATCTCCAACATCACTGAAGCCAGAAAAACATGACGTAAGAACGGGACCAACAACAACTGAAGAGAATCATTCAGCGTGACAGAAGTGCAACACTTCAGCAAATTGCTGCAGATTTCAATGTTCGGCCATCAACAGTTGTTAGTGTGTGAACCATTCAACGAAAAATCATCGATATGGGTTTTGAGGGCCGAAGACCCACTTGAGTACCCTTGATGACGGCGCAACACTAAGCTGTACGCCTCGCCTGGGCCCTTAAACACTGGCATTGGACTGTTGATGCCTGGAAATATATTGCCTGGTCGGACGAGTCTCGTTCCAAACTGTGTCGAGCGGATGGACGTGTATAGCTATGGAGACAATATTATGAATCCATGGGCTCTGCATGTCAGCAGGGGACTGTTCAAGCTGGAGGACGCTCTGTAATTGTGTGGGACATGTGCAGTTGGAGTGATATGGCACCCTTAATATGTACATAAGCATCCTACCTGATCATCTGCATCCATTCACGTCCATTGTGCATTCCGATGGACATGGGCAATTCCAGTAGGGCAATGAGGCACCCATACGTCCATAATTGCTACAGAGTGGCTCCATTAACACTCCTCTGAATTTAAACACTTCCGGCCACCACCAAACTCCCCAGACATGAACATTATTGAGCATATCTGGGATGCCTTGCAACGTGCTGTTCAGAAGAGATCTCCAATCCCTCGTACTCTTACGGATTTATGGACGGCCCTGCAGGACTCATGGTGTCATTTCCCTCCAGATCTACTTCAGACATTAGTCGAGTCCGTGCCACGTCGTGTTGCGGCACTTCTGTTTGCTGGCAGGAGCCCTACACTTATTTAGGCAGGTGTACCAGTTTCTTCGGCTCTTCAGTGTGTAATAACACTTGATTCTGCACAACTACTCTATGTAGCCGAAAGAAAGTGGCTTGCGAATGGGAACCGCAAACGCTTGATGACAAGACGACAGTGCAGTCGAATCCTCCACCAGAAAACACGTCTGAAAATTAGAAATCTCTTATAGACGCAATTGCGAGGGCTGTCCAGAAAGTAAGTTACGATTGATCGCGAAATGAAAATCACAGTGAAAATCAGAAGTGTTTCATTTGTAACAGTTAGCTACACCTTTCAGCTACTTCTCTACGTAGTCGCCGTTCTGACTCAGACATTCGTCGTAACGTTGTACCAAGTTTCCAATACCCTCATCATAGAAGGCAGCCGCCAGTGCTTTCCGCCAATTCTCTACGCTGGCCTAAAGCTCGTTGTCTGTGCCAAAATGTTGTCTTCATAGCCAGCGGTTCGTTTGAGCAGAGATGAAACTCAATGGGAGACAATTACGGGCTGTATTGTGCGTAACCAAACATTTCCAATTGAAACAATGCAGGAACATTTTCATTGTCCCTGCAGAATGAGGCTGAGAATTGTCTTGAAGAAGAAACCGCACGACAGTAATGTAATGTTGGTTGCATAACTTCAGGGGAAAATTCTCACCAGGCCCTCGTACTTGGCGGGAGACACTATTTTCTATAACATCTTTACGCGCTCACTAAGAGCTCAGGAATGAAAAGAGCGACATAATTCTACCTAGAGTCATACTAGAGACACTGCCCAATACATCTTTGCAAAGCTTTATCGGATTTTCATAGTCGTTTCCATTTCGCGACCGATCGTAATGTACTTTCTGGACAGCCCTCGTAATTTGTACATCTGGTAAGTGAGTGAGATATGCCTTCTTGCCCGATTTAGATGTTTGTATGAAAGTGAATGAGATCACTCCCAAGGAAATGATGAAAACATAACAGTTTGTCACATAAGCTGCAACATTTTCACGGTCACACAGTTTCTACGCGCTCTGTCAAAACATATGTTTTTAACGTTTTTGAAGTTGCGTTCCGTTTAGGAAGTCTTGACTCATGAATTCCTTTTTTGGAACATACACTATGTGATCAAAAGTATCAGGACATCCCCAAAAACATGCGTTTTTATATTATTACACTGTGCTGCCACCTACTGCCAAATACTCCATATCAGCGACCTTAGTAGTCATTACACATCGTGAGAGAGCAGAATGGGGCGCTCCGCGGAACTCACGGACTTCGAACGTGGACAGGTGACTGTGTCATACGTCTATACGCGAGATTTCCACCCTCATAAACATCCCTAGGTCCACTGTTTCCGATGTGATAGTAAAGTGGAAACGTGCAGGGATACGTACAGCACAAAAGCATACAGGCCGACCTCGTCTGTTGACTGACAGAGACCGCCGACATTTGAAGAGGGTCGTAATGTGTAATAGGCAGTCATCTACCGAGACCATCACACAGGAATTCAAAATTGCATCACTATCCACTGCAAGTACTATGACAGTTAGGTTGGAGGTGAGAAAACTTGGATTTCATGGACGAGCGGCTGCTCATAAGCCACACGTCACGCCAGTAAATGCCGAACGAAGCCTCGCTTCATTTAAGGAGCGTAGACACTGGACGACTGAACAGTGGAAAAACGTTGTGTGGATTGACGAATGACGGTACACAATGTGGCGATCCGAAAGCAGGGTGTGGGTGTGGCGAATGCCCGGTGATCGTCATCTGCCAGCGCGTGTAATGTCAACAGTAAAATTCGGAGGCTCTCGTGTTATGGTATGGTCGTGTTTTTGTTGTTTTGCCTGGCACTATTACAGCACATGCCTATAAGCACCTTCTTGCTTCCCGCTGTTGAAGAGCAATTCGGGGATAGCGATTGCATTTTTCAACACAATCGAGCACCTGCTCATAATGCACGGCCTGTGGCAGAGTGGCTACGCGACAATAACAGCCCTGTAATGGATTGGCCTTCACAGAGTCGTGACCTGGATCCTATAGAACATTTTTGGGATGTTTTGAAACGCAGACTTCGTGCAAGGCCTCACCGAGCGACATCGATTCCTCTTCTCAGCGCAGCACTCTGTGAAGAATGGGCTGCCATTCCCCAACAAACCTTCTACCACCTGATTGAACGTATGCTTGCGAGAGTGGAAGCTGTCATCAAGGCTAAGGATGGGCCAACACCATATTGAATTCCAGCATTACCGATGGAGGGCGCCACTAACTTGTAAGTCATTTTGAGGCGGGTGTCCGGATACTTTTGATCACATAATGTAGTTCACACCCTGTTGTTTGTTGTTTTCATTTCTGTGAGGCATCTACGTGGTACCTGGCCTGCTCTCATTATTCATCACATTTACTTGCGACGGTAACGTATTCTTACCACATGACTCATATTCTATAACCAATGTATAATATGATAACTGTCAAGATTAGAGAGAGAGAGCAAACTTCTCTACGACCGAATGGACAGTTCATAATGTTGTGAAAAAAAAAATACAGGAGAGAGGTTTGAAGACGGCTATTTCAGTTTACAGTCCAGCCCCATGACCAATGATTTTTTTTTTTTTAAGGTATGGACCGGTGGGGCCTCAGGGGGCAAAGTGAACAGGGATCGAAACCCGAGACCTGGCGACAGTGTTCCTGTCGCCGCCACCGAGTCTATGCGGCACAGGAAAGTGGGGGACACAGGAGTCAACAGAAGTAGAAGGCTTTATTGTTGTTTATTTATTTTTATTTTTGTCGTAATTTTTCTTATTATTATGACACTATGTGTAACAGACATCATCCGCATAAAAAAATAAAAAAACAAAGACTATGTAAAAGAAAGGAAAATAAATAAAATACGCTCATTTATGGCGCGCTCTCCCATCTGCGGACGTTGGGGGTAGAACCAATCATAGGCATCTTAAATTCAGACACCGCCGAAGGGGTGGGGGGTAGGTGCCCTCAGCTCCAGGCAGTCCCCAGTCGAGTGGAGAACTAACAAAGACCCCTCGAAGATAGTTGGCAAATAATGTGCAGTAACGTGGAACGTGTTCGAGAGCTGCATGGGCTCTTTGTAAACAGATCCAGAAATCGAGGCGAGATTTAGGCCTCTCACGGAACAGGTTGACCCACATAATGGCATGGTATTTGGCGGCGGGAAAATGTTTGTCCTCCGGGTATAGCAACATTCGTGGTTGGGTCATGACAGGTGGCACTCGAAGCAGCAGCCAACGATTTTCTGCACGAATCACTAGACGTCATGTGGAGAGGCGCAGGTCAGATGGTGGTCATCAGTGTCGAGATTTGGCATGGGAGACAAAGAGGGGAATACGACAAACCAATGTTGTACAGTCGCTGTTTCGTGGGAAATTTCCTGTTGACGATGTGTTACCACATTGCCAACATCCGTATAAATCCTTGGTCCCGGGTGGTCACGTATTGGGGAGGCTCGTATGTGTGTAACTGAAGTCGATGAAAAATGATGAAATGTGAGACAACTGAGGGACGATGTGGCCGACAGAAACCGGTGGTGGGCTGGACGCAGACAGGAGGACCTCAAGCAAGCTGCATGTTAGAGATATGCCCCGTCCTGTCCACTGTCTTCTCATGGTACACATATACAAGGCCGCAGCTCGCATACAGACATTAACAAGTCCACGGCCACTATCTCGTGGGAGCGGGGTAAGTGTCTCATAAAGGACTTTAAACATGGAACCAGCCTTAAGGTAATAGCCAAGGGCCACCTGAACATTGCGCCCAATCGCCGTCGGCAGAGAGGTAACCTACATGATGTGGACCTATTTTGATGCCACATAAAAATTAAGAAACTCAACACGTTGAAGTGTGTCGTGGAGCCGCAGGAGATTCTGATGGACATCGTTACGCATGACATGTAACAGGTGACGGAAATTCGTCACGGCTGTGAGTGTGACATGCAAATGCGCCAATTTGCTCATGCAAATGGTCGTAGGCATCTTTCACAAAAGATACAGGTGCCATTTTCAAGTTGAGGATGCCTGCCAAGGGTTTGCGGAAAGCAAGTATCATGCAGAGTACACTTAATAATTAAGATATGCATAACTTTGAGTTGTTGTGAGTTCCTCTGCTATTCTGGGTTGTATACAAGGAGAATGACGTTCTTGATAGGAAAGAATAGTGTTGATGCTGGTAATATCCGATAACCTCTGACCAGTAGCAGTGCTTACACGGGAAACTCCCCATCACACCCTCTCAGATTTAGTGATAAGATGGCTCAATGTCCCAATGGATAGCCTGTCAAACACTGATCACAGGTCAAACATGAAAACAGGAAGAAGGTGTACTGAAAAAAGAAGCCGGCCGGAGTGGCCGAACGGTTCTAGGCACTACAGTCTGGAATCGCGCGACCGCTACGGTCGCAGGTTCGAATCCTGCCTCGGGCATGGATGTGTGTGATGTCCTTGGTTATTTAGGTTTAAGTAGTTCTAAGTTCTAGGGGACTGATGACCACAGATGTTAAGTCGCATAGTGCTCAGAGCCATTTGAACCATTTTTTGAAAGAAGAAGCAAAAACAGTGAACGGTCCAAGCTCAACAAGTACAATATCGAGAGAAATTGAACTGCCGGCTCGTTGTGTTTCATCAGTCCGCCTCTTGCAATGCAACAGAACGGACACGCTAGTGTTTCAGAGTGCGAAGCGCGATCTCGCTTTGTTTACATTCCGACGGCCGTTGCTTACGAGCTGGCTTACCGTCTACGATACATGGCGAACCGTTATCGTAAATCTACACTCCGATTTATTTTCTGCAACTATTATGCCCGACCCACAGCACTCGAAGTGGAGCGTTTTCTGCGAGAGGAAGTGCAAATCCCGGCGACTGACATTATCGGAATACATTTGGCGATCGTGAGCAGCACGGTCTACGTTAAAATCATTAACGACGCGGCGTGCGAATGCATCCTGCGCGAGATCAAACGAGGGCTCCGCTTCTGTCATGCCGATGGCAATATCGGGACGGTAACCGTCGACCAGGTGGGCTTCGGTATGCTTACGAAGCGCATTTTCGAATTGCAGAGGAAGTCGTTGCGGAACTCCGACCATACGGCACAGTCAAATGTTCAAATGTGAGTGAATTCCTAAGGGAACAAACTGATTAGGTCATCGGTCCCTAGACTTACACACTACTTAAACTAACTTATGGTAAGAACAACACACACACACCCATGCCCGAGACAGAACTCGAACCTACGGCGGGAGGGGCCCCGCAATTCGTGACATGGCGCCTCTAACAGCGCGGCCACTCCGCGCGGCTGCGGCTGCGGCTGCGGTACAGTCCACGGCCATACTGCGGAGAAGTGGACACAGTTTCGGACATATCCTGTCCTAGACGGTGTCCTACAGGTCACCATTGATCTCCGAAACCACGTCGCGTCCTAATTACAGATCGGTGGGTGCCGAGCAATAATTATATGTGATGGCCAGCCTCGGGCCTGTCCCGGGTGTTTCAAAGAAG
Source organism: Schistocerca serialis cubense (assembly GCF_023864345.2). Classification (NCBI taxonomy): domain Eukaryota; kingdom Metazoa; phylum Arthropoda; class Insecta; order Orthoptera; family Acrididae; genus Schistocerca; species Schistocerca serialis. Next base: position 297,648,705 of record NC_064640.1, on the reverse strand, counting down.
ACCAGCTTAGATCTGAATGCCTACAGTGGCCTGTTACGCAACTTCCTGACGATGATGGACAATCCGCGTCGCAACGTACGGAGCGACGGTGACCTACGCCGTAACTGCTAACGTGAACGTACACTACTGGCCATTAAAATTGCCACACCAAGAAGGAATGCAGATGATAAACGGGTATTCATTGGGCAAATATATTATACTAGAACTGACATGTGATTACAAATGGCTCTGAGCACTATGGGACTTAACAGCTATGGTCATCAGTCCCCTAGAACTTAGAACTACTTAAACCTAACTAACCTAAGGACATCACACATATCCACGCCCGAGGCAGGATTCGCACCTGCGACCGTAGCAGTCGCACGGTTCCGGACTGCGCGCCTAGAACCGCGAGACCACCGCGGCCGGCAAGTGATTACATTTTCACGCAATTTGAGTGCATAGATCCAGAGAAATTAGTACCCAGAACAACCACCGCTGGCCGTAATAACGGCCTTGATACGCCTGGGCATTGAGTCAAACAGAGCTTGCATGGCGTGTACAGGTACAACTGGCTATGCAGCTTCAACGCAATACCACAGTTCATCAAGAGTAGTGACTGGCGTATTGTGACGAGCCAGTTGCTCGGCCACCATTGACCAGACGTTTTCAGTTGGTGAGAGATCTGGAGAATGTGCTGGCCAGGGAAGCAGTCGAACATTTTCTGTATGAAGAAAGGCCCGTACAGTACCTGCAACATGCAGTCGTGCATTATCCTGCTGAAATGTAGGGTTTCGCAGGGGTCGTAACACATCTGAAATGTAACGTCCACTGTTCAAAGTGCCGTCAGTGCGAACAAGAGGTGACCGAGGTGTGTAACCAATGGCACCCCATACCATCACGCCGGGTGATACGCCAGTATGGCGATGACGAATACACGCTTCCAATGTGCGTTCACCGCGATATCGCCAAACACGGATCCGACCATCGTGATGCTGTAAACAGAACCTGGATTCATCCGAAAAAAATGACGTTTTGCCATTCGTGCACCCAGATTCGTCGTTGAGTACACTATCGCAGGCGCTCCCTTCTGTGATGCAGCGTCAAGGGCAACCGCAGCCATGGTCTCTGAACTAATAGTCTATGCTGTTGGAAACGTCGTCGAACTCTTCGTGCAGATGGTTGTTGTCTTGCAAACGTACGCATCTGTTGACTCAGGGATCGAGACGTGGCTGCACGATCCGTTACAGCCATGCGGATAAGATGCCTGTCATCTCGACTGCTAGTGATACACGGCCATTGGGATCCAGCACGGCGTTCCGTATTACCCTCCTGAACCCACCGATTCCATATTCTGCTAACAGTCATTGGATCTCGATCAACGCGAGCAGCAATGTCGCGATACGATAAACCGCAATCGCGATAGGCTACAATCCGACCTTTATCAAAGTCGGAAACGTGATGGTACGCATTTCTCCTCCTTACACGAGGCACCACAACAACGTTTTACCAGGCAACGCCGGTCAACTGCTGTTTGTGTATGAGAAATCGGTTGGAAACTCTCCTCATGTCAGCACATTGTAGGTGTCGCTACCAGCGCCAACCTTGTGTGAATGCTCTGAAAAACTAATCATTTGCATATCACAGCATCTTCTTCCCGTCGGTTAAATTTCGCGTCCATAGCACGTCATCTTCGTGGTGTAGCAATTTTAATGGCCAGAAGTGTATTTTGCACTTGGTTCTGTATGTAGACACACCAAACTTCTTTTGGTGCGTGGGGGTCAAGTTGGTGGACTGAATATTAGGGTAAGCAACACAGCATGGGAATTGCAAAATTAAAGTTAGTTCATTTTGCTGCATGTAGTCTCAGTCTGGGCTAGATGATATGAACAGAGGATAATTTTAACAAAGTGTATAGGTGAATTTTAATAGAGATTTTTAAAAGTAGATTAAGTCAATTTTTTTGAGGAAACATTGTCAAACCCTAGAATTTAATTCATGGTCTGTAATAATCAAGTAAAGTTTTTTTGAATTTCTGCTGTCTAGCCATGACAACAGTCAGATATTATTTAAAGTCTGTTTGATTCCTGCCACATTATCAGTATCATTTTGATTAAGGAGGCTTTTTCGCCAAGCAGTACTGCCCCAATGACGTGGGCATTTATAATCTAGTATTGAACAGATTGTTGGGCACAACTACCCAGCTGGTGCTCTAGCTTGTTTCTTGGTGATGGTTTGCCCTGAAATTCTGTCTTAACTGTGTCAGCTCTGGATTGCATGAGAACGGGTCTGGGCTGGACCACTCTATAGTAAACGGGGAAAACTTTCGTGTATATAAGATTTGCATTGGGGATTTTGTGCGTTCCTTGCTAGTGCTCCATAAACTGGCTAGTGGGAGGACAGGAAACAGCGCCAGCGTAGGGAGCTGTGACACTACATCTATTCTGGGGGCATCACTGGAAGTGCTTGTAAAACAAATTGATAAATGATACGAGTTCCAAAGTGAATAGATTGAATGGAAACAATGTGGTGTGCATAATACACTGCACAAAATAAGGAAGTTTTTTCTGCTCTGACAAAGCGTCAAAAAATTTGATAAAAATGATTGTGAATTTGTTAAATTTGGTTGTGTTTGTTTTGCTTTGCCAGGCCTGTTGTACGACACACAAGCACATAGAAGACACGAATTTAGAATCATAGTTAAGGAAATAGATATTTTTTGGATTGCGGTTATTTAGAGATATGTTACAAATTTCCTTTTGTTGGGCACAAAATACGTAGGGAATTTCACTTAGTTTAGGGTGATGCCACCGCCGACTAGATTGCCAAGTAAACTTTTAACATTCTAGGACTGGTCAGTAACTCTTTTTGCGTTTTCTTGTTAGTGCTACTTGCTACCGCATTTACTGCGTGCATGCGCTAGCAAGTGGGGGTATTGTGACAGTACAAATCCCCGTTGCTTGATGAATAGCTCTAGTATGCAAGGATTGCTTTGTGGAGAGCGAGCGCGGGCCATGGGGCGCCATTCGCAGAAGCGCATGGTTCGCCCGTGCGAGATTTGCAACGGTCGGTGGGATGCATCCGCCGCCGGGCGGTCACGTGGCACGCAGTTTGGGGCATTGTTTGGTTTTTCGCTCATTACGCGAAAACTATGTAGCTTGCGGTGAAGAGCGATGCGGCAGTGGATTGTGTTCAGCAATATGCACCTTCTGAAAAAAAAATGGTTCAAATGGCTCTGAGCACTATGGGACTCAACATCTATGGTCATCAGTCCCCTAGAACTTAGAACTACTTAAACCTAACTAACCTAAGGACATCACACAACACCCACCACCTTCTGAAAGATCGATCTTTATTTTAAGTCAAGAGATGCAAAAGTTATACTAACTTCAAAATTGTTTAATATCATGAATACTGGAAGATTAATAAAAATAGTAAATAACAACTTACAGGGATGTGCAAGCGCTCATTAAAAACGTCTCGTCATAGCGGATCGAGTGCTGAAGTCCTATGTTAAGATTCATAAATAATTATGCTCGTAAAAAGCAATAAACAGAGTTTGATGGGAAATTGTTTATAAAATTCAACAGAAAATTCATGACGTAAAGAACGGCACTATAAAATATTTTGGGTGGCATCACACGTATTTTGAACTAGTTAAGTTATACTATACACTTAACTTGCCATTGTTTTCATTGTTTGGAAAGTATTATTAACATTTATCGCCCATAATTAATTAATTAATGTAGATATGAAGATTTTGAGCAGCGCAATGTGTAGATCGCTATAGATTACGTCTAAAAACAGTGATATATGCAGTTCTATGTTAAAACTTTGCAGCACAGATGTAAACAAACAAATTTGCGCTAAGTGGCGAAATTTTGCAAAAAATAAAACTTGATTTACGGGCCATAGAATAATCCTAGGAATTAATGCAACGTAATAAATAAGATGTTCTTTTTAGCGTGGCCCCGATGGTGTGCCGCGCGGAATTAGCCGAGTGGTCTGAGGCGCTAGAGTCATGGACTGTGCGGCTGGTCCCGGCGGAGGTTCGAGTCCTCCCACGGGCATTGGTGTTTGTGTTTGTCCTTAGGATAATTTAGGTTAAGTAGTGTGTAAGCTTAGGGACAGATGAGCGTAGCAGTTAAGTCCCATAAGATTTCACACACATTTGAACATTTTTTTATGGTCCCAATGGTGTATTTATATCTGTTGAGGGATGTATGTGTCAAAATTTGTAACCTTAACTGGTAAGAGTGGTTGGTACTTGCATAGCCTGGGGGGTGGACTTTCGAGCCTATATAAGCGAGCGGCCATCTCGGCCGGGGGTCAGTCGTTGGACAGTCGTTGGGGTGTTGGTCGGTGGGTGGCGAGCGAGCATCACTTCTAGGTGGCCCATGTGGTCGTTTGAGTAACAATTTTTCGCGCCGATTTATTTGGACAAAGAGTATTGTTTAATAGTGCAAGTGTGCAAGCACATATTTGGTGAACTGGAAGTGCTACGATTATTTGTGTGAGTACGAATTACGAGGTATACATCGGCGCAAGTGAACATGTGGCAATCTGTGATTTGGCGCTCGCTCTCCACAAAGCAATCCTTGCATACTAGAGCTATCCATCAAGCAACGGGGATTTGTACTGTCACAATACCCCCACTTGCTAGCGCATGCACGCAGTAAATGCGGTAGCAAGTAGCACCAACAAGAAAACGCAAAAAGAGTTACTGACCAGTCCTAGAATGTTAAAAGTTTACTTGGCAATCTAGTCGGCGGTGGCATCACCCTAAACTAAGTAAAATTCCCTACGTATTTTGTGCCCAACAAAAGGAAATTTGTAACATATCTCTAAATAACCGCAATCCAAAAAATATCTATTTCCTTAACTATGATTCTAAATTCGTGTCTTCTATGTGCGTGTGTGTCGTACAACAGGCCTGGCAAAGCAAAACAAACACAACCAAATTTAACAAAATCACAATCATTTTTATCAAATTTTTTGACGCTTCGTCAGAGCAGAAAAAACTTCCTTATTTTGTGCAGTGTATTATGCACACCACATTGTTTCCAATCAATCTATTCACTTTGGAACTCGTATCATTTATCAATTTGTTTTACAAGCACTATCACTTCTCACTGCCTAAAATGTCTTCCAGTGATGCCCCCAGAATAGATGTAGTGTCACAGCTCCCTACTCTGGCGCTGTTTCCTGTCCTCCCACTAGCCAGTTTATGGAGCACTAGCAAGGAACGCACAAAATCCCCAATGCAAATCTTATATACACGAAAGTTTTCCCCGTTTACTATAGAGTGGTCCAGCCCAGACCCGTTCTCATGCAATCCAGAGCTGACACAGTTAAGACAGAATTTCAGGGCAAACCATCACCAAGAAACAAGCTAGAGCACCAGCTGGGTAGTTGTGCCCAACAATCTGTTCAATACTAGATTATAAATGCCCACGTCATTGGGGCAGTACTGCTTGGCGAAAAAGCCTCCTTAATCAAAATGATACTGATAATGTGGCAGGAATCAAACAGACTTTAAATAATATCTGACTGTTGTCATGGCTAGACAGCAGAAATTCAAAAAAACTTTACTTGATTATTACAGACCATGAATTAAATTCTAGGGTTTGACAATGTTTCCTCAAAAAAATTGACTTAATCTACTTTTAAAAATCTCTATTAAAATTCACCTATACACTTTGTTAAAATTATCCTCTGTTCATATCATCTAGCCCAGACTGAGACTACATGCAGCAAAATGAACTAACTTTAATTTTGCAATTCCCATGCTGTGTTGCTTACCCTAATATTCAGTCCACCAACTTGACCCCCACGCACCAAAAGAAGTTTGGTGTGTCTACATACAGAACCAAGTGCAAAATACACTTCTGGCCATTAAAATTGCTACACCACGAAGATGACGTGCTATGGACGCGAAATTTAACCGACGGGAAGAAGATGCTGTGATATGCAAATGATTAGTTTTTCAGAGCATTCACACAAGGTTGGCGCTGGTAGCGACACCTACAATGTGCTGACATGAGGAGAGTTTCCAACCGATTTCTCATACACAAACAGCAGTTGACCGGCGTTGCCTGGTAAAACGTTGTTGTGGTGCCTCGTGTAAGGAGGAGAAATGCGTACCATCACGTTTCCGACTTTGATAAAGGTCGGATTGTAGCCTATCGCGATTGCGGTTTATCGTATCGCGACATTGCTGCTCGCGTTGATCGAGATCCAATGACTGTTAGCAGAATATGGAATCGGTGGGTTCAGGAGGGTAATACGGAACGCCGTGCTGGATCCCAATGGCCGCGTATCACTAGCAGTCGAGATGACAGGCATCTTATCCGCATGGCTGTAACGGATCGTGCAGCCACGTCTCGATCCCTGAGTCAACAGATGCGTACGTTTGCAAGACAACAACCATCTGCACGAAGAGTTCGACGACGTTTCCAACAGCATAGACTATTAGTTCAGAGACCATGGCTGCGGTTGCCCTTGACGCTGCATCACAGAAGGGAGCGCCTGCGATAGTGTACTCAACGACGAATCTGGGTGCACGAATGGCAAAACGTCATTTTTTTCGGATGAATCCAGGTTCTGTTTACAGCATCACGTTGGTCGGATCCGTGTTTGGCGATATCGCGGTGAACGCACATTGGAAGCGTGTATTCGTCATCGCCATACTGGCGTATCACCCGGCGTGATGGTATGGGGTGCCATTGGTTACACACCTCGGTCACCTCTTGTTCGCACTGACGGCACTTTGAACAGTGGACGTTACATTTCAGATGTGTTACGACCCCTGCGAAACCCTACATTTCAGCAGGATAATGCACGACCGCATGTTGCAGGTACTGTACGGGCCTTTCTTCATACAGAAAATGTTCGACTGCTTCCCTGGCCAGCACATTCTCCAGATCTCTCACCAACTGAAAACGTCTGGTCAATGGTGGCCGAGCAACTGGCTCGTCACAATACACCAGTCACTACTCTTGATGAACTGTGGTATTGCGTTGAAGCTGCATAGCCAGTTGTACCTGTACACGCCATGCAAGCTCTGTTTGACTCAATGCCCAGGCGTATCAAGGCCGTTATTACGGCCAGCGGTGGTTGTTCTGGGTACTAATTTCTCTGGATCTATGCACTCAAATTGCGTGAAAATGTAATCACTTGCCGGCCGCGGTGGTCTCGCGGTTCTAGGCGCGCAGTCCGGAACCGTGCGACTGCTACGGTCGCAGGTGCGAATCCTGCCTCGGGCGTGGATATGTGTGATGTCCTTAGGTTAGTTAGGTTTAAGTAGTTCTAAGTTCTAGGGGACTGATGACCACAGCTGTTAAGTCCCATAGTGCTCAGAGCCATTTGTAATCACATGTCGGTTCTAGTATAATATATTTGCCCAATGAATACCCGTTTATCATCTGCATTCCTTCTTGGTGTGGCAATTTTAATGGCCAGTAGTGTACGTTCACGTTAGCAGTTACGGCGTAGGTCACCGTCGCTCCGTACGTCGCGACGCGGATTGTCCATCATCGTCTGGAAGTTGCGTAACAGGCCACTGTAGGCATTCAGATCTAAGCTGGTCTTCTTTGAAACACCCGGGACAGGCCCGAGGCTGGCCATCACATATAATTATTGCTCGGCACCCACCGATCTGTAATTAGGACGCGACGTGGTTTCGGAGATCAATGGTGACCTGTAGGACACCGTCTAGGACAGGATATGTCCGAAACTGTGTCCACTTCTCCGCAGTATGGCCGTGGACTGTACCGCAGCCGCAGCCGCAGCCGCGCGGAGTGGCCGCGCTGTTAGAGGCGCCATGTCACGAATTGCGGGGCCCCTCCCGCCGTAGGTTCGAGTTCTGTCTCGGGCATGGGTGTGTGTGTGTTGTTCTTACCATAAGTTAGTTTAAGTAGTGTGTAAGTCTAGGGACCGATGACCTAATCAGTTTGTTCCCTTAGGAATTCACTCACATTTGAACATTTGACTGTGCCGTATGGTCGGAGTTCCGCAACGACTTCCTCTGCAATTCGAAAATGCGCTTCGTAAGCATACCGAAGCCCACCTGGTCGACGGTTACCGTCCCGATATTGCCATCGGCATGACAGAAGCGGAGCCCTCGTTTGATCTCGCGCAGGATGCATTCGCACGCCGCGTCGTTAATGATTTTAACGTAGACCGTGCTGCTCACGATCGCCAAATGTATTCCAATAATGTCAGTCGCCGGGATTTGCACTTCCTCTCGCAGAAAACGCTCCACTTCGAGTGCTGTGGGTCGGGCATAATAGTTGCAGAAAATAAATCGGAGTGTAGATTTACGATAACGGTTCGCCATGTATCGTAGACGGTAAGCCAGCTCGTAAGCAACGGCCGTCGGAATGTAAACAAAGCGAGATCGCGCTTCGCTCTCTGAAACACTAGCGTGTCCGTTCTGTTGCATTGCAAGAGGCGGACTGATGAAACACAACGAGCCGGCAGTTCAATTTCTCTCGATATTGTACTTGTTGAGCTTGGACCGTTCACTGTTTTTGCTTCTTCTTTCAAAAAATGGTTCAAATGGCTCTGAGCACTATGCGACTTAACATCTGTGGTCATCAGTCCCCTAGAACTTAGAACTACTTAAACCTAAATAACCAAGGACATCACACACATCCATGCCCGAGGCAGGATTCGAACCTGCGACCGTAGCGGTCGCGCGATTCCAGACTGTAGTGCCTAGAACCGCTCGGCCACTCCGGCCGGCTTCTTTTTTCAGTACACCTTCTTCCTGTTTTCATGTTTGACCTGTGATCAGTGTTTGACAGGCTATCCATTGGGACATTGAGCCATCTTATCACTAAATCTGAGGGGGTGTGATGGGGAGTTTCCCGTGTAAGCATTGCTACTGGTCAGAGGTTATCGGATATTACCAGCATCAACACTGTTCTTTCCTATCAAGAACGTCATTCTCCTTGTATACAACCCAGCATAGCAGAGGAACTCACAACAATTCAAAGTTATGCATATCTTAATTATTAAGTGTACATTGCATGATACTTGCTTTCCGCAAACCCTTGGCAGGCATCCTCAACTTGAAAATGGCACCTGTATCTTTTGTGAAAGATGCCTACGACCATTTGCATGAGCAAATACCACTACAAAATATCTAATTATTGGTTAACTTTAAGTTGAAAGTTTGAATAACTTAACTGGAATGGAAACGGAAATAAGACGTTGCTGTGAGACAAAGAATTTTATGTAACAACAACATTTTTATTTCATGAAATCATGAAAATAACTCCTTGATCACTCACTTTACTTAATGGTACAGCTATATGGAATGCTGTCCCATCATCAGTGATGCCCAAAAAAATAGCAATTTTATGCAACCTGACTATCTGTCCTAACTAAGATAACTATAGGAGCCATCACGCAGAGCGTCTATACTCAGCAGAGTCTCAGTAGGGAATGCCTAACCGTCTCCCTCCTGCAGGGTCCACACACGTTGGCCGGAAGGGCTCAGAGAGTTTGCACAGAGGCTATTTGCCAACCTAACAGAGCCTGCTAACTCGCGGGAGACTTATGTCTCTCTGGTCCAGTGCAGTCGCACTCTACTTGATACAATGATTGGCTAAACTGCATCTCCACATTCAGAGAACTCACAGCAGACAGCCCACGCATACTTCAGCAGACAACCCGCATCCACATTTGCAGACTATACTAAGAGTGATAATATATTTTTGGATTAAAATTCCCTGAGTGTCGGAAGGGCACCCAGGTGTGTTTTGAGCATGTGACTCTTGTAACAAGACATGTAGCGGCTCACATGGAGCCGTTACAACATATCCATATAAAAATTGATGTACATATATATCCATGTACCTATGTAAGTATGTACGCATGTATGTTCCATATCTCCTCCTATACCATGGACAGATTTCAACGAAACTTGGTACACACATCGCTTACTGTCTGGAAATCAACGTCATATCCCAAGAGCCACCTGCTTATCAAAAGTGTAGGGGTGGGTGTGAAAGAGCAGTGTTGCCCACGATCCTCGAATAACCATAACTTAGTCATCCATTAGTATAGAATGAGAGCACTTTGTAACTTTCAACGAACGTCATCCATAATTTCAAATCTGTCCGAAACTTTTTCTCACTGACAATGCCCACAAAATGATGAAACGAAAAAAGTTTATCGCTTACCACATTTTCGTTGTTCATGCAGTAAAACTGCCCCCCTGCATCGTAACGTTTTAATTTATTACTTATTTACCACTATCTGTATTCCCAACACATTTTTCAGTCAGTACTCACATATACCACTGAATGTATAAACAAAATCATATCATTGTATGACACACAGTACAGGAGATAGTCGTAAACACTGAAAACCTGTCCCAGTATCCAAGACATTTAAATTTATTACTTCGTTGCTACTACCTCTACTCGCAACACTTTTCGCAGACAGCATCTACAAACGCCGCAGAATTTACTTACAAAAATACATCATTGTACCGACACATAGTTCAAGATATATGACGTCATAAACACTGAGATACCTCACTCATAACGTTTTAATTTATTACTTCTTTACTAGTAACTCTTGAAACACATCTCATGGACACATATACGGCCACATATACGAATAGATGTACCAAACAAAATTACATCATTGTACAGCACAAAAAAATGGTTCAAATGGCTCTGAGCACTATGGGACTTAACATCTTTGGTCATCAGTCCCCTAGAACTTAGAACTACTTAAACCTAACTAACCTAAGGACATCACACACATCCATGCCCGAGGCAGGATTCGAACCTGCGACCGTAGCGGTCGCGCGGCTCCGGACTGAGCGCCTAGAACCGCGAGACCACCGCGGCCGGCTGTACAGCACACAGTGCGGAAATACGAAGTCATAAACATTAAGCTGTGTGAAAATGGGACTACAGGGTGAAATTCGTTAGAGATACAAAGTGAAATATGAGTACAAATACCTGTGGAATACGTTAACTGAAGCCAAAATATGCGTACACGGACAAAGCCGTGGGCAAGAAGCTCGTCCTAAAATCCAGGAACGATTTCAACCATATCTGGTACACAATATTATGGGGGTAAATAACCAGCATATTCCTATTAGGATAGGTATGATGACGTGGAGAGAGAAGGGAAAGGAGGCGATGGACAGACAGGAGGGGGGGGGGGGGGGGGGAGGATGAGATGGACTAACAGAAGACTGGAATAAATACATACCCAGGCAATTCTCTAACTTCCCTATCCCATTAACAGATCTAACATTCCATGCTCCAGTTTGTAGAATGCTAGTTTTGTTTTTCCAGATTACGATATTATTCTGAGTACTCCGCACCTGGAGGTCTGGATGCACGTTGTTCACTTAAACTTGCCATCATAAAAAACGAAACAAGAACAAAACAGCGCTAGCCAAAACAATCACTGCAGATGAGCAGAACAAGCCAGGTCGACAACACAAGCGCCACTGCATCGGCAATGAGATGCGCTATACATGCCTAGCGGCAGAAATGCATAATACACAAGCTCCGCCCACGGTAACGTCATTCCGTTGTTTTTTTTTTGGGGGGGGGGGTATCCTCTCATATAGATTGTGAAGCATTATTGTTACCATACTTGCATTTCATTACACAGGATGACGAGTTAATGAAGGATTTGTTGTTTGCCAAATATTTGATGTCCGACACTTTGAAGGCTCCACAGCATACAAGAGAATGCAAGCTTCTTTCCATAGAAATAACATCTCCTGGGCAAAAGTAGTTGCATCTGCAATCAATGGAGCTGCATCCATAGTTGGTCAGTACCGTGGATTTGTAGCCCATTTAAAATCCGCTATTTCTTACGCTATGGTAATCCACTCTGTAATCCAAAGGCACTACCTCTTTGCTAATAATCTCTCCACTACGTTATTAATGCCGTGAACAAAGCAGAAGGGCGTTATTTGTACGACTGTCTTTTCTGCCCGTTCTTCCAAGGAAATAAGGAAAAATTCTAACGCCTTCTTCTGAACATCGAGTTAATATAGCTATGAAGAGGAAAATGTTTCAGACGTTTCAATGAACTAATGCAAATCGACTGACTCAAGCCTTTCTTATGCTGTCCAACTAAGACATCGTGACAGACCATATCTTGGAGATATATTTGAAAAATATAACGTGGTTAGAATAGATGCAGGAAGACTAATGTAATTTAATCAAGGGTAAAGATACAATATCTTTATTCATTGTCAAACTGGCCCTTCACACCAATAACGCACAACAACGAGAAGTCAATCACTTTCCGAATTTGAAACAAATTGCAGACAAAGATAGAGAGCAAACTTTCAGACTCAGATGCTTTTTGTTCACGCCTCAAAGAAGCCAAAGAAGATATGCAGACTATTTCATGATCTATGTACGGCTGACTGCACAAAAATTGGTCACACCTCAGGATGCTAAGTCCAGTCATCTGCACAATCTGGCGATATTGTACCATGCGGAAGTGCCTGGAGAAAGTGTGTCTTTTATTCGACGTACAGTACAATTGGTCGTTCCATCCAAATCGAGTCTGCGAAGGTGAGTTAACCCCTTCCAGAATCACCTTAATGAATCGTGGCCTAGGACTTCCACCTACCAGTTCTCTGCAGATCTCTCCTTCATTTAGTCCTTTAAAGCAGTTTCTGTAGCACATTGGATTCATTTGGAGATATAAGCAGGCAACCTGTGTGGCTATAATTGGCGAGTGCAAGTAGCTAATCTATTTCAAATAAATCATGGGATTCAGTTGCAGTTCATTTATTACCTAACACCATTAAATGTTTTACAAATAAGTGGTTGAAACAATTCATCGCAAAAGTTTTAAAATCAAGAGAATGATTAAGAGGTCTAGTACATAGAACGGACTCATATTAAAGCTTATCGCCGACTAACGAGATATGCGTGCAGCTGAAATATCAAGCATACTTCGTACAACTTCGTAGCTATTCGTATGTGAACAGAATTGGAAGGAGAATTAGCATTGGTCGTATTTTTTGTTTTATTATCCGCAAAATCGATTTTCGGTCACTTAGTGACCATCCTCAGTGCTGTAATATACAATTAAAATTGGTAGGCACTGGTATCAACAAGCTTAGAGCGATCACATAAAATTGCATATTACAGCACTGAGGATGGTCACTAAGTGACCGAAAATTGATTTTGCGGATAATAAAACAAAAAAATACGACCAATGCTGATTCTCCTTCCAATTCTATCCACTATTTGGTCGTGGTGTACAGAACACTCCATGGAGTCGTCAATCAATATTCGTATGTGATCAGTAGCTGAATTATCTTCTTATGTTTTCACATTTTACGAGTTTACTGAGAAATGCTATTGTTGTATCAAAGCGTTAATGATAATTAGACTCCTCCTAGCGTTTATCCTGGCAAAAGCAGACTCCAACACAATCTAAGGCAAATAAAAAAAAAACGCACCACGGGGGAATTATCAGAATGGGACGGAAATCGGTAGATGTGATTTACATGTACATACAAATAAATGCTTACAGTTTCAGAAAAATTGGATGATTCATTTGAGAGAAAGGTCTTCACAAACTGAGCAAGTTGATAATACTTTGGTCACTCTCTAGCCCTTATGCAAGCAGTTATTCGGCTTGGCATTGGTTGACAGAGTTACTAGTTTCCTCCTGAGGGATATCGTGTCAGTTTCTGTCCAATTGGCGCATTAGATCGTCAAACTCCCGAGCTGGTTGGAAGGCCTAGCCTATAATACTCCATAGGTTCTCAACTTGGAAGAGATCCGTCGACGTTGCTTGACAAGGGAAAATTTGGTATGCTCGAAGTCAAGCAGTAGAAACTCTCACCGTGTGCGGTTTGGCATTATCTTCCTGAAATTAAAGCCCAGGATTGCTTGCCATGAATGGCAACAAAATGAAGCGTGGAATGTCGTCGACGTGCTGTTGTGCTGTAAGGCTGCGGCGAATGACTGCGGCGAATGACTACGAAAGGGATCCTGCTATGAAAAGGAATGGCACCTCAAGCCATGACTCCTGGTTGTCGGGACTTATGGCGGGCGACAATCAGTTCGGTATCCCACGGCCGTTCGGGGCTTCTCAGGACATATCATCACTGGTCATTGAGGCTCAGATCGAAACAGGACTCATCAGTGAAGACAATTCTACTCCAGTCGATGAGATTCAAGGTCGAAAACGTGTCTAGAGACGCGCCAGCCTGACTGTTGCCCTCAATGCGGCCCGATAAGCGGGAGTGATGATGTGGGGTATTATTTTATTTCATAGCAGGACCCCTTTGGGTATCATCCGTGGCACTCTTACAGCACGGTGGTGCGTCGACGATATTCTACGCCCGTTTTCTTTCTCTTCGTGGAAAACCATCCTGGGCTTACATTTCAGCAAGAAAACGCCCAACCGCAAACGGTGAGTCTTTCTACTGCTTGTCTTCGAGCTTACCAGACCCCAACTTGGCCAGAAACGTCGCCAGATATCATCCCAGTTGATAATATTTGGAGCATTATTGGTTCAAATGGCTCTGAGCACTACGGGACTTAACATCTGAGGTCATTAGTCCCCTAGAACTTAGAACTACTTAAACCTAACTGACCTAAGGACATCACACACATCCATGCCCAAGGCAGGATTCGAACCTGCGACCGTAGCGATCATGTGGTTCCAGACTGAAACGCCTAGAACCGCTCGGTCACACTGGCCGGTTGGAGCATTATTGGCAGGGCCTTCCAGCCATCTGGGGATTTGGACAATCTGACGTACCAGGTGGACAGAACTTGGCACGATATCCCTCAGGAGGACGTACAACTTGTAACACCATAGCTTAGACATTACATACCTTTTGTTGATTGTGGTGTGCGTACTGTAAGACCTTCGGTACTCACACCATCAGATTATTTGACTTGTCGCTCTAACGAAGTAGATGAGCATCAGCAATATGTCTCGTGGTCTTAACGTGGCGTGTTTATCTTCTGCTGTTAGGTCAGACGATAGAAATGCCACATTGCGCAATCACTGTATCGGAATGCTACAATAATCTACGGTGAAGGATCGGCTCATTGGATGTTTTAGTGTGCACAAATATAAGGTAACTTATAACTGAATTTATGTACCTACCTTGATTTTTTCCTCATCATAACACCTCTCAGGTTCCTCTCCGTTTGAACTAAAGTGATTACCGAGTGTCCCTACTGAAAGAACATTAAAGACTAGTGTTTTTGCTAATTAATGCCAGTTAATGTGGCAAGAGAGTGAGTTAAAGTTAATGATGCTTGCTGAAAATATTTTTCCTAGTAAAACTGCTTATTAATGTGTTGTTGCCAGCTTCAAATTAAAAGTTCTTAAGACTGAGGCGTATAAAGTTTTGCTTAGTAAATGATCACATTACTGCCTGTTGTAAATCGCAGAAGGTGAGTCAGTATCTTACATATATGTTAATTTTGTCTCTCAATGTAGTAAAAGTGGAAAACTGCAGTTGTGAAACGTTATATACCCATGTTTGCTAAGTGTTTGTCTCTCTTGTGTATTGGAAGTGCATATTAATAATATAACAGGATCCACAGTTTGTCTATTGTGTTAATGCTAGGTAACAAGTAATGGGAAGACCACTAATTATGAAAACCATAATTTCTTTACTCAAATGATAGTGAGAAGCAACCTGTTAGTGGATTCCAATTAACTTTCATTTTAAATAGTAAAGTATTTAACTGAGAGATACTTAACCTATATCCAGTTAATGATTCTGCAATGAATAGTAATAATAACGTTATAAAGACCATTCAGTTTGTATAAGCCCTGAAAGTAATAGTGTGTTTCGGTATCTGTTATAATTTTGCAAATAGTTTCTCCTGCTCTAACTGTTAGTTTCAATCTTACCGTAAACATATGTATGTGTCAGAGTTCACTGCACTCGCGTGTGACAAAGTATAGGTCGTGTTTATCCATTAAAGTTACTAATAACTATTTTCTTGAACGAGAATGTTAATCATTCTCTTGCCTAGTTAGGCTGGCGACCGTTTTCTTTATCAGTTAAACAGTGCAGATAGGCAAAATTTTGTTTGTTACTGTTCAAATATTTACGTAATAGTGACTTTCATTTCCGATAAGCCACCTCCGTTAGGTACAACACGGCCAACATAACAAAATTCCTCTCAGAGGGTAACACTGCTCTGTTGCTTTATACCATAATTTTTATAACAAGACAGTTTTATTTCACGACCTGCCTACAACTTTAAGGTTATGGTATAGCAGTAGCGGAAAGAAGTGTTATAAACTCTATGAGTCAATGTCAATTGATTTAACAAGATAGTTTTATTTCACGACCTGCCTACAACTTTAAGGTTGTGGTACAGTAGTAGCAGACAGGAGTGTTATAAGTTTCCTCAAATAACGGCATGATGTGTTCTGAAAAAGACTCCTGCATATGAAGCTTTCCAAGTTGCAGTTACAGCAGCAGTTTCGTCCGTGAGACCATAACGGAAGATACAAGTTTTGTGTTTCAGTTCTCGAGGATATGATAGATTCTTTTTCAGAATGAATCATCTTTTCGGACGAACTGACGTTTCCTCTACCGGGTAAAGTAAACCGCCATTATGTAAGAATTTGGGGGTCACAAAATCCTGGCGCCGTCGTCGAACATGAACTGAACGTGTTTTGTGCCGTATCTGTTCACAAATTTTATGGACCTTTCTTTTTTGAGGAGGAAACTGTGACAGGAATTCCTTGTCCAGACGTGCTGCAAAACTGGTTGTTTCATCAACGTCAGGAAGAGTCCAATGATTTCATTTTTATTCATGACGGCAACCTGCCTCACTTTCACCATGAGGCACGGCGTTATCTAACGACACCATCCCGCAACGTTGGATTGGGAAAGGTGGAAGGCAAGATTTGGCTCATTGCTTTTCTCCTTCCACTTCACCAAACCTTACACCTTGCGATTTTTTTCTGTGAGGGTACATGAAAGACAGATCCTTTTTCCCACCAATGGCAGCTACTCTTCAAGATCTGAGAAATCGAATTACTGAAGCAATCGAATCAATACATAGGGATCTGTTGATACCTGTTTGGAATGAAAGGGACTATCGTTTCGATGTTTTTTGAGCAATGCATGATGCTCATGTTGAATGTATGGTATACTGTCTGTGCGAACATTATCTTCTTCTATCCAGTGACATGCACAATGTGTTTCTAACTTTATTAGTTTGTCTGTAACAAACAGCTGGAATCTGTTCTCTCTTTTTGAATCATCCTGCACATGAATGACGTATTAATTTACTGGTAATTCAGATTATTAAAATCCTATTTACCATGCTATGTTAATGTTTATTTCCATTAATGTTCATTTTAACGATTAGCAAACACCATAAAGTTTACAAAGAATATGCCATATTTCGGAACCATTGCATAAGACCATAAACACTCTTATCAAATGAACTTGTTTCAGGCAGTATGAAACTACTTTATTATTTTTAATAATGTCCTTCTCAAACTGTACAATAAAAACATTATAATGTTCTCACTAAATAAAATTTTGATAGTAAGCATCTTTAGATATCAGCTTTACATTACTCTGAAAGTACAAAAGAAACATTTCATTCATTTTTCTCTGCGACTGATTATTGTCTTATAGAAATGCATATGAGCACTCTTTATTATTTTGTTTTTACAGTAACACAAAACATTATTTATTATGCTTCTCCACGACTCATTGCAATTCAGAATACACATATACCATTCACATGGGAGATTTATTTCCCTCCTACCTTCACTGCAGCTCATGGCCATCCATTATAAGTTTTTCATGGAGCACACACAATTCAGTGGTCATTATTTTATAGCACATACGATTAACACCTATTGGTTTAAACCACTTATCGCTTATTAGACGAATATAGTGATCTTTGGTGCTGTGGTTTCGTTATGCTTTATGGTTGGTAGTCTTCATTATACAGTTTCCAACCGTTTATTTCTTTATTGATTGAGAATCCGATTTTGGCCCTCATCTGGTAATCATGCCTTCAATGTTCCCATCACCCCAACATTATCATTCATATACTACTCGCCATTAAAATTACTACACCACGAAAATGACGTGCTAAAGACGCAAAATTTAACCAACAGGAAGAAGATGCTGTGATATGTAAATGATTAGCTTTTCAGAGCATTCACACAAGGTTGGCGCCGGTGGCGACACCTACAACGTACTGACACGAGGGAAGTTTCCAACCGATTTCTCATACTCAAACAGCAGTTGACCGGCATTGCCTCGTGAGACCTTGTGCTGCCTCGTGTAAGGAGGAGAAATGTGTCCCATCACGTTCCGACTTTGATAAAGGTCGGATTGTAGCCTATCGCGATTGCGATTTATTGTATCGCGACATTGCTGCTCGCGTTGGTCGAAATCCAATGACTGTTAGCATAATATGGAATCAGTGGGTCCAGAACGGTAATACGGAACGTCGTGCTTGATCCCAACGGCCTCGTATCACAAGCAGTCGAGATGACAGGCATCTTATCCGCATGGCTGTAACGGATCGTGCAGCCAGTCTCGATCCCTGAGTCAACAGATGGAGACGTTTGCAAGACAATAGCCATCTCCACGAACAGTTCCACTACGTTTGCAGCAGCATGGCCTACCAGCTCGGAGACCATGGCTGCGGTTACCCTTGACGCTGCATCACAAACAGGAGCGCCTGCGATGGTGTACTCAACGACGAACCTAGGTGCACGAACGGCAAAACTTCATTTTTTCGGATGAATCCAGGTTCTGTTTACAGCATCATAATGGTCGCATCCGTGTTTGGCGACATCGCGGTGAACGCCCATTGGAAGCGTGTATTCGTCATCGCCATACTGGCGTATCGCCCGGCGTGATGGTATGGGGTAACACTGGTTACACGTCTCGGTCACCTCTTGTTCGCACTGACGGCACTTTGAACAGTGGACGTTACATTTCAGATGTGTTACGACCCATGAGAAACCCTACATTTCAGCAGGATAAAGCACGACCGCATGTTGCAGGTCCTGTACGGGCCTTTCTGCATACAGAAAATGTTCGACTGCTGCCCTGGCCAGCTCATTCTCCAGATCTCTCACCAATTGAAAATGTCTGGTCAGTGGTGGCCGAGCAACTGGCTCGTCACAATACGCCAGTCACTACTCTTGATGAACTGTGGTATCGTGTTGAAGCTGCATGGGCAGCTGTACCTGTACACGCCATCTAAGTTCTGTTTGACTCGAAACCCAGGCGTGTCAAAGCCGTTACTACGGCCAGAGGTGGTTGTTCTGGGTACTAATTTCTCAGGATCTATGCACCCAAATTGCCTGAAAATGTAATCAGATGTCAGTTCTAGTATAATATATTTGTCCAATGAATACCTGTTTATCATCTGCATTTCTTCTTGGTGTAGCAATTTTAATGGCCAGTAGTGCATTATATGTACATGTAACAAAAAAACATGTTTTAGACACAACATAGGGACTGTATTTTACACTTTACGTAATCTTCATACATTATTCATCATTTTCTTTCTCTGCCCAAATGGCACACAAATATTTTTCAAATTCTCTCTTCCGATAAAGAACAAAATTTATCAGTTAAACCATTTCCTAATAGTAACAATACATGTCATGTTATGAGTCACTCATGGTCATGTCATATTCCTTTGCATGTCGGTCTTAACAGCTGGCCAGCAGCTCCCAAGACGCCATTAACGCTGAAGCACATACCTGTCTGGGACTCTTTTAATGCCTCATCCAACTTCACTTTCTTCCTGGCTCATCATTCACAAGGAGTTCATTCGACTCGTGCTGCCTCGTGTGTGTAAACATTTATCAAAACAAACATTTTCATTATAATTATTTAACATTGGTCCTCTCTTGTTAATCATATCTCCTTCCTCTAATATATACATGTAACTGTACATAATATACCGTCATTTTAATACATCATTTGCCCTCAAAAGACGTGCTTTTTCCCGTGTCCGGCAGACATACTTGTCATAACCAAACGGATTCCTCTCAATTATCATAGCACTTTTTCGCATCTACTACGTTGTATAAACCTTTTACCAACAGGGATATAGGATGTGACACCTCTACTGCATTTCGGTGGGGAACTCTGCTCACAATTTATGAACCTTTAAAAATTTCGATTTTTTTTTACCTCAACAATAATTTTAGATGATTTTCCACGCATCCTAACCAGCACAATATCAGCTACCATGTATTATGTTGGAACTATTTTCTTGGCATACCTCGCTTTTCGAGATTCTCCTTTTCCTTCCAACATTTCTAAGGCTAATTTCCACTTCTCTCCCAAACTCATGTTATGCTCTTGCCAGTTTGGCATCAGTTACAATGTCGTCAACATAAACTACAATCTTAGCCAACAGCTCTTCCACTAATATGGAATCCAGCATTTTTGTGAATTCAGACACAGAGACGTTGATTTCGAATATCTGTAACTTGAACTGGTAACATCTGCCTCCACAAACAAAAGCAGTGTATTGTCTTCAACTTTCCGATTACAGAATTTGAAAACAGCTTGCTGTAGTTCAAGACTGGACAACATTCTAGCCCCTCAAAATTTCTGTGGTAACTTTTAAAGACTTCCTGACGTGTCATTCTGAGGTTCTGTTAGCTTCTGTACAACCCTAGCATTTAAGGTCAACCCTACTGAACGATCCTTCTTCGTTGCATACACCAACAGTCTGCAGTATTAACTCGTCAGCCTTTCAATGATTTGCAAGTCCAACATTCTTTGACGGCCGCTGTGGCCGAGCGGTTCTAGGCGCTTCAGTCCGGAACCGCGCTGCTGCTACGGTCGCAGGTTCGAATCCTGCCTCGGGCATGGATGTGTGTGATGTCCTTAGGTTAGTTAGGTTTACGTATTTCTAAGTCTAGGGGACTGACGACCTCAGATTTTAAGTCCTGTAGTGCTTAGATCCATTTGAACCATCCAACATTCTTTGAAACTCCTTCCCCGCAGTATCTCTTTTTACTAACTGTATTGAATAGGGATTTAATTCAAACTATTTATGTAGTCTGACCGTGAATTCGAAAGACTCACTCCTCATTAACCTTGGTTTGTTAGAAAACACCCTTTTGTACTTCATAATAAAGTCTCTAAATCTTCTTTCCCATTTTGGTTAATTAATATCATTTAGTTTAGACCTTATTTCATCATCTGACACTTCTGTTTCATCCTTGCTTTGATTATGCCTCCCATTTTGTAAAGTAGTTTCTTTCTTGTAGTTTATACCGTCATGGTCATATTGCCTTTTTCTAAATTTGTAATAGCCACATTGTTTTGCAACAGATGTGTTCATATGATATGTCCAGTATGAATATTTGATACCATCATGACATTAAGTTCTCAGAATGTTTTCTGTACTCTCACTTCCCGTAACATTTTAATCTTTATTATTTTACTCTTTCTACCAACAGCATCTACGACCTTAACTGCCTGCACCGATAATATTGAAACTTCTCATTTGTTTATTAACTGCTCGTGAAGTCCCTCTTTAACGGCATATAATTCACTACTCGTGATAATGACAGCAATGACATTAACTTCAACATCTACTACAGGTTGAAAGTACTCTTTAATTTCAACGTCTGTTTCTTAAAAATGGCTATCCTTTACATCTCCAAAGTCTTCCCTGATCACCTGTCTAATTTCTATCTGTCCATCAGACACTTGAGTTTGTGTTCAAACCTCACACGAACTCCCTTCTAGTTTTGTTAACCAGCAATATCTCTCTCTGCCCTGCGAACATTATTTACTTCGACATGTTGTTTATACTGTATACTACCATGAACATTCTAAACTCCTTGATTCCAACTTCTTCTTCCTAGTCTTTTAAATTCATTATCGCGTCATTCACTTTCTGTTGCCACACTCTTCTTCATTCTTCACGTTATGATTGTCCCTATTTCCATTTCCCACATCTACATCATACTCCGTCAGCCAAGATGGCGAGGATACATCTGGTACCACTAACTCATTCCCTCTACCCTGTTCCATTCGTAAACGGTGCGTGGGAAGAATGATTGTTGGTATGTCTCTATATTGGCTTTAATATCTCGAATTTTCTCTTTGTGGTCATTACGCGAGCTGTATGTGGAAGGAAGTAAAATGTTCTCCGATTCTTCCTGGATAGTGCTCTCTCTAAATTTCAGTAGTAAACCTCAGTGTCATTCACAAGCCTCTCTTGTCACGACTGCCAGCATCTCGGTAATGCTCCCGCGCTCACTAAACGATTCCCTGATGAAATGCGCAGCTCATCGATGGATCTTCTCTATCTATTCTATCAGTCCTAGTTGATAAGGATCCCATACTGAATTCTCAAGAATCGGGCGAAAAGTGAATTATAAGCCACTTACTTCGCGGATAAGTTACATTTCTTTAAGATTCTTCCTATGAATCACTGCCTGGCATTTGCTTTTTCTGCTGTTAGTTTTATGCGGTCATTCCACTTAAGATCGTTCTGAGTAGCTACTGCTACATACAGGGTGATTCAAAAAGAATACCACAACTTTAAAAATGTGTATTTAATGAAAGAAACATAATATAACCTTCTGTTATACATCATTACAAAGAGTATTTAAAAAGGTTTTTTTCACTCAAAAACAAGTTCAGAGATGTTCAATATGGCCCCCTCCAGACACTCGAGCAATATCAACCCGATACTCCAACTCGTTCCACACTCTCTGTAGCACATCAGGCGTAACAGTTTGGATAGCTGCTGTTATTTCTCGTTTCAAATCATCAATGGTGGCTGGGAGAGGTGGCCGAAACACCATATCCTTAACATACCCCCATAAGAAAAAATCTCAGGGGGTAAGATCAGGGCTTCTTGGAGGGCTTCATCACTCGTTCTCGGCCGTCCACAACTTTTCCCTTTGCACAAACACCCATTCTCTGTAAACTGTTTGTACCAACGTTTAATACACCACCTATCAGGAGGTTTAACACCATACTTCGTTCGAAATGCACGCTGAACAACTGTCGTCGATTCACTTCTGCCGTACTCAATAACACAAAAAGCTTTCTGCTGAGCGGTCGCCATCTTAGCATCAACTGACGCTGACGCCTAGTCAACAGTGCCTCAAGCGAACAAATGTACAACTAAATGAAACTTTATAGCTCCCTTAATTCGCCGACAGATAGTGCTTAGCTCTGCCTTTTGTCGTTGCAGAGTTTTAAATTCCTAAAGTTGTGGTATTCTTTTTGAATCACCCTGTATTTTACCGTAGACACTGTTTCCAGCAGCTTCTCATTAATAATGTAATTGTACAAATTCAAATGGCTCTGAGCACTATGGGACTTAACATCTGTGGTCATCAGTCCCCTAGAACTTAGAACTACTTAAACCTTACTAACCTAAGGACATCACACACATCCATGCCCGAGGCAGGATTCGCACCTGCGACCGTAGCAGTCGCGCGGTTCCGGACTGAGCGCCTAGAACCGCTAGATCACCGCGGCCGGCTGTAATTGTACAGTTGTGACTTTCTTTTCCTATGTTTGCACAATATGTTATATTTATTTATGATCAGGGTGAACTATCAGAGTCTGCACCATTCATTAATCGTCTGCAGGTCATTCTGAAAATCAATACTGTCCTCTGGCGTTGCTGCTTTGTTATACACAACGACAACATCTGCGGACAGTCTTAGAGAGCATACGACGCTTTTGACTAGATAATTTATACACATTGTGAACATAATGGCCCTATCACATTTCTTTGAGGTGCTCCGAAAATTACCTTTACATTACCGATTTAGTTCCGTTAATAGCGACATGTTAAGCTCTATCTGCAAGGAAGTTTTAAATTCAGTCGCAAATCTGGTTCGATACTCGATAAGCTCGATAGAAAGAAGGATCCTTTATTGTATGATTATAGGATAGCGGAACAAACACTGGTAGCAGTTACTTCTGTAAAATATCTGGGAGTATGCGTGCGGAACGATTTGAAGTGGAATGATCATATAAAATTAATTGTTGGTAAGGCGGGTACCAGGTTGAGATTCGTTGGGAGAGTGCTTAGAAAATGTAGTCCATCAACAAAGGAGGTGGCTTACAAAACACTCGTTCGACCTATACTTGAGTATTGCTCATCAGTGTGGGATACGTACCAGATCGGTTTGACGGAGGAGATAGAGAAGATCCAAAGAAGAGCGGCGCGTTTCGTCACAGGGTTATTTGGTAACCGTGATAGCGTTACGGAGATGTTTAATAAACTCAAGTGGCAGACTCTGCAAGAGAGGGGCTCTGCATCGCGGTGTAGATTGCTCGCCAGGTTTCGAGAGGGTGCGTTTCTGGATGAGGTATCGAATATATTGCTTCCCCCTACTTATACCTCCCGAGGAGATCACGAATGTAAAATTAGAGAGATTAGAGCGCGCACGGAGGCTTTCAGACAGTCTTTCTTCCCGCGAACCATACGCGACTGGAACAGGAAAGGGAGGTAATGACATTGGCACGTAAAGTGCCCTCCGCCACACACCGTTGCGTGGTTTGCGGAGTATAAATGTAGATAAAAAAACAAGGTAGGTAGGTATTGTTTTCACTAACCGACAGTGCGGGACGGTGTCAAACCCCTTCCTGAACCCAAGGCGCACGGCATCAGTGTGAGCGCCGTTGCCTACAACGCTATAGGTCTCATGGGTAAGCAGAGCGAGATGAGTTTCGCAGGATCTCTGCTTGCGGAATCCATGTTGATATTTACAGACGAGGTTTTCGTTCTCCAAAAATGTCGTAATTGTTGGGCATAAAACGTGCTCGATAATTCTGCAACAGATTGACGTCGGCGATATACACTCCTGGAAATGGAAAAAAGAACACATTGACACCGGTGTGTCAGACCCACCATACTTGCTCCGGACACTGCGAGAGGGCTGTACAAGCAATGATCACACGCACGGCACAGCGGACACACCAGGAACCGCGGTGTTGGCCGTCGAATGGCGCTAGCTGCGCAGCATTTGTGCACCGCCGCCGTCAGTGTCAGCCAGTTTGCCGTGGCATACAGAGCTCCATCGCAGTCTTTAACACTGGTAGCATGCCGCGACAGCATGGACGTGAACCGTATGTGCAGTTGACGGACTTTGAGCGAGGGCGTATAGTGGGCATGCGGGAGGCCAGGTGGACGTACCGCCGAATTGCTCAACACGTGGGGCGTGAGGTCTCCACAGTACATCGATGTTGTCGCCAGTGGTCGGCGGAAGGTGCACGTGCCCGTCGACATGGGACCGGACTGCAGCGACGCACGGATGCACGCCAAGACCGTAGGATCCTACGCAGTGCCGTAGGGGACCGCACCGCCACTACCCACTGTTGCTCCTGGGGTATCGGCGAGGACCATTCGCAACCGTCTCCATGAAGCTGGGCTACGGCCCCGCACACCGTTAGGCCGTCTTCCGCTCACGCCCCAACATCTTGCAGCCCGCCTCCAGTGGTGTCGCGACAGGCGTGAATGGAGGGACGAATGGAGACGTGTCGTCTTCAGCGATGAGAGTCGCTTCTGCCTTGGTGCCAATGATGGTCGTATGCGTGTTTGGCGCCGTGCAGGTGAGCGCCACAATCAGGACTGCATACGACCGAGGCACACAGGGCCAACACCCGGCATCATGGTGTGGGGAGCGATCTCCTACACTGGCCGTACACCACTGGTGATCGTCGAGGGGACACTGAATAGTGCACGGTACATCCAAACCGTCATCGAACCCATCGTTCTACCATTCCTAGACCGGCAAGGGAACTTGCTGTTCCAACAGGACAATGCACGTCCGCATGTATCCCGTGCCACCCAACGTGCTCTAGAAGGTGTAAGTCAACTACCCTGGCCAGCAAGATCTCCGGATCTGTCCCCCATTGAGCATGTTTGGGACTGGATGAAGCGTCGTCTCACGCGGTCTGCACGTCCAGCACGAACGCTGGTCCAACTGAGGCGCCAGGTGGAAATGGCCTGGCAAGCCGTTCCACAGGACTACATCCAGCATCTCTACGATCGTCTCCATGGGAGAATAGCAGCCTGCATTGCTGCGAAAGGTGGATATACACTGTACTAGTGCCGACATTGTGCATGCTCTGTTGCCTGTGTCTATGTGCCTGTGGTTCTGTCAGTGTGATCATGTGATGTATCTGACCCCAGGAATGTGTCAATAAAGTTTCCCCTTCCTGGGACAATGAATTCACGGTGTTCTTATTTCAATTTCCAGGAGTGTAGGTCTATAATTGTGTGCATCTGTTCTGCGACCTATTTTGAAAACGGGAATGACCTGCTCTTTTTTCCAGTCGCTAGGTGCCCTTCGTTGTTCCAGCAATCTACGATAACGTGCTGCTAAAAGTAGAGCAAATTCTTTCCCATAATCTTTGTAGAATCTTATAGGTATCTCATCTGATCCTGACGCCTATCCACTACCAAGCGACTGTAGTTGCTTTTCTATTCCGAGTTCTGTTATCTCCATACCTTCCATTTCGATGTTCGTACGATGATTGAAAGGAGGGGCTGTGTTGCGATCTTCCGCGGTGAAACAATTTCGGAAGACCGAATTCGGTATTTCGGACTCTCTGTTATCTTTCGTTTTGGAGCCAGTATGGTCACTGAGTGAATGAATAGAGTATTTCGTGAGACCAAAACCTCTTAGGGTTTTTTGTCAGATCGGTTGGCAAAGTTTTACTTTGAAAGTCACTGAACACTTCTCTCATTTCTCTCCTAACGCTAATTTCGCTCCGTTCAGCTTTCGTTTGGCTGCTATGTTTTGACTTCTCTTGAATCTGCGATGAAGCTCTTATTGTTTACGGAACAGTTTTCTGACATGGCTATTAAACTACGGTGGTCTTTCCCATCCCTTAAGACTTTGCTCGTATCTTACTTATCTAAGACATATTGAACGGTGCTTTTGAATTTTTTCCGTTTGTGCTTCACATCTTCGTCCTCATCAGAGAATATTTGATATCGACTACTCACAAGGGAAACTCCCCATCGCACCCCTCTCAGATTTAGTACTGAAATTTCCCAGTGGATAGCTCGTCAAAAAATGAACACAGGTGAAGTACGAAAACAGGAAAAAGGTGTACCGAACTGCGAAGAAAGAAGCAAAATAGAAACAGTGAAAGGTCCAAGCTCAACATATGGAACATCGAGCGAATCACCAGAACGGCGGCGTCGTGGTTGTGTGTTCACGGTTTTGGGTTACGAAGATCCGGGAGATCCGTGTTCAAATCTCCGTTATGACCGTTTGTTTTCACAAAATTCTGAAATGTCCTTCTGGTCATTGACGGGTCCGTTCTCCTTCTGTAGTTTTGGCAATCGTCGTATTATACATTGATTACAGAATATGAGTCATGTGGTAAGATTATGTTACCGGCGCATGTACGGGTGATGCACTGTGAGAGCAGGCGGGAAGCTGCATAGACCTCTCACAGAAATGGAAACAACAAGTAAACGTGTGTGAACTATGTGACAACAAAGGAATTCAAGAGTCAAACTTCCAAAACGGAACACAAGAATCTAAACATGTGGTACTTGTGTAGAACAAATAGGAAATACGTACCTCTGGAGGTCCCTTCGTTACTCCTCGCTGTTGCAAACAGACGTTACACCACGATACAGACACAAATTTGAATACAACGAATAGACACGTCTATGACTAGATGGACAGTTCATTAATTTGCGAAAAACATGAGTATGAGGGTGATTTCAACCCGGATCTCCTTCTTCCCAATCCAACGCCGTGATCACATGACCACGATGCCCTGGGTGTTCTTCTTCGCTCTACATTGCACTCCTTTAGCTTGGACCATTAATTGTATCCTTTTTTTTCTCCTCAGTTCAGTACATCTTCTTCCCGTTTTCATGCTTCATCTCTGTTTAGTTTTTGACGGGCTATCCACTGAGTCATCTTACCACTAAATCTGAAGTGGGCTGCGATGGTACTCTGCAATTTGTGTTCTGCCACTGTTGCTAAGCAAAAATATCTTCCTACCTTTCTTAACATTACTTGTAAAACCCGTAATCATAGTTGCTATCACAGTCTTTTGATCACTAATAGCTTCCTCTGCTTTAACTGATTCAGGTCTGTTTGTAACTAGGTGGTCTAAGTCGTTACCTTCACGAGTTGGTTCTCTAACTGTCTGCTCAAAGTAAATTTCGGACAAGACATTCAGAATAATGCCACAAGAAATCCTATCTTTGGCACCAGTTTTGATAGCATCACTCTCCCATTCTGTACCTGGCAAGTTGAAGTCACCCCCTTTTACAACAGCATGATCAGGAAAATTGTTAACGATATTCTGGAAGTTCTCCCTGAGGCGCTCTACCACTACAGCTCTTGACCCGTGCTGGTTACAAAAGCGCCCGATGCCATTTTTGACCGAAATTTGACGCTTAACTTCACTCACATTAATTCACATTCGGGTTCCTCGGTACCCTCACCGGATATTATCGAGTTCTTCACTGAAATAAACCACCATTGGCGATTAACCTATACTTACGATGAATATTCCAATCTGAACTTAGGATTTCGTTGTTAGTCACTTCCGGTTTCTACAAGCTTTCTGTTCCTGATACTATCTGGGCATTATAATCTTCAATAGGCAATACTAATTCTGGCACCTTTCCTCGGATTCTCATGCAGTTTATTAGTATCATATTAACTTTTTCTATAGCCGATCTGCGAGGACCAGCATTCTCTGGGAACCTTGTAGTTGATTTAACGTCGATTCTGGAAGTATGAATCAAAAAACGCCTTCAGTTACAAATTTTCGTGTTCTATTCATGACTGAAGACGTTTTCTAATTCATACTTCCTGTGCATTGAATACAGTCACGTCTGCAGCTGCAAAATATGGATAACATTTTGGCAGGCAATTCGTCTCTCATCCTAAGGGAGGATTTGTTTAATCTAAAAAAAAAAAAAAAAAAAAAAAAAAAAAAAAAAAAAAAAAAAAAAAAGAAGAAGAAACCATGTGCACGCCACACGCACTCTGCTACCCTAGTAGTGTGTAGGGCACGTCTGACCCTCCAACCCCCGCTTGTGATTGCTTTCCTGGGAACGCATCTAGCTGATCCAATGCTAGCAAGATATCCACAGCTCTTGGTAACGCTATCAATTTCTCCTTCACAGTCGGTGACAGATTTCGCGTCACCTCATAGTAATGCTGGATTGCACAGCTTTATTGTCTGTTTTATCTCTTGCTTTTACCTGCTATGCCTTGTGCTAATACAAATGAATTACAGCTTATCATGATAATCAAATTACCTTCCTTTAGGAAAGTGGAATGCATTCAACGACTGTGATATAACTCTCAAAATGATAGCGAACAGCAATCAGTTGTCCTTTCTTTTCAGGTTTTGTTAAAGAAAATCTAGATTTCAGCTAGTAACTAGCTGTTCCGGCGTAACATCAAGCGCCGGCACGTCGACCTGGAACGCTACGGCAGAGAGGGCTGTGAGACGACGTCAGCTAATAGTACGCTGACAAGACTACACCAAGTCAGGAGCGGCAGCTGTATGAAGAGAATGTAAAGCGCCGCACCGCGTAGCCGCGGCCACAGTAGAAGACAAGCAGTCATACAAATGCTACAGCAGTGATTTATGAACTGGATTGTTTTGCATGCATTGAAATTGTGTATGCCGAAGGACACTGATTATTTGCATATCGCCATTTGCTTGCGACATACTTTTGTGAATCTGCAAACTTAAGCGTTGTCTATTTAACTTACTGTGACAAATACCTTAATACGATTTGCTTGAATTGTTGTCTAGCGATCCGAGAAAACAGCTTCCTAAGCACCCTGTATTAGACGAGTGGGCAGAATACTACACTAGCCATTGTCAATGCAGTATTCAGAGTTTTTGTGCTAGGGCATGTACTAAAACTCTGAAATACTGCACTGATATTGGCTAGTTACTAGCCGAAATCTAGATTTGCTATAATAAAACCTGAAAGAAAAGGATGACTCATTGCTGTTCTCCATCATTTTGAAAGATTATCGTGATAATGTTATGAAAAAGTCTTTTTTAATAATACAAAGATTTCCATATTGCCACGACTAGCAGGATAATATGCAATTTCGGCTTCGAAACAATCTGTGTCCTTGTTCAGTCCACAGTCATACTGAAGAAACGTTACAGCATTACTATGAAAGTATGCAAATGTAGAAGTTGGAGTAGATAAATAACAAAATCCAGACAACAAAACATTCCGTGTCACAATTAAGTCAATATAATTGACAGAAGCAGAAAAAGTAGGGACTAGCAAGTGTGCAATTCAGCAAGTTCTTGGCCTCGAGATCTACAGAGTACAGAATCAAAATAGCGACAAAACTTACTGGGGAGGAATTTGCTTAGGACTCCTTTACTGATTGCAGATCTGCCTGCTAGTAGCATTTTGACAGAACAGGTAAATATCTTGTCTACCGTAAGATTAGAACCGAAAACTAACTTGGTCTTATCCTTTTGGGAAGGGGGAGGGATACTTTATCCCAAAGCTACCATACAAATGTGTCAAACAGTGGCCGGCCGTTGTGGCCGAGCGGTTCTAGGCGCTTCAGTCCGGAACCGCGCTGCTGCTACGGTCGCAGGTTCGAATCCTGCCTCGGGCATGGATGTGTGTGATGTCCTTACGTTAGTTAGGTTGAATTAGTTCTAAGTTCTAGGGGACTGATGACCTCAGATGTTAAGTCCCATAGTGCTCAGAGCCATTTGAACCATTTGTCAAACTGCGCGCCCTTCTTGTCCCAAGATGGCTCAGATGGGGAATTCACAACGCAAATGACGAATGAAACAGCGGTTTCTGTTGGAATGAGCTTCCTGTTCGCAAAAAACATAAACTGCTATCTCTTTGTCACCCCTATGTGGGAATAAATCAGAATATTTCGTCTGTATGACTAGAAAATATCAATTGAATTTACCAGGACAAGTCTAAACCACACCGAGAAGTAAATGGACGGTCACACAGTTGCCATACATATTCTACAACGCTGCCAATTCTCCATTAGACTAGCGACATGCAGAACACTTTTGCTCAAGCAGTGTGTTTCTTGAGCTGCCTTGCAGAAGATCGCCCTTGGAAGACGCCGCGTCGCCAACTGGTATTGAATTCACTGGGAGCAGAAATACCCAGTATATGCCAGTGAGATTTATTCGCATATCTGTAACTATGATTTGGGTCTAAAGCATAGCTACGGATAATATCCAGATGTACTGACTGCAACTCGAACATCCGTACAAATTATAAAAATGAATGTATGCGTGTATATTCTACATGTGCTCCTAAACCACTGGACCAATTTCAATTGAACTTGCCACACGTAACATTTACTGTCTGGAAACAATCACTGGAGGGTTCAGATCCACACACCTATCGAAGGTGTGGAGGTGAAAATGCAGTGTAGCCCACGATGGGAGAATGTCCATGTTTTACTTATCCAGTATTTGATAATGTGAGCACTGAGACACCTGCAACGATCTTTGCACATAATTTTAAACCTTTACGAAATTCTTTCTCCTCTATGATCTCTACAAAGGAAAAAAGCTTATCGCTTACTACACTTTCCCTGTTCATACAGTAAAACTGCCACATGCAGCACGACGTTTTAGTTTATTACTTCTTTAATACTAAATGCATTCGTAACACATTTAGCACACAGTATTCACATACTACAACACTGAATGCACCAGAGAAATTACATCTTTGTACGACACTTAGTTCAGGAGATACTACGTCATAAACACTGAATGCGTGAAAAACTACCACATCATGCAACACGTTTAAATTTACTACCTCGTTGCTACCAAATCTATTAGCAACACTATTCGCAGACCACACTTGCTGCTGAATGTACCTACAGGAATTGTACGACACAATGTTTAGGAGATGTGATGTCAAATATTGAGATGCATGTAAAACTTCCACATCATGCATGACGTTTTAATTTATTATTTCCTTGCTAACTCTAATCGCAACAAATTTCACAGACAGCATTCACATATATCGCTGAATGTAGCTATAAAAATATATCATTTTACGAGTCATAGTTCAGGAGATATGACATCATAAACACAGAGATGCATGAGAAACTGCCGCATTACGTGTGACGTTTCTCAGGCAGTAGGCTCATATACCACTGGATCCACCTGTCAAATTATATCATTGTGCAGCACATTGTTCAGGAGACAGGACATCATAAACATGAAGGGGCATGAAAATGAAACTGCAAATACGAGTGAAACATATTAAATACACTCCTGGAAATTGAAATAAGAACACCGTGAATTCATTGTCCCAGGAAGGGGAAACTTTATTGACACATTCCTGGGGTCAGATACATCACATGATCACACTGACAGAACCACAGGCACATAGACACAGGCAACAGAGCATGCACAATGTCGGCACTAGTACAGTGTATATCCACCTTTCGCAGCAATGCAGGCTGCTATTCTCCCATGGAGACGATCGTAGAGATGCTGGATGTAGTCCTGTGGAACGGCTTGCCATGCCATTTCCACCTGGCGCCTCAGTTGGACCAGCGTTCGTGCTGGACGTGCAGACCGCGTGAGACGACGCTTCATCCAGTCCCAAACATGCTCAATGGGGGACAGATCCGGAGATCTTGCTGGCCAGGGTAGTTGACTTACACCTTCTAGAGCACGTTGGGTGGCACGGGATACATGCGGACGTGCATTGTCCTGTTGGAACAGCAAGTTCCCTTGCCGGTCTAGGAATGGTAGAACGATGGGTTCGATGACGGTTTGGATGTACCGTGCACTATTCAGTGTCCCCTCGACGATCACCAGTGGTGTACGGCCAGTGTAGGAGATCGCTCCCCACACCATGATGCCGGGTGTTGGCCCTGTGTGCCTCGGTCGTATGCAGTCCTGATTGTGGCGCTCACCTGCACGGCGCCAAACACGCATACGACCATCATTGGCACCAAGGCAGAAGCGACTCTCATCGCTGAAGACGACACGTCTCCATTCGTCCCTCCATTCACGCCTGTCGCGACACCACTGGAGGCGGGCTGCACGATGTTGGGGCGTGAGCGGAAGACGGCCTAACGGTGTGCGGGGCCGTAGCCCAGCTTCATGGAGACGGTTGCGAATGGTCCTCGCCGATACCCCAGGAGCAACAGTGTCCCTAATTTGCTGGGAAGTGGCGGTGCGGTCCCCTACGGCACTGCGTAGGATCCTACGGTCTTGGCGTGCATCCGTGCGCCGCTGCGGTCCGGTCCCAGGTCGACGGGCACGTGCACCTTCCGCCGACCACTGGCGACAACATCGATGTACTGTGGAGACCTCACGCCCCACGTGTTGAGCAATTCGGCGGTACGTCCACCCGGCCTCTCGCATGCCCACTATACGCCCTCGCTCAAAGTCCGTCAACTGCACATACGGCTCACGTCCACACTGTCGCGGCATGCTACCAGTGTTAAAGACTGCGATGGAGCTCTGTATGCCACGGCAAACTGGCTGACACTGACGGCGGCGGTGCGCAAATGCTTCGCAGCTAGCGCCATTCGACGGCCAACACCGCGGTTCCTGGTGTGTCCGCTGTGCCGTGCGTGTGATCATTGCTTGTACAGCCCTCTCGCAGTGTCCGGAGCAAGTATGGTGGGTCTGACACACCAGTGTCAATGTGTTCTTTTTTCCATTTCCAGGAGTGTATGTGTAGAATATATTTGACATGTGCGTATGCAAGCAAAGCCATAGGTAAAAAGCTCACCATAAATCCCTGGAACGTTTTTCATTAAATTTGGTACACATATACACATAAGCAAAATGGCTAGGTATTTATATGTTTCTGGCTGTTCTTGCTTGGGCTTCGCTATGCCTTGTGACATGTATAGCAAACATTTCTGCAGCCATCAGTCTCAAAAGGCTTACACCCTCTTTCACTTAGGTACTGCTGTGTCAATTGTTTCTACACCACACCAGACAAGTTCACCTCAGAACACTGTGATGCCTGTGGCATGTTTTGTAAGGAGTAACACCCACACTTTGCTGTGGCTTGTGCTACTGCAAACCACTTTGCATGTTTCTGACAAAATATCGTTGGTCCACTGTGTTGCCCTTCTTTTTAACAATACAAAGCCCTTTGGTTGCCTTAAACTAGAGTAACTTAATGCAAACTAGGTTGACAAGTTCTCTGACCGTTGACTCAGTTATCTCTAATCCACTCTTTACTCAAGATTGTTCTTAGCACTATGTTTCCTTCTGCATTACTTGTCCTAAGCTCCATTAGTTTCTCTTTAGCTTAACTTAACTCGTAGTTTTCGTTCCATCTACTGCCTCATAGTCTCTGAGAATCCAATCCACTGGGATTTTAACAGTGGCTGGACCTGAAATTTGTCTTGTGTATCACTTATCGTACATATAAACAAGGACTACACTTAGCAGAGTAAGTGATGCTGTAGCACCTGGAGGGATAATGATCAAGATTGTTTCTGTTTGATACTGGTTCTCCCTGTGCTGATCAACATGCTGCATCAACATATCTGTCAAGATTACCCTCCTGTTCAATAATTGGTTTACCGATGGAGTGAATTAATTGGAGTCATAAAGTCTGGTTCAACGTAGTTGGATTTGCTAGTCACAGGTTCATCTAGCCACTACAACCAAGGGTGCAAAATTCTCAGATGCGTTATTCTCCAAATTGTGGCATGTAGATGGAAAGTAGGTCCCATTATTCCACATGATGTCCCAGTTACTAGCGGTCCACTTTTACTGCTTGTGAGCTTCCCCTGTCACAGCAACTGGCCGCTAATACCATTTTATCAGAGGGAGAGTACAACTAATGTTCCTCAATGTACTGTATGTACAACTCAAGCCTAATCACCTCTTTCTTGCAGTCCTTTTCTGTTTGCTGACCCACCAGTAACTTCATAGTGCAGGAACTATGACCATCTCTCACAACTCTCTTTGGAAAAACTGTAACATCACCATTGTAATACTTCCATAACTCTGTTTCTTCCAATTGCACATGCCCTCACTTGTCCTCTGCAATTAGTAACACCCACTGCACCCTTAAACTGACAAAATTCCTCAGCATCCCCAACTTGAAAGGATATGCATGGACTACATAACATTGTTACCATGTCTACTTCCCTGCTACTGTAAAGGAAACTAAAATGCACACATTTACTGCACTGGTTCTTGCTGCCACTGTAGCTAGGTTAAAATAGAAAAGCAAGTTTTTGTGGCTAGATTCCAAGACCAACTCTAATTCAGGTAGTAGTTCTTTGTGCACTTTCCATAGCCCTTCCAGGTACTGATCTGGTGACTGTCATCCTTGCATAGCTTTTACATAGTTTCCCTAAAATCCCACACCTCTCTGTGTGCTTCACACACACTGATCTCCAAGGACTGTAGCAAATTTGTTATCACTACTTCTCTATTCAATATTTCTACTTCAGCTTGTAACCCCTTAACGTTCTGGTTCCCTGATTCTTCCATACTTTTCACATAGTTCATTACTTCCCCAGTCAGCTGGCATGATAACTGAGTATTGTTTGAAACATCTGTCACCAAATTTGCAATCTGTGCTGTGCACCATTCACTTTCTGCCTTGTTGCCTTTTACCCATTGCTTTATTACTTTGCTAGAGTCTGGGCAGCACCATATTGTGGCATATGTGTGTGTATGCATGTGTGTGAGAGGGTATGTGTGTGTTTGTGTACTCTAGCTCATCAAAGGATAACTCAAAATGCTGACATGTTTTCCTTCTTTTGTGTGTGCCTATCAACAGCTCAGTGGTTCTGCTTTTCTATGAATGGTCTCCTTTAATCCTGAAGTATTTACATTTTACATGAACTCTCCAACAACATGATGAAACACATTTCTTAATTTGATTTCAAGGAAACATTCAGACACACCTGTTAGTCTAACAGCATCTCCTTGCATTTAATAAAGTGTAATACATAACAAGGAAATTGTCATCATAGTTTATACTTGCATAACTTAATCATAGCTAACACTTGGTTCAAGGATCATAAAAGAAGGTTGCATACATGGAAGAATCCTGGAGGTACTAGAAGGTATCAGATGCATTATATAATGGTAAGACAGAGATTTAGGAACCAGGTTTTAAATTGTAAGACATTTGCAGGGGCAGATGTGGACTCTGACCACAATCTATTGGTTATGAACTGTAGATTAAAACTGAAGAAACTGCAAAAAGGTGGGAATTTAAGGACATGGGACCTGGATAAACTGACTAAACCAGAGGTTGTACAGAGTTGCAGGGCGAGCATAAGGGAACAATTGACAGGAATGGGGGAAAGAAATACAGTAGAAGAAGAATGGGTAGCTCTGAGGGATGAAGTAGTGAAGGCAGCAGAGGATCAAGTAAGTAAAAATACGAAGGCTAGTAGAAATCCTTGGGTAACAGAAGAAATATTGAATTTAATTGATGAAAGGAGAAAATATTAAAATGCAGTAAATGAAGCTGGCAAAAAGGAATACAAATGTCTCAAAAATGAGATCGACAGGAAGTGCAAAATGGCTAAGCAGGGATGGCCAGAGGACAATTGTAAGGATGTAGAGGCTTATCTCACTAGGGGTAAGATAGATACTGCCTACAGGAAAATTAAAGAGACCTTTGGAGAAAAGAGAACCACTTGTACGAATATCAAGAGCTCAGATGGAAACTCAGTTCTAAGCAAAGAAGGGAAAGCAGAAAGGTGGAAGGAGTATATAGAAGGTCTATACAAGGGCGATGTACTTGAGGACAATATTATCGAAATGGAAGAGCCTATATATGAAGATGAAATGCGAGATATGATACTGCATGAAGAATTTGACAGAGCATTGAAGGACCTAAGCCGAAACAAGGCGCTGGGAGTAGACTACATTCCATTAGAAGTACTGATGGCTTTGGGAGAGCCAGTCCTGACAGAACTCTACCATCTGGTGAGCAAGATGTATGAGCAAGAAGAATATAATAATTCCAATCCCAAAGAAAGCAGGTGTTGACAGATGTGATAATTACTTAACTAGCAGTTTATTAAGTCACAGCTGCAAAATACTAACGTGAATTCTTTACAGATGAATGGAAAAACTGGTAGAAGTCGACCTCGGGGAAGATCAGTTTGGATTCCGTAGAAATGTTGGAACACATGAGGCAATACTGACCTTACAACTTATCTTACAAGAAAGATTAAGGAAAGGCAAACCTACGTTTCTAGCATTTGTAGATTTAGAGAAAGCTTTTGACAATGTTGACTGGAATATTCTCTTTCAAATTCTAAAGGTGGCAGGGGTAAAATACAGGGAGCAAATGACAATTTACAATTTGTACATAAACCAAATGGCAGTTATAAGAGTCGAGGGCATCAAAGGGAAGCAGTGGTTGGGAAGGGAGTGAGACATGGTTGTAGCCTCTCCCCGATGTTATTCAGTCTGTATATTGAGCAAGCTGTAAAAGAAACAAAAGAAAAATTTGGAGTAGGTATTAAAATCCATGGAGAAGAAATAAAAAATGTGAGGTTTGCTGCTGACATTGTAATTCTGTCAGAGTCAGCAAAGGACTTGGAAGAGCAGTTGAACGATGTGTCTTGAAACGAAGATATAAGATGAACATCAACAAAAGTAAAATGAGGATAATGGAATGTAGTCGAATTAAGTCGGGTGATGCTGAGGGAATTAGATTAGGAAATGAGACCCTTAAAGTAGTAAAGGAGTTTTGCTATTTGGGGAGCAAAATAACTGATGATGGTTGAAGTAGAGAGGATATAAAATGTAGACTGGCAAAGGCAAGGAAAGCATTTCTGAAGAAGAGAAATTTGTTAACATCGAGTATAGATTTAAGTGTCAGGAAGACGTTTATGAAAGCATTTGTATGGAGTGTAGCCATGTATGGAAGTGAAACGATAAATAGTTTGGACAAGAAGAGAATAGAAGCTTTCGAAATGTGGTGCTACAGAAGAATGCTGAAGATTAGATGGGTACATCACATAACTAATGAGGATGTATTGAATAGAATTGGGGAGAAGAGGAGTTTGTGTCTCAGCTTCACAAGAAGAAGGGACCGGTTGGTAGGGCATGTTCTGAGGCATCAAGGGATCACAAATTTAGCATTGGAGGGCAGCATGGAGGGTAAAAATTGTAGAGTGAGACCAAGAGATGAATTCACTAAGTAGATTCAGAAGGATGTAGGTTGCAGTAAGTACTCGGAGATGAAGAAACTTGCACAGGATAGAGTAGCATAGAGAGCTGCATCAAACCAGTCTCAGGACTGAAGACCACAACAACAACAATAGTTTACACTTTTGATTTTAAAATTTGCTACACAATGAAGTAATTGTTGTTAGAGCATTAAACTGAAGCAGATGTAATTGACTCCAATGAAGAGACACTAACATGAATAAGTTATTGCCATAAAATACTGTAAGATTGAAGGAGACTACTCACTAAAAAGTAGAAGCATTGAGTTGTCAACAGGTGCTCATAAAAGAAAGAGAATTTGATAACTTTAAGATTTACCCTTTGATGACCTAGAGTAAAATAAAATACTCGCACACGCACACACGCACACACACACACACACACACACAAACACACACACACACACACACGCACACACACACACACACACACACACACATACACTGGTGCCAGCTAAGTTCTATAAGTACTTTCCTACAACATTAATTGCCATAAAAGTAATTTTGTGAGGTTATTAAAGGATGTGGCCTAACATTTATTGTTGAATTATGTTACCAGTTCCAGAGAGTTTCATGCCTGTATTATGGAAAGATCCAAAACCAAATGAAATGCTTCAGTAAGGCATTAGAGCACTCAGGGATCAGTGGCAGGTTAATGCAACTTACAAACCTCCATGCATCTGATATTTCTGCTGTACTCAGAGGTGATGTAAAACTAGATTTGAAAAGTTCACTGTAATGTGGATTACTCCTGCATCATGACCGCACACACAAGCAATGAATTGCCCATTTGTCAGCTCAAGTGATTCTCCCACATGGCATTTGCAGTTAGAGTCCCCACTGTTTATGCCTGACCAAGTACAAATTTGGTTCCGGGACATGAAAAATATTTTCATGAACCACCAAATTATCAGTGATCAAGAACAATTTATGCATTAGTCTCAGATATTATTGTGCACCCACCACACCATGAAGCTTACCTTGATTTAAAATGTGTATTAATTGTTAACTGCACCTCATCACCAGACCAGAGGCTTAGACAAATGCCTTATCAAGAAAAAAAGGACTGACGAAACCCCTTCAGAATTTATGTGACACCTATAAGGTATGATAGATAGCCATGTGGTCTAACGCGCTGCTTCCCGAGTGGGAAGGCATGCCGGTCCCCGTCACGAATCCACCTGGCATATTAGTGTCAAGGTCCAGTGTGCCGGCCCGCCTGTGGATGGTTTTTAAGGTGGTTTTCCATCTGCCTCAGTGAATGCAGGCTGGTTCCCCTTATTCCGCCTCTGTTACTATGTCGGAGATTGCTGTGCAAACATTGTCTCCACATATGCGTATATCATAATTACTCTACCATGCAAACATTTGGGGTTACACTTGTCTGGTATGAGATGTTCCCGGGGAGTTCCACTGGGGGCTGAACCGTACAATAACCCTGGGTCAGTGTTGGGCAGTGGGTGGGTGAGGGGGGGGGGGGGGTGTGGACTGTTGTGGGGTTGTGAACCATTGAGGGTTACGGCGGGATGATGAAACCTCTCCATCATTCTAGGTCCTCAGTTTAATACACACACAATAGATACAGTTATAGTTCGGGACTGTTTGTTGTCACATATTTGGCAACAGCAGCTACCATCAAAAGTGCAAGTATCAATGGTAGTGCATGACAGTCAATCAACAGACAAGTTGCTAAAAGTGCCTAATAGAACATTCATAACATTAGTCACCACCATCAGTTGCTTTGATGTCATAGACAGATAGTGTGCCAGCCAACATAACCTGGTGGGCTTCGAAGGTGCCAGACCGCACCGCCATCACACTCCACCACCTTTCAAGTACATCTGCAGAAATCCAAAGTTTATGCACTACGGTTGTAATACTGGCCATACAGGTTCAAGTGCAGCAGCAATGGGCAGCACCTAGCACACAGCTGTGATCCCAACTACAGTGCTATATGCCAAGATTACCGGTTACCTATGGACAATATCATTAATTTTTGCTGGTACCACAGGCATTTTGGTTGACAAGCAATGAAATTCACACAACTGTGCACCTACCCTAGAATGAATAACGTCACCAGCCATCCCTCCATGGACATAAGATAAACAACAGACAGCAGCAGTAAACAAAGTGTACCACAACAGTTTGTACATCCACAGTATCAGTAAATAAAGTGTACCACAACAGTTCGTACATCCACAGCAGCAGTATGACACCTACAGAAGAGCTGCAAATGCTGCAGCTGCTGGCATGCCTCACTGCATCACAACAATTGTACATATCAGACAAGCATGTGGCATAACTTTCTTGGTTGACACCAGCTCAAACATCGGCAAGCCCCTGGCCCAGTGTGCATCTGACAATAAGCCAGATGAATATTCATTTCTGAAAGCAGTAAACAATTCTGTGATGGCCAACAATGGGTACAAAGCACTGACTATCAACTTAGGCCTCATCATCCCCTTCACATGGACGATTGTAGTTACTGAGCCAATATTAAGTGCTGACTTCCTTGCTCATAATGCATTAACAGCAGATTTGATAAGAGCATGACTACAGAACACAGCTGGAGGCAGCACAGTAACTAGATTATGGGAATGCTCCACCTTCAGCAAGGTTCAGGTAATAAGACACCAATAACTACAACAACCACAGGAGAAGTATCTGACTGATTTCAGATATCACCATCAAACATAATGCTGTGCATCATATCCGTACTACACCTGCCCAATCTGTGTTGTAGTCTCAGTGCAGTCTCAGACAGATATTCTATAGCAAACATTCAAGATTTACAAGTGTGTTAGCCACTGGAAAAGCTTTCACCATTGTAGACTACCTCATAACATACCAACAAATTCCTGTGGCACATCGGTCATCCCTATATGAAGGTAGTTATGCTCTTTGGTGTATTTTAATTTATATTTATACCATCTTATATAAAATATTCCGCAAATAGAACAAAACTTTTCAGTCCTCCTTCTCATATTTTAAGTGATTTTGACTAGCTACCTTTCTAGAATCAAACAAATCAGATCACATTGGTTAATAGTCATGTAGATAAATTTTGTTTCCATCCTTACTCTCTTACCCTTGAAATCATTCTATACTTTTCAAGCTTTTAGTCTGGCTTTTTCATTTACTTTGTCAGCTGACACAGAAACTTAATATTAATACAATGAGTTTACTCACAACATTCCCTTGTGGCAAAATATTCATTGTACTTTGTTACACAATCCACTGCATCAAATCAGACAGTACTACATTACTTCACATCCTAATGTTGATACAGCAAAGAAAAAGACATGATAGCAGCTACTCTTACTCTCCACCTTGAGAATTATAACAACACATGTGACCTTGCAGGATACTGCTACACTCCACATCTGTGATGATGTCTCCTCCTTCCTCGTGACTTAAATTGTGCATTTCAACTGCTGCCTCTTTTTTCCCTTGCTCAGCCGTGTATTACCTTTACAATTCTCAGACTTTTGGCCATGCAATGGTTCCTGAAGACCACCAGTTGCCTTACTGTGGAACAAGAATGATTGTCAACCTGGGCCCAGGTCCTCTGTTAGAGTTAATCGTTTTGAGCAAATAATACGTGAATACCTTCATGCAGGATAAGGAAGCTTCATATTATTACTCAGCCTTGTTCCCTTTTACTTATGACTATGCCTCTTGATTCTAGGTCAGTTACTGCAACATGACACTGTTTTTAGTCATCTGAATACTGCACTTTCTTAGTATACTTTTCTGTTTTTGCTTAATTCCTAGACTTCCATATGTTTGCATCATAGAACTCAACTTCTCTGGCACTCATGAGTGCTCAGTCTTTGATTCACTTTGACAAGCTTATGATTAATCACATAAAAACTCTTAGTACTATTCTGGCACTTAATGCTGCATAGTCCATTAGTTACCAAAATATCACATGTTCATGTTTTCTACGTAATATTGTTCTGGCACTCTACTCTACAGCCTTCTTAGGCTTGTTACAGACTATTTACAATGTAATCTTTTGTCTGTGCTACCCATCACTCATTACTTTGACATACTATTCTCAGTCTTGTACACATTCAAAATTAC
Organism: Schistocerca serialis cubense; assembly: GCF_023864345.2. Taxonomy (NCBI): domain Eukaryota; kingdom Metazoa; phylum Arthropoda; class Insecta; order Orthoptera; family Acrididae; genus Schistocerca; species Schistocerca serialis. The sequence continues at coordinate 297,606,447 of NC_064640.1, read as the reverse complement.
TACTATATCAGTTACAAGTCACCTCTTTGAATTAACCACCAAAACCATTACATATACTTAAACGTTTCAGAGTATTGCTTCCATATTCACACTTCTCTAGCATTATATTTCATCTTTACCTCCTTAAATCTTATTATGTCCCTTATATTCTCCAACTTTATTTACTTCACTCTACCTCTAGTACTCTACATTTCTCCTGAAACCTTCACAGTCTGTTTACTTCACTTTTTCTTCTACCATTTCTTCCACTTCTCTGGCTATTAATTCTTGAAAATTCTCTGATACCAAGATGCATCCTACGAAGGTAAACAACTAAAGATTATAGATAAAGGAAGAGAACAGAGTAAGAAAATGAAGTTGTTGTTCTATACAGCCCAGGCGTGCACAGTTGCCTGATGTGCCGTTTCCCAAAGCATCTGAAACACTTTATGCTTTTCATTAGAACAGCTTATCATCCCCTATCATGCATTCATTCACTGCCCATTGGTCTGTTTCTGATTTGTTTTCACTCTGATAATGCCTAAATCCATTTTCTGCTTCTTCTTGAATTCTCATACCATATAGATTTATATCCCATATTTCTTTGTCGTAATTACTTTTAGCCCAATTTTGAAGTTTGAAGGTTCCCCACACTGGTTCCTTTTGCTGTAAAAACAATTTCACAACCACTTTTCCTTTGACATACATTTTCAAATTACACAATTCAAAATTTGCCACACAACCAAATAAATTTTGGAAGTCCACTCTGATATTCAGGTTCATATTGAATTTAGGGATAAACAAAAATATGTGCTCTATGACTATGCCCTTGAATTACACTGGTAGGTTTACTTCATGCTGTATTGATTTGGACACCTTCTCTGCAACTCCATAAATTTTGACATTTGAGACAGGAAACACTGCTATGTCCATTTCTTCATTCCATACAGCCTGGGAGCCTAAAAGCTTTGCATAATCATTATTCAGGCAGTTTGTACTCCAATTCTCCATCGAATATTAATTTATAAATGACGTCACTTTCCTCCAAAAGCACTCTTGCACTTTCTAATTTAGTTGCTGGTTTGAGTTCTCTCACTTCCTTTTGGAAGTGTTTGAAATCTTATGTTCTTTAATATGCTGTTTTGCCATACCAAGTACCCACATTGCCAGCTCAGTGAATTGTTATCTGTCATTGTTTCTGTTACAGTTGGTTCTTTCTCTTCAAATAGCCATGTGAGCCCACATTTATACACTGCACTGAATTCATCAAGAAACAATCACTGTAACTTGTGCTTCTACATCTCACCCATGTACTGCACTTCAGGCGAATCTCTCCTTCTGCTACCAGTGTTGCTAGAATACCCAATCTGCTGCTCAGCCAGGCCAGTCAGCAAAAGTTTGCTCTCCCCGCCACATGATTCCCCACATCAGGAAAGTCGCTATTGTCTTTTGTTGTCTGTACATCATTTACATTCTTTCTTTGATCATTAACTGCCCAGTCTTGTCTTAAGCTTGGGACCCCAGACCTCATTGGGACCTGGAACCTCATTGACTTTGGCCAATCCTGCAGCAAGACACTATTTAGTTTAGTTTAACAGATCATGTGGAATATGTTCATTTCCATATTCCACATTGTCATTACCATGGCTGCTATTCTGTTGTCTGTTGCATGTGTCAGGGCAATGGACCCTCCAGCACTATAGATGCTCTGTCCTAACCCTTTCCTGAGGACTTGTTTGTACATTTGGGTGTCCACTGTAACTATATGCAAGCATTCCATTCTTTCTAGGAAGCTCATGTAATTCTCATAATTGTCTCATGGGGCTGTTATCAATCTGCACCAAACATAAAAGGGCAACATTTGTTCTATACTTGCAGCAAACAGTTTTATTTCCATGCCTGTGACCAGATACTTATACATTTCCACCGGTATTCATAAACTTCTTTCATTGTACATGTTCTGTTTCATACTTTTTATCAGTCAGGAAATATACAAGCGATTCACATTGAATTTCTGCCAGTCAATATTCTTTTATTAACTTGTCTCTGAACTCATAAATCATTACACTCCTTGCCAACATCATTCTCCTTATGGTGTCTCCCCTGCAATGTCCTGCAACAGAAAAAATTTCTTCCTTAGCAGAACACGATACCAATTGCACATCCATAAATCCTTATATGAACAGTTTCAGATGCACATTTCCATATGGATTGAAATACGTAACTTTAAAGAAAGAAAGAAATGCAGCTTTAGATGCAGTAACAGGTAAATGTAATACTGTTTGTGACAACATTGAAATTTCCTTACTAGTTTTAACCAACTTATCATCTATGGAGTTATAATGTGCTTAATGTGCTGCTTGAAACAATTTGTGTGCTTGTTTGTAGTGGATTTGTTGTTGATGATGTGGACATCTTATCTTCTTTGATACGGGAAGTGGCGGAATGTAAACATTGTGATGGTGTAGGCTGTCTGGAAATAACTGAACAACAAAGTGGCAAGAAGGGCTTAGCATCAAAATTAGTTGTTCTGTGTAGATCCTGCAATAAATCAACCCCCAAATGACTTCAAACATTGTGCATAATTCATATGATGTGAATCTGAAGTTAGTGTATGCAATGCATGCAATAGGAAAAGGAAAAAAGGCTGCTCAAACGTTTTGTGGCTTGATGGACCTTCCTCCTCCTCCCAGTAGGTTCAGCAAGTACATAAAAATACTTTTAGGTGCCTTGACAGTTGTGTCTAAAGCATCTATGAAACGTGCAGTAGAAGAAACTGTAAATATTTGTGGAACCAGGGACATTGATGTTGCACTTGATGGGACATGGCAATTTTGAGGACACCATTCCTTGAGTGGTGTTGTAAGTGCTACTTCTCTGGAGAATGGAAAAGTTGTTAATGTTGAGTGCTCATCTAAGTACTGCCACACCTGCCACGGTAACACTAAAGGACATATTGAACATCAGTGTTCTAAGAATTATGATGGTTACAGTGGAGGTATGGAGTGTGATGGAGTTCTAAAAATCTTTCAGAGGTCAGTGCATGTTTATAATGTTAGGTATACAAAGTACCTAGGCGATGGGGACTCTAAAGCTTTCAATAAAATTAATGAGTTCAATATTTATGGTGATACCTTGGTAACAAAACTGGAGCATTGTGGACATGTGCAAAAGAGGATGGGTGCTAGATTGAGGAAGCTGCAAAGAAAAATGAAAGGAAAGTTGCTGTCTGATGGAAAATCTCTGTCTGGCCAAGGCAGATTGACAGAAACTGAAATAGACATTCTTCAGAGTCATTATGGACTGGCCTTTAGACAAACTGCACCTCTGAATGATGTTAAAGCAATGGGAAAAGCCATATGGGCCACCTACTTTCATAACTTGTCCACAGATGACCACGCTGTTCACTGACTTCGCCCAAATGGAGCAGATTCTTGGTGTGGTTACCAAAAATTTAAAAAAAGTGGTCAAATATACCATCATAAGCATTCTCTTCCTGAGCCTGTTATGACTGAAATGAAACCAATCCTTAGAGACCTGAGTGACCCTGTATTTCTAAGTAAATCTCTTCATGGGGCACTCAGAATACAAATGAAATTTTCAACCATTGCATATGGAAAAATTACCCAAGAATGTTTTTGTAACTAAATACATTAAAATTTGGCATACTAGATGCAGTGATATGTTTCAATGGTGGAGTGATAGGAAAGTTGGAAGTCCTGAGAAATTTAGGCATAAAATGTGGCTCTAATAGGGAAGATCAATTGCTTGCGTGTGACAGACAACGGGTGCGTGAAGCTGAAAGATTCGCTTTTCAAGTTACCAGAGAAGCAAGAAGTGCTAAAAGGAATGCCAAGAGGAAGCTTGAAGATGAAGAAATGCTGCAGGATGAAGACTTTGCTTCAGGAATGTTCTGAGACACTGTTTAATTGGACTCATATTATTAGGAAATAAGACACTTAAAGTAGTAAAGGAGTTTTGCTATTTGGGGAGCAAAATAACTGATGATGGTCGAAGTAGAGAGGATATAAAATGTAGACTGGCAATGGCAAGGAAAGCGTTTCTGAAGAAGAGAAATTTGTTAACATCGAGTATAGATTTAAGTGTCAGGAAGTCATTTCTGAAAGTATTTGTATGGAGTGTAGCCATGTATGGAAGTGAAATGTAGACAATAAATAGTTTGGACAAGAAGAGAATAGAAGCTTTCGAAATGTGGTGCTACAGAAGAATGCTGAAGATTAGATGGGTAGATCACATAACTAATGAGGAAGTGTTGAATAGGATTGGGGAGAAGAGAAGTTTGTGGCACAACTTGACCAGAAGAAGGGATCAGTTGGTAGGACATGTTCTGAGGCATCAAGGGATCACCAATTTAGTATTGGAGGACAGCGTGGAGGGTAAAAATCGTAGAGGGAGACCAAGAGATGAATACACTAAGCAGATTCAAAAGGATGTAGGTTGCAGTAGGTACTGGGAGATGAAGAAGCTTGCACAGGATAGAGTAGCATGGAGAGCTGCATCAAACCAGTCTCAGGACTGAAGACCACAACAACAACAACATCTTCATTCGCAATTTCCCACAAGTTGTATTTTCCAGAATTCAGGTACAAATATTTCCTAAAGTTTATAAAGCGTTGCTCTAATTTTTTTCTGTAACTTGCAATAGTCCATACTTATGTAGTCGACCTAAGCTTTATTGTAGAATCAACTAAATCAAAAAATAACATTTTTATTAGGAAAACAATTATAAAAATTAAAATGTAAGATATGATATTTTTTATCCTTGTAATATACATAATATGTGGAATTAAATAGGTGTAGTACCTCAGCCATCATTTCATGTATATCTGGTAAAAATTTGGTCTCCTTCAAATGTATAACATTGGATTAAATGGTACCTCAATTTGAGGAAACATTTTGAGAAAAAAAATGCATCAATTTCTTTGTAATTTTTTTGATAACCCTAAGCAGGTTCAAAAATATTCAAAATGCTTGTAATTTGTTTAGAAAGTGTGCTGCATTACCTGATATCAACCAAAAAACCTGCAAAACATATACATTTTAAACAGTGCCTGAAAGAAATAAGTGTTGATTTTTACATAATGTTGAACTGGAAAAGTACCCTGTATTCTTAAGATGAAACATTGCTGTTGTTCTAATCAGCACAGGTTACTCATCTGAAACTCAGTAGTGGACTGACTGTCTCGTGGCAAAAAATAGGGCCCTTATATATCCTCACCATAATAGGTGCTGAAACTATACGTTGTTTGAAGTTAAATTTACAGAAATTACAATTAAAACTTAACTCATTAAATTAACTGAATATATAAACAAAAATGGTTCTTTTTAACAGTTTCTTCTATTACAAGGGTTAAGCCAAATTATTTGTTTAAATTATGAAATAGCAAATATAGTTATGCAAACAATACTTTTGACAAAACTGTTAATTACTTTGGAATTAATTAAGGGCTACTTTCGCTAACATGTGTTTGAAGAGAGCCAAATAGATACTTTAATATTACTAGCATTTTGTCTTCCAAATGTTTACAATTATTACAGGAATTTATATTTGTTTATATGTCAACAATAGAAGTTAAGTTACAAAACAATCACTGATTTCTCCCTATGATGAAAAATACTAACTAGGCCTAGTCAAAATAAATTAGAACATCAATTACCTACATAAAACTAAGCACAAAATTAGATCTGGTGTTATATACTTTAAAACTGAGGGCCAACCTTTCTCTTATATGAAAATGCAGATTATACTCATGTATGTCAATGTTAATTAAGTAAAAAATGAAAAAACGAATTTTAAGGAGGACGATGGCAAAAAAAGAGGAGAATTAAAATTATCCCAGCTTGCTTTGTCACACACTCAAATTAATTTCCTGTGGTTCCACTGCCACTTATTCTATCACTACAGTACTTGGAGATTGTAAATACATTTCCTCCATATCCAAAATTCTTGTTGATTACATATCAGTTCTAAAAACTTCAGCACTACTTACTTCTTTCTTAATCTTATACATGTCAGTTATATCTGCTTTTTACCCTTGAGAAGTGGAATCTGCTGGGTCCCTATCAGAATCAGCCTTTCTGTTCTGTAACATAGCTAGTGTGCCCCACAGCTGATATGGATTATGAAAGCTGAGCTTTGGATGTGGCCAGCACCATGTTGTCTGTGTCCACACCTACAGTCTCCATGGTCATGTGGACCCGGATGCCATGCTGTCCACACTACCATCATGTTGTACAGCCCCATTGTCAGTTAGCCAGTTGAGACCTCATATGGCAATGGTATCTGCTTCAACTAAAGTGTGTGACCTGTTTCTGCATCTCTCTTTTCTTGCCAGAAGTAAGACTCATCTCTGCTTCCACCTGCAACTGTTCCTCTACTCATTCTACACTATTTTAAAACTTTCTCACTATCTTCTTAGCAATATAACATATCACTTCAGTTCCACAATGCATTATTTTGAAACAATATTTTACTGTTACCTCAGCAATATCCAAACCATTCCCCAGATGCCCATGAACAATATTGAATCATTTTCACTCTTCCACTTATATTTTATATGAATTTACTACTTATCTCTTTTGTATCAAACAAAGCAGAATATACTCACTCACTATGAGAGAAAATAATGATGGGTCAAACCCTAAACCACAGCGTAACACATGTAAACTGCCTGTATCAGGAAGCAATAACCTAAGAGCGGTGTGTGTATCTAGTGAGTAGCAGACCTATCTTTTGGGTTCTGCATTTTCAAAGTCCACCTACACCTTCCCTACCTCTCAAACTTATGTGATCTTTCATGTAGGAGAGCTATCTGCACATTTTCCACCAGCACATAAATTCTGAGAACAAGTATGCTGAGAAAATGACAGTCTGGGGAAGTTGTTACACCTGTAAATGAACCACAGACAGATCTTGTAAAAGCTGAATATTATGTCAAGGCCCAGTGTCCTCCAACTTCATAGGTATAGATTCATTCCTGCAATAGCACAAAGTTACAGATATTTCAATCAAAATTCACAGTGCTCTTACAAACATAATTTTTTCCTGCTCATATACAAGACAAAGTTACATGCACCAGGAAGCACAATATAAATCTGCCACAGTTCTACTGTGCTTTGAAACCTGTATCTGCCATTCAGGTCTTACCATCACACTGCCAGGATAGTTTGTTTTTTCAACAAACATAAAGCAATAAAATCCTCTACTTCTCACATACAAATGGTCTTCAGTGATGATAAACTCACAACACTGATGCAGTAAATATTGGAAAAGTAAAGACATCCAACTTACCTACAGGAATTGCAGTTATAACATCATGACTGACATAAGCTTTGCACATTGCCTGTCATCATCTAAGTCTGCAAATTTTTCATAGATCAAAAATACTTAGAATCACCAAACAAATTCACTTCCTTCATGATTTAACTTGAAAATTCATTATTTATGTAATACGTGCAAAAACAAAGTGTATTTTACTGTAACCATTAATCTTTCTCTTGCAGCACATTTGGCTGCTTCAGATCCCAGCCTCATTCTGCTGAACAATGACACATCTTACTCACTGCTTCCTGATTGGGACAACAATGACATCATACAATCACTTTTAAGAATTAATAATGTTTTTGATATTAGAATACCTTCTTTCAATAGCTCCAAGTGATATCCTTGCACAATGATATCTGCCAGAATTTTACCCTTCCCCTAACTATTACAATTCTTAACTGTATAATTCCCAAAATATCCATCCTGCAGCCTTCAAAACTTTCCTGATGCTGTGGCTCCTTCTGTGTACCAATTGAGGCGTAGCGCTGTATAACGATCCTGTCTTGGAGGCGGTTAAGTTTGAGATGTGTCTCAGAGCTGGACAGTGACAGATGGTGACGCGAGACTGGACGCACATGTAGTTTATGTATCAGCCAATAGGGGACAATATTGGATAGGGGGACTGTGATTTTAGTTTTGATTGTGCCCACTACAGTGCACTAAAGTAATAGAAGGTTTTTCATAAACTGTTCTAGTATTTTCATAAAGCGTTATTATGTCTTTTTGTGTAGGTAAAATGTTATAAATGTGTTTTAGCAGTATGAATGATGCGTGAGTGTGGTTTAAGGTTAATATGAAGATAATTGTTTAACAAGTTATGTAGTGGGATTTAGTGTGGGGACATTTCGAAGAAGTATGGATATGGACAAAGGGGATTTTTGTAGAATAGATGTGTAAAGTAAGTTTATGGTAAAGGGAAAGTTAATTCAGGTATAAATAACAATAGTAAATAACTTTATGCATAAGCAAAATTTCAGCATATTAGATAATTACGTCGGTAAAAAGTGCAGTCGTTAGGATTACTATTTTGCGATTGGTTATTGATGAAAAGTGCGGACTGACGAAGGAGAACATTGGCTGTTGAGTAAACTGACCAATGGTAAAGCAGTATTCTTCGCGCACCTTTCTCTACTGGTAGAGAAGAAATGGAAATTATAAGTTGCCAGATCTAGCAGTGTTTCATACATCAAAAGTGTTGGAAAGTGATGGCATAATTATTTCTATGTGCGTGTAGAAATTTAGGAATTTTTAAGTGAATTTTGTGGTGAGAAAAGACGTATATTCCGCGTGGCGTATTGAGCAGGTTGGTGGCTAAAAATTGTGACTCCATTTGGTACTGACAGACTTAATATTTGGTGAGCACTCTCAATCAAAAACAATCAGTATTTTTGTAGCTATTACGTTTTTGGGATATGCAACACCATAAACTTGCTAACATGAGGGAAAGGGATTGTGAGTGACTGTGTTAAGACTAGTACGGGCTTGGCAGTGATACTTGTTCACCTAAGTTTCAGAATATATTAACAGAGGACAAAATCTCCAACCTTTCATTTGTGTGAAAACTTTCTCCCAAAATGTAGATTAGTGACTTAAATTGCAGCCTGGTTCACGTCGAAGTACAGTAGGTTTCACTCAGCTTTCCTACTGATGATCTGCTGAGACAATGTTCACAGGTAGGTGCAGGTCCATCGTAAAGGGACGGGAAGAACCGCACCACCACACAATGACTTGCGTTTCCTCAGATAATTCTGCCCCACTCTGTGACAATAGTGGCTCCCACTTCTGGCACTTGTGAATATAGATCAGCCACCTGAATTAAAACATGAACATCTTGTGATTCAGTAATTGGATCATGTTGTGGTTTCCATCAAAATTACTCTAATAAAATTATATATACATTGGGATATGTTTATAGTTCCTCAGTTCTTTCTTTTATTATTTTACTTTATCCAGTTATGGATGAGGAGTACAATGAGCATTGGACAGTGCACAGACACACCACTGCCATGTGGCAATGTTAAAGGAGTTTCTGTTTTGCTTCATACACCTTGATGATATTCTAGTGTTACCACCAAATGCCCAGATATGTAAACAACATGTGCAGGAAATTTGTCTGTGGCTGCATAACTATGGCATAGTTCTGAATGAAGAGAAGTGCATCACTGACAAAGCAGAACTGACCTATCTCAGACGCACAGTTTCCTCAGATGGTATTTGTACATTGCTGGAGAAGATAGCATCTCTGCATGCCCTGCCAAAGACAACAAACTATCTACAAAAATGAAATTTCCTGGGAATGATCAGCTGTTATTACCACCATGTGCTAGAAATGGTGGCTGCACAAATGCCACTCACAGATGTAAGGACTTAACAAGAAAGACATACAATCCGTCAAATGGGTACTGGAGATAGAAAAAGCTTTCCACAATTTTCAGTTGAGTCTAAGCCATGCAGTGCTTTTCTTTTGCCCACCACAATTTATGGACCATAAATAGACATAGATGCTAGCAATAGGTGCAGCCCTACACCAAAAACTCAACCAAAATTGGCAACCATTAAATTTTTTTCTAAAAAGTTGAGCATGTCTGATTGTGAACAGTTTGTAGTTTATGAAACTGATACATATTTCCAGCCACAAACTGAAGCTGACCCTGTGACAATTTACACCAACCACAAAATTGCGTGTTGCACTTTCCAGAACACCCCAACAGTTCAGACATACGGAGTTTGTCAGCCTATTTATGATGGTTTTGTGTCACAGGAAAGTAGCAAAAAATATCATGGCTGATTACTTTTTGTGCATTTGTGATTTTGCAGTATCATGGACTAGAAAGGACTCACCACCACTCAGTCTGCAGAACCACAACTGCCATATTTTTGGCCAACTCTCCCACATTACTGTACTTACACAAATCACAGTGCCCGGCACCAAGTTAGCACTATGGTGTGATCTCTCTTGACAGAAGCCAAGGCTCTACATTTTTCAAAATTTCTGGAAATCTGCCTTTTCCAGTGTTCACCATCTGTCACACATGGGAGTAGACATCATCATCATGTTACTGATTGATCATTATGTGTGATCATTGATTGAAAAAAATGGCCATATACAGGCACATTCATGTACTGAATGCCAGGAATGCAAAGTGAGATGACATGCATACCCCAACACTGGGAAGTTTCAAGACTCTACACCAAGATTCTCCCACATTCACATCAATATCATAGACCCCCTTTGACCTGCAGATAGCTACAGATAGCCTGGCACAATGGCAGACAGATATATTTGATGGGACATTTCTACTAAGGGACATTTCCACTAAGACAACAGCAAAGACCTTTGTCACCACTTGGTTATCAAGGTTCACTTGCCTCTCCATATCAGTACAATATGAATCTGTTTTGTCCCACAAATTGTCCAACTTGTGCAACAGCAGTATTACTATATGACCAGTTATGATTCTGCCAGGAATGGGATAACAGAAAGATGACATAGAAACCTAAAAAATGGTAGCTTTCATGTGTCACCACAAGAAATGGACAGAAGCCCTTCCCTTGGTTCTTTTAGGCCTTTGAACAGTGTATGAGCTGGACATCATCACATTATTTGTAGAAATGGTATATCAGGAGACATTATGCAGTTTGGCAGGCTATGTCACACACACACACTACTGTCATCCACAGTGAAACTGCCACAGTTGGTACAGCATCTCCAAACCACATAGCCAGGATCCATGATCCGCCTGCTTCACACCATACTGAACACACCATTTTTTTCATCCACAAAATTTTAGATGACTGCACTTGTATTATGCTTGGCACAGATCACATCAAATTGCTGCTCCAACCAGCATCCATCTGTCCTTTCTTGGTGTTATGACAAAAAGACCACACCAGAGCTCTTACAAACTTGTAAACATCTCGAAGTGGATAAAACCAGAGTGGGCCATACATTCATACCTAGAAGACATCACATCGATGCCACAAGCCTCACCACATCAGGAGACATTGATGCAGTCATCACCTGCAGTTACCATTCCCCTCCATCATCCAGCAGCCACACCTTTGCAATGTCCAGCAGCTGCACCAATTCCATGACCAGTATTCCATATAAAAACCAGCCAGAAAATGAAGTTTCAAGTTCCTTGCATTCCAAGAACTGCAAACTGTAGGGAGTGGTGGAGACTATGTGGAAATAATTGATCCACTAACAAAATGTAGTGAGTGTTAGTAGTAGTAGTAGTAGTAGTAGTAGTAGTAGTAGTATCTTTATTCATCTGTAGATCTCTTTTTACAAGGATATAGGACATGTCAAAGTATTTACAAATTTAGATCAATTTTAAGTTAACTAATTCGTATACACATATGTTTACAGACTTCTAGTTAGAGCCAATCATTAGATTTATTCCTGGTATACAATACTTTTTTTACAAATAACTTATTAAATAATGTAATGCCACATTGTTCACTCATATCTCACTATAAGTCACTGCACACACTATACACACATTGTTTCATAACACTTCACTCACTACACAACACACACACACACACACACACACACACACACACTGGTGATCTCTGGGCCATTTTATGTACCACAACTTCCCATTTGCTATCCTGAAAAACTAAGTCAGCATCCCTCCATAATGAGTGAGATGTTGAGCTCAGAAAGAGGAAGACGTGTTAGTATTGTGCTATGCATAGCTTGGGGGTAAGTATTTCTAGAAAGGAAAAAAAGAAGGAAAAAAAACATAAAGTGAAGGTGTTATGTGGAATTTTGGATATTTTATAATCATTATTATTATTATTTATTTGTATAACTTTTTTATCAAACCCCTACTCTGTTTTAGCTAAATAATCCTTCTATGTATAAAATGTATTGTGTAACAGGTACTTTTTAGCTGCCTTTTTAAATAAGTGTACTTTAGCAATTTCTTTAATCTCTTTTGGTAATTTATTGTACAGTTTTATTCCTTGGTAGAAAATGCTGTTTTGAGTTTTATGCTTATTTTTTCTTGGTAAATGTAAGTTGAGTCTATCTCTTGTTGCATGGTCATGGACAGAGCTGTTTGTGCGGTAATTACCAATGTTATTTTTGATGTGTACAACTGACTGGTAAATGTATTCACATGGAGCAGTTTAAATCCCCAGTGTTCTGAACAGATCTTTAGAATGAGCTTAACTAGTATTTTTGGTTATTATTCTTATGACTCTTTTCTGGAGTTTGAAAACTGTGTTCATATTTTGTGCATTTGTTCCCCAAAAAAGAATTCCGTAGCTAAGAATTGAGTGTACAGATGAATAATATGTAACTAAAAGACACTGCATGCTACACACTGATGATAGGATTCTAAGGGCATAACATGCTGATGACATTCTGTTTGCCAGTATCTTTGTGTGTTCACACCACTTCAATTGAGAATCAAAATTCATTTATAGAAATTTTGCATTTGTTACACAGTCATTAGAGGTGCCATTTACATTTAGTTTAACATTGTCATTTTTCCTCTTCAATCTGAAATTCATGGCATTAATTTTCTTTATGTTCAATATCACTTTATTACTTATTGACCGACAGCAAGGGACTTGGAAGAGCAGTTGAACGGAATGGACAGTGTCACGAAAGGAGGGTATAAGATGAACATCAACAAAAGCAAAATGAGGACAATGGAATGTAGTCAAATTAAGTCGGGTGATGCTGAGGGAATTAGAGTAGGCAATGAGACTCTTAAAGTAGTAAAGGAGTTTTGCTATTTGGGGAGCAAAATAACTGATGATGGTCGAAGTAGAGAGGATATAAAATGTAGACTGGCAATGGCAAGGAAAGTGTTTCTGAAGAAGATAAATTTGTTAATATCGAGTATAGATTTAAGTGTCAGGAAGTTGTTTCTGAAAGTATTTGTATGGAGCATAGCCATGTATGGAAGTGAAACATGGACGATAACTAGTTTGGACGAGAAGAGAATAGAAGCTTTCGAAATGTGGTGCTACAGAAGAATGCTGAAGATTAGATGGGTAGATCATATAACTAATGAGGAGGTATGGAATAGGATTGGGGAGAGGAGAAGTTGGTGGCACAACTTGACTAGAAGAAGGGATCGGTTGGTACGACATGTTCTGAGGCATCAAGGGATCACCAGTTTAGTATTGGAGGGCAGCGTGGAGGGTAAAAATCGTAGAGGGAGACCAAGAGATGACTACACTAAACAGATACAGAAGGACGTAGGTTGCAGTAGGTACTGGGAGATGAAGAAGCTTGCACAGGATAGAGTAGCATGGAGAGCTGCATCAAACCAGTCTCAAGACTGAAGACTGCAGCAACAACAACAACTTATTGACCAATCATAAACTTCCTTGAGAGTTTCATTTGCTTTCTCAGCAAGGAGTTCTGTTGTTTTCTCAGTGACTATAATAGTGGTGTCATCAGCGAAGAGGATTTTTTCACCATGAGTAACACTACTGGGAAAGTCATTGATGTATATCAGGAACAGTATTGGTCTTAATATGCTACCTTGCAGAACCCCTATATTAATGTATTTTGGTACTGATAAGTGTTTTACTAAATGTGTTGCATTGTGCTATTCCCATGTAATAATATCAATTGAATTAATGCACTACAATGAATGAATGTTGAAAAGGACAATGAAATTGCAGCTGTAAAAATTATAAAGTTCAGCATAGTTATTGCTACATTTTACTGATCACCATCTGGTAATTTCAAACTTTTCTTACTGAGAAAGGTGGCGCAATGGTTAGCACACTGGACTCGCATTCGGGAGGACGACAGTTTAATCCCATGTCTGGCCATCCTGGTTTAGTTTTTCTGTGATTTCCATAAATCACTCCAGGTAAATTCCGGGATGGTTACTTTGAAAGTGCACGGCCGACTTTCTTCCCCAACCTTCCCTAATACAATGTGACCAATGACCTCGCTGTTTGGTCTCCTCTCACAAATAACTCTACCCCCTCAGACTTTTCTTAACTGTGTTGAAGTCATTACTAAACAAGTTAAATAAAATAGAATGCATTCATCTATTTAAAAAAAACACCCATCAACACAGCAATGGGTGCTTAGACTACTTGTTGGTACAGAATATTTCAGCACTTTATTATAATTTGAACAAGAAGAAATACTTAACTTTGTAAAAATCCATTGCCACGGGAATGTCATGCACGAGGGCATTTCAAAAAGTAAAGATACAATGGCTTGCAATCCTTAAATAGAACATTTATTTAGAAAGCATCAGTTACATCTTATTAACTGGGTTATTTGTTATTTTTTGACATAATCAATCCTGTTATACAAACATTTGTTAAGTCATAGAAGGTTGCCGCCTGTTGTCGAAACCATATTTCAACTTCATCTTCGATCTCTTCATCGTCGTGGAATGATTTTCCACCAAGATGTGACTTCAGGTAATCGAAGGCATGGAAGTCGGTGGGCGCAAGGTCCGGGCCATATGGTGGATGGTCCAATATGTCCCATTTGAATTGTTTGAGTAGCGCTTTGGTTACAAGCACTGTGTGAGCCGAGCGTTGTCATGAAGCAAGCGGACTCCACTTGTCAGCATTCCCCTGCGTTGTTTCGAATTGCCCTTCAAAGACGTTTCAAAGTCTGGCAACATGCAGCAGCATTAATGTCATTCCAGGAGGCATAAATTTCAACAGAAGAATGCCTTGTCTGTCCCAAAAAACAGAAGCCATGATTTTCTTCGCTGAAATCGACATTTAGCATTTCTTGGCTTTTGGTGAATTTGAATGGCGTCATTTCATTGATTGTTGCTTGGATTCAGGTGTATGGTGATAAATCCACGTCTCGTCACCTGTCACAATGTGATCAAGGAACTCATCACCTGCTTCAGCATAGCGTGTGAGGAAGTTGAGTGCAAAGTCCATCCTTCTTCTGTTTGTGTTCTTCTGTTAATAGTTTTGGAACCCAGCATGCACACAATTTCCTGTACCCTAACTTGACAGTCACAACATCATAAAGAGTTGTCATTGACACGTCCGGGATGATCTGATGCAATTCTTTCAGTGTGAGACATCTATTCGCACAAATTGCTTCCTCCGTTCTCCGAAGAAGGGCATCAGAGATCACAGATGGCCAACCTGTTCTTTGTTCGTCATGAACATCAGTCCTACCTTCAGAGAAATGATGACACCATTTTGTTACATTTTGTCGATTCATAATGTTCCCATAAACAGAAACAATTTCTTTGTGAATATCCTCTGGTTGCTGACCTTTTGCATGAAGAAAACATATGACGGAGCGCACTTCGCATTTGGCGGGATTCTGAATTTTTAACACAAACTACTCCAACGTGAAGCAACATTCAACTGCTAAATGACCATAAGGAGAAAGCTAACTGTTCAAGGTTAACACCAGTGTTGCCAACTTGCTCGCCAAAACTCTTCTGTTCCTCTGGCGTACGGTGTATCTTTACTTTCTGAAATACCCTCGTATATTTGTTACTGAACACTAACATATCACTTGATACAGCACAAGATAATAGTCTCCCCTCTCAAAGTGTAATTTACTATAAATTTCTATGCAGAATTCTGTCTAATACAACTCTCAAACTACTGGCTGTAGGAGATACTGCTGTCATCTTCAGCAGTGTCTGAAGACAGAGCCTTGAGCGGCACTTTGTTGTGACATAAGTAAGCATGCTGCGGTGGTGGCATATGGAACTCTTGAGGGCATCTTCATGATGACTTTGCTCATTCATCACTGCATTTAGCAGTGATTGTGCTTACTTGTGGTTCCATCACCAGGTATCAACCTTGCCTTGGGACCTTATTCTTTGGATGACTCCACAAATTGTGATTTGGTAATTTGTGGAAACTTTAACAATGTCTTTCTTAGAAAATGTAGAAACAAACAGATCTTTTTGAACTTTGCTACGTCCTGTCACTTATTTTCTGAAGCAAATTCAGCTTCCTATATAATAGCCATTTGTGAAATGGCTTTAGATCTGTTTCTAGTCAAGTAATATTCATACGGAACTTCACTAAAAAATTTCGTTGCAAGCTTTGCTGACTATCCAGTGCAAATGCTAATCTTGAAAGCCAAAGGCAGTATGAGAAGCAACATGTTTTTGAGAATGACGAGTAGATGCTATGGTCATGATAATGAAACCTATTTCAACAACTTACTATACAAAAAAAGAAAAAAATGGTCACACGTATATGAACATAACACCCCAAATGAAAAATTCAACATCTTCATTGGCATATTAATTCATTACTTTCAAATTGTATTCCACATAAAACTTTCATTCTAAGAGAAAATTCTAGAATAAACATCTGTACCACAAGGGAAATGAGGTTTTATGTCAGAAGAAGAGACTACTATATACAACAAGTAACTTGAAAACTACTTCACCGGAATTACAATATATTGTAAAAATATTCCAAATTATTAAGAAAATTAATGTAAAGCAAAAGAATAGATTAAAATAAATACATATATAAATCATCAAATAAAGTATGGGCCATCTGGATTGTTATAAAAAGAAACGTGAAAACAGAGCATCACGTGAAAATATATCATCATCACAAGGAAATGACAAACCCTATAGAAGTAGCAATCAGATTTTACAGGCATTGCAGATAATATGACAACCTTGGACAATGATAGCAATACCCTAAACAAAAGTATAAAACAAACACTTTTAGTAGGTCAGTACACATCAGCACCATAACACAAGATGAAGTAGCAAAGGCAATAAAAATACTAAAAGATTCCAGTTCTGCAGGCATTGATGGTGTCCTGCAACAATCTTAAAGAAGGGCTCCCTAAACTTAGCTGAACCACTTAGAGACTTACAGGACCATTCACTTCAAACAGGATCTTTACCTGACGTATAGAAAACAGTTAAGGGAAGAGGTAATGTAAAAAATTAGAGGCCCATTACTATTTCCTGTTGCATTGCAGAATTATTTGAAAAAATTATAATGTGAATTAAGATAGAGAGGTACTAAGCAGTGAATACACACATTTTAAAGGAGACTGTAGGATAAGGTGTCAGAAGAACACACACTCACAAATGGAGATGCATCTCACACACTCACAAGCCTGCTGTGATCTCCATGCATTGAGGTCTTAGCATGTGGAGATGACGCTGGCCATGTGAGAGTGAGGTGTATGAGTATTAATGAGTATTTGTGTTTCTGCATCTAACAATGGACTTTGTCTGACAGCCTATCCAACAGTCCTCTCTTAACAGTACCTATCCAGCGTACAGTACCTCTTCTGTCTGGTGAGTAGTAATCTGTCCTAATTTATATTGTCATTCCATCATGGATTTTTTGTTGTTAGAAAGATCTGTGTATGACAAGTGTATGAATAAAAATAAAACCCTATATACTGAACAACATGGTTTCAGAGACAAGACATCATCAATAACTGCCATTTATGAGTGCATTGAAGGTATACTAAACCTGACACACAGAACAGAAATCAGTAGAGAATTTAATGACATGTCAGAAGCTTTTGACATGACAAACTGTTGTGTCAACCATCAGATATGGTACACATTTGTAACTACAGACATGGGATAAATGATTTCCCATGATACTCCCAACATTACTTTTGTGTTTGTCTAATACAGCCCTGTAATCAGATGGTTGGTGCAGGTGAGCATGCCACCTCAATACGATAACTACTTTCTGTGGTATGGGATTCTCTTCCTGCTAATTTCATTTTCGGTGCCAAACTTATTTCATGGGTACAACTTAAATTGGTGATGAAGATTTAAGGAAAGGGCCATTGCTAGCTATAAATGAGTTGGTGATGAGGATTTCTTAAGAATTCATAACAATAAATGAATTGGCAATGAGGATTCACAGAAAACAAAGAATATCATAAATGAACTACAAGGTTCCACAAACAGGTAAGTGCAAGTGTGTGTGAAAATTTTCTGTGGTAACATGTTGAATTAGTATGGTATTTACCAGAACCATATTGTGGAATGCTAACTCCATTTCCTTTGCAGAAAGATTTCTACAAATCAAGTTCCAGTATAGTTTTCTGTTTTTATTTTTCAGATATAGCTCAACTTGACATTCTCTAGCACATTGTAGAGCCTATTAATATTGAAAGTACTATCCACTATTCAAGAACTCCTGGCAGCACAGATGATGGAGCTTGAAGCAGAAAAGGAAAGTGCTCAAGGAAATTTTAAGAAGCCACTGTCACCATTTTCCACGTTTGACTAGAAAATGGAAGCCTGGCCAAATTACTCTTCTAACCTGAGCAACATTTCCTCATGCACCCACTATCAGGTGATTTTGGGTGCAAAGGTTTTCTTCTTGAAAATGCTGGTGTGGAAGTGTTTAAATTAATTCAAAAACTATATCCTGAAGTAGATCTGGTGACTCCTTCACATTCAGAAATTGAAGGCAAGTGCTGTGTACCCAGTGCACTTGCAGCTGTCAAGCATACATTTTTTGATGCTTTAAGAAACCAAATAAGGGCTACAAAGGGTGGACAACACAATTACATGGCTGAACTAGATACTGTCAACTTCAGTGCAAAAATTGCAAGTGAAAAAATCTTATGCTGATTCTCTCATTTGTGATATGTTTATTATGCAAACCCCTGATCATAAAAATAAAGAAGGGCCATCTCTGACTAATCTATAATTGCAAGACTGTTTGCATTTAATCTGGGCACATACCCAAATTCTGGTATCAGCAGACACCTCTCAGTACAAAGATGCTTGGGTGTTTATAATGTATAAGCAGCCCACACAGCCAAGCCATAAGTGCAGCCATCCATGGAAGTCACAGAGCACAAAAACACAATGGAACCAAGAGTTCGTAAACAGTCATTAGAGGAAAATTACATTCTTGTTCATGCCATGAAGTCAACACAAGCACGAAGATTGTTTCTTTTGAAATACACCGTGCAATTAATGTAAACAAGCAGATCACAAAGCTGAAGTGTGCTATAATAAGCAAATCAGGCAATGCAATAAAGCTACCAGACAAAATAATATGATTCATGTGAAAAATTAAATTGACATTTACGGTGAACATGAGCAAATCAATAAACTGTCACAGACAAAGTGTACAGTGAGTTCTATCTTTACTGCAAATGGCAAGGCATTATCTGTGACACTCAGAGTGAATAAAGTGCAATTGAAATTTCAAACTGACACAGGTTCCTCAGTTTCTTTAATTAATACAAGAAATTAGGATTACCAAAATTAACTGAATTTCAAAGTTTGACATTTAGCTACAACAACCAATAAATATGAGTCAATGGTCAATTTATAATGGATGTTACATACAAGCAATTGACCAAAAAGATCATATTTATAGTTGTTAATTCACATAAAGCAAGAAATTTACTGGGCCTTAATTTATTCAATATTCTAGGATTCACAGTTTATGTAGGAGTGAATCAGGTTCATACTGACATTCCAAATAAAAAGTTGCAACTAGTAGCTCACATCATGTTGAAGCAAAACATGACACCAAAATTTGAAAGGATAAATGAAAAAGAAACTTGATCCCCTAAAACAAAGTGGCATCATAGAATTCATTACTAGTAGATAGTTGACAACACCATTCATGGTAATACAAAAATGGAATGGCTCATTACAGACATGTCATGATTTTAAAATGACAGTTAATGCACTATTGACAGCAGTTTCCTACCCAGCTCTAAAATGGGAAGAATTAATGTCTGAATCAGCTGGTGGTGTATATTTCTGAAAATTTTATTCGAAGGAGGCCTGCTTACAAACAACTTAGGATGCCAAAAACAGAGATTCTCAGTCATAAGTACTCCATTTGGACTTTGCTAATATAGGGGACTGTAGTTTGGGATTGCCAGTGCACCAAATTTGTTCCAGGGATACTTAGGACAATTAATTAGCAAAGTGTCTAACACTGTGAACTATCTGGTAGCAATCATTGTCTCAGTCAAAACATGTGTAGCATGTTACATGATATGGAATGTAACTTCACAGTCAACAATTTCAAATGTAATGAAAGTAAAGTGCATATTCCTCCAGCAGGAAGTCTGGTACTTAGGACACACTCTATTGGGAAATTGCATCATGCCAACACAGCAACACATAGAAATAATTAAAAACTGACTGGCTCTCAACATATGAGAAATGTATATGACTATCAGCCTGATTTTTCAAGCAGCACAAGTATTGCTGAGAGTGCTGAACAGACTGAACAGAAGGCTACGTGGCAAGTTGGGTAGATAGATTTTGGATGAACATTTTGGATTTAGAAGAGGAAAAGGAACAAGAGTTGCTATTGTCCTTTTAAGAATCACAGGGGAAATATATACTGTTTTTATTGATGTGGAAAAAGCTTTTTACAGAGTACAAGGGAACAATCTGATGGGTATTATGGAGAGGAGAGGAGTGTATTGGAAGGAGAGATGACTGGTGCAGTATGCAGCACCTATATTTATAACTGGCAGTAACAATAAGAACTGGAAATGAAATGTCAAAGAAAGTAGCATTGGAAGGAGCATTAGACAATGTTGTTGCCTCCCCTTTTTATTGTTCAACTTATGCTTGGAAGACATTATTGCAAAAAGATGGGAAAAAAGATGTGTGTATCAATGGAAAGAATTGAATGTATCAGATTTGCTGATGGCATGTTATTAGTGGAAGAAAGTGAATGCACTCCAAATAAAATGCTAAAATGCCCTAAAGAAGTTTGTATGGAATATGAGATGAAAATCAATATAGAAAAACAAAGAGTATGGTGATAAGAAGAGGAAGGAGGCTTGCAAATATTAAGATGGGACAAGTTATTATTAGCAAACTATGAGCATTTAAGTATCTTCGAAGAACAACCTCTGAAAACTTGAGATGGCATCAGGACATGAAAACTTGCATTGCTATAGTAAAGGTGGTATTCAATAGAAAGAGGAGATTATTATGTGACAAACTAGATTAAGGTCTGAGGAAAAGACTTAGCAATTTGACTGGAGTGTGACACTCTATGGAGCAGAAACATGGACTCTGAGATGGGAGGATGAAAAAGAAAAGGAAAAAAGAAAAAAACATGTGAACATGGAGGAAAATGGAGAGGATAAGCTGGAGGGAAAGAGTGAATAACAAAAGAGTGCTGGAAATGGGTTGGTGAGAGGAGAAGACTTCTGAAGGTTATAACAGAAAGAAAGAAGAACTGCATGGGACATTTGTTGATATGGGAGTTCTTGCTAACAGATGCTTTGGAAGGTCTTGTTTGTGGGAGGATATTAAGAGGAAGGAGGAGATACAAGATGATAGACAACATAAAGGGAAGTGGAAATTATCTGAAGACAGGAGAGCATGAAGAGTTACCATATTAAAATCTGCCAGTGAGCAGAACACTGATGATGATAAGGATGTCTCTCAAAGGTCTGGGGCAATTGTGTGTTGTACTAGACCAAATTAATTACTGCATAAAGTTTATTCCACATGCAGCTTCATAAGCAAACTGCGTCATTCATTATTAAGGAAAATCACAAGATTTATTTGGAACAATGAATGTCTACATGCATTTGATAAACTAAAACAAAGTTTTTTTAATGCCCCATGTCTCACAATGTATAGGTGTACTGTAGGTGCAACTATAATGTGGGGTATCTGTTGAGATGCCAGACAAACATGATTCCTGAAGTGGGGGAGCACCCTTTTCATTAGTTACAGGGGCAGCAGTCTGGATGATTGAATGATCTTTTAACATCAGCCACCATGGTCTTGCTGTGCTGGTACTGTGAATAGCTGAAAGGAAGGAGAAACTACAGCCATTCTTTTTCCCAAGAGCATGCAACTCTACTGTCTGGTCTAATGTTGATGTCATATTTTTGGGTAAATTATTTCAGGGGTAAAATAGTCCTTACTTTGATCTCCAGGCAGTGACTACTCACAAGGATATATTGTGTTGTATTGTATTGTATTGTATTTATTGGTCCAGTAAATCTTACATGTACGGTACAGCACATCAGATATTGGACAGCTCAAAGTATATCTTACAATTAAAACACTTTAGAAACCAGAAAATTATGTTCACAAAATTTTACAGCACTTCATATACTGGGCAAGTCAATGTGTAAGTTATAATTAAACCACATTAGAAACTTGAAGTTTACAACTGAATACATGTATAAGCCAATATTAATGATTACAGTATTTGCATGATCCTCACTTAAGCTCTAAGGATTTTTGAGGAACTCTTCTACACTATGAATTGACATGCACACTAGAGAATTACATTCACAGAATTTTACTTCATATACTGGGCAAGTCAGTATACAACTTATACTTGAACCCCATTAGAAACTTGAGGATTACATCTGAATGTATTTATAGGCCAGTATTAATGGTTACAGTATTTGCATAATCATCACTTAGACTCTCGAGGATTTTGGAGGAACTCTTCCACGCTATAAAAGCAATGTGTCAATAGATATTCTTTTAATGCTGCTTTAATAATTAAACCACATTAGAAACTTGAAGTTTACAACTGAATACATGTATAAGCCAATATTAATGATTACAGTATTTGCATGATCCTCACTTAAGCTCTAAGGATTTTTGAGGAACTCTTCTACACTATGAATTGACATGCACACTAGAGAATTACATTCACAGAATTTTACTTCATATACTGGGCAAGTCAGTATACAACTTATACTTGAACCCCATTAGAAACTTGAGGATTACATCTGAATGTATTTATAGGCCAGTATTAATGG
Organism: Schistocerca serialis cubense; assembly: GCF_023864345.2. Lineage (NCBI taxonomy): Eukaryota > Metazoa > Arthropoda > Insecta > Orthoptera > Acrididae > Schistocerca > Schistocerca serialis. The sequence continues at coordinate 297,583,402 of NC_064640.1, read as the reverse complement.
TTACAGTATTTGCATAATCATCACTTAGACTCTCGAGGATTTTGGAGGAACTCTTCCACGCTATAAAAGCAATGTGTCAATAGATATTCTTTTAATGCTGCTTTAAAATTTTTTACATCAGTCTTTACTTTAATTTCTCTTGGAAATTTATTGTAGATAATTTTTGCATGGTTTAATGTTCCTTTTTGGCACAAACTGGTTTTTGTATGGAGTACATGAAAGTCAGTTTTCTGTCTTGTATTATTATGATGAACGTTTTCATTTTTGGGGAGGATACTAGGATTTGTTATTGTATATTTCTTTATAAACATTGCACTTTCAAATAGGAAAATACATGGAAGGGGAAGAATCCCCATCCTTTTAAATAATGGTCTACATGGTTTGTTCCTTTTTATTCCAGCCATGATTCTCACTATTCTTTTTTGCATCCTGAAGAGTTTTAGGCAGGATGGCGAGTTACCCCAGAAAGTGATCCTATATTTTAGGACAGAATGTATATTAGAATAGTAAACTGTCATTAGACAGTCCTTATGACAGCAGTTTTCTAGCACGATCATTAAATAACACATGGTACTTAGCTTGTTTAATATGTTGTCAATGTGAGTTTCCCATCTAAGATTATCCTGTAGCCAGACCCCCAGAAATTTTGTATTAGGCACACTTGCAATATCTGTGTCTGACATCTGAATTCTTATATCCTCTTCAGTGTTTCTCTTGACATTATGAAAATTTAATGCTACTGTTTTACTTTTATTTATTATTAGTTTTTTTGGTTGAACCAGTTTACAACATTTGTTAATGCCTCAGACAGTCTTGTCTGTAGTATTTCTGCAGTCTTCCCACTGACTAATATGCTTGTGTCATCTGCAAACTGGATAGTGCTATGGTACTGGTTGGTTGATGTTAGGTCATTTATATATATCAAAAATAGGACGGGGCCCAGTACCGAGCCCTGCGGTACTCCATATTTTTTACTGCTTTATAATCAGAATAGTGTCTTGTTGATTTATTTTCTTTGTGAAAATGTATTTCTTGCTTGCGGTCAGTAAGATATGATCTAAGCCAGTTGTTAGGCATACCTCTGATACCAATTCTTTCAAGCTTCTGCAGCAATAGGGTGTGGTCTATGATGTCGAAGGCCTTAGACAGATCAAGGCATATGCCAGTTACTTTTTGTCCACTATCAATTTTTTCGAGTACTTCACCCAGAAATTCATATATTGCTGTTTCTGTTGATCGGCCTTTCCGGAAGCCATGTTGGGTTGTGTATAATATTTTGCACTTTTCTAGAAAATCTAGCAACCTCTTATGAAAAATTTTTCTAGTGTTTCTAGTGTTTTCGAAAATGTAGATAGCAAGGCAATAGGTCTATAATTGGCTATGTCATCTTTCTTACCCATTTTGAACAGTGGTTTCAGTTTCACTGTCTTCAAGCAGGAAGGAAAGACTCCATTTGTCAATGAACTGTTGAAAATGTGGGCTAATGGTATTCCAATGAGGTCACCCACATTTTTGATGACATAATCTGGAATCTCATCCACACCTGTTGAAAATTTTGTTTTTAACTCTCTAATTGATAGTATAATTTCCTTAGGATTGGTTGGAGTAAGAAATAGGGAGTTGCAGTTTCTATTTTGATTTGATGGTGTTGTAGCAGGATTTTTATTTGAAGATTTTATGTCAGAGAGTAATTTTCCACTAATATTTGCAAAGTATGTATTAAAAGCATTGGCTACTTCTTCTGGATTAGTAATTTTTTTGCCATCTTGGATTACTTGGAGATTTACATTTTGGGAGGTCTCATTTCCTACTTGTTCTCTGACTATCTTCCACATGGCTTTCATTTTGTTCCTGGCCATTTTTGTATGGTGATCATTTGTTGTTTTTTTAGCTTCTTTTATGACTTTGTGAAGCACTCTCTTATAATTCTTGAAATACAGCAGAAATTCTTCTGTAACATTTTGTGTTTTTGAGATTTCATAAAGTCTCCTCTTTTCAGCACATGATATTTTAATGCCTTTCGTCAGCCATGTAACATTTCTTTTTCTAGTTTTTAATGTTTGGTTTTTAACTGGAAAAGAAATATTGAAATAATGGGAGAATATTTCCATGAACATGTCAAACTTTTTACATGTATCCTCATAGTTGTCTATATCATTCCATGTTTCTTTTTTTAGTAAGTGCCTGAAGTGTTCTAGGTTGTGCTTTCTAAAATTTCTACCTTTTCTTGGTATTTTTTGTTCAGTATTTCCTGCAGTCTCTACTGGGAATTCAATAAACTGTGCATAATGATCACTGAAACCTGTATTCATATTTCCAGATTTGTATAAATATTTATCTGTATTTATTAGTATCTGATCTATAGCACTGCTTGACAATTTGGTGACTCTGGTGGGGGATTTGATAGTTGTATGTATATTGTAGGTTTTTAATAAGGCCTCAAGGTTTAATCTGTCTTTTGAGTTCTTGTTGAAATCTATATTAAAGTCACCACATATGATGGTTGTTTTACTAACTATTTTTATACTGTTAAGTGCCTTCTCAAAATTTTCAATGAATATATGCAAATAACAACTATATTTAAATTTGTCAGTAGTGTAGCAGAAATTTCGAAGTTTTGCTCTTCCCCTAGCTGGTTAGTGAACTTTAAATTATCGTGTTTGATGTCCTCTCTAACATATATGCATGTTCCTCCATGCATGGAGGTTTTCCTACAAAAAAAAAAAGATGAAAGGGTAAAGCCCTCTATCCTTGTGAGATGTAACATATTTTCTGATAACCAGTGCTCACTAACACATATAACTGACACTTCTTTTAGTTCATCTGATAACAATATTTCTATCTCACTAACTTTATTTGATAAGGATTGTACATTTTGGTGCAGGTGCGTAAATTTCGAGGATAACTTATTTACTAGGTTGTTTTGGCCTACCTTATGTTCGACAGCTGCATATGACATATCATTTTTAACACTTTTACAATTGAAGTTTTATTTCCAGAATGATGTTTTAGAAGATGAAATCAACATTTCTCTGGAATCACTTGCCATAAAAAACGTTGTGGTTCTTTCCTGTTTCGTGTTGGGCGGGTTGACTTGTACTGTGATGGCATTTCTCCTGTAATTTTTGGAGTTGTAATTTGAGGAATTGCAACTAGGCTAGATGGGGATCATCTTCTTGTTGCTTCGACACTTCCTGAAGTCATTGGAGTAATATGCTCTTCATTTGAAATTGGTGATTCCATTGCTGCTGCTGCTACAATTGGAGGCTGCACTAAGCCTGGCTGATTTCGGTTTAATTGTTCCATAATTGCATTGCACAGTGCTACTTTCCCTTTCATGTTTCTATGCAATCCATGGGTAGTGAAATCTTCTCTTTTTTGACTGTCTGCATTAATATATGTCACATTGCTGAAGAGCTTGCATATTTTCTTGAACTTTCGGTTAGTTACTTTGATTTCTGCATTCACACACGATGTTTTGATGAAGTCATGTCTCATAGGGATGCTTATTATGAACACTTTCATGTCCATAACTTTTGCCAATGTTTCTCTTAAAGATCACAAAGCGAATTTTGCCTCGTTTTTGTAGACATCATTTGCACCAGCTAAAATAATGCAAGAGTTACAACTTCCATGGTTACTGTGTGTGTCAATATACTGACTAACTTCTCGCAGTGGAGCACCTGGCTTCACAAATCCAATAACACTTTCATTTATTAGTTTTTCATTCATGATCTTTGCCAGTCCTTTTCCATTACTATCAGAAAATAAATAAATAATGCCAGCATCTTGTTTTTTGTATTGACTGTTTTCGTTTGTTGTTTTCGGTTCCGAAACTTTTGTTTGTATATTTGCTTCACCTTGTCTGTTTGTTTTTCCTGATAGCACAGTGAATCTGTTTTTGCACATGATATTAGAATCAGTCAATAACTTTCTTTGAGAATTTGACAGTTTACTTTTCACTACCGGTATGTTTGGAGGTTCGCAATTTCAAGGAAAATTTGATCTGTTTACATACTTTTCCACTGCCATGCTAGAGTTGTTTGTTTGCACACGTTTTTGTTTACTTTCAGTTCCTTGCAAGTTTTTCTTCAGATAGCTGTATTCCATGATTTACTACATTCGATTTTTGCACACTGTTTTTTTGTATTAAAGTTACACTGCTTCTTTGAGATTTATCTTCCTGGATAGAGTTTTCTTCAGGAGAAGCAAAACTGGCATTGTATGGGTCAGAGTGTGGAATGTTAAATCACTTAATCTGTCAGGTAGGCTAGAAAATTGAAAAAAAGGAAGTGAGTAGGTTGAAGTGAGGTATAGACAGGATTATTGAAGTCTGGTGGCAGAAGGAACATGCCTTCTGGTCAGGTGAGTACTGAGTTATGAATACAAGATTTTTACTTATTTAGTATATGGCTCACAGAATCATATTTTACAGACACATACATTTAAGTTGATACAAGATAAGATAAAATGATATGAATGAGTATAAGTAGATACATCTATATATATGTATGTATGTATAGGTAATGATGAAAGCTGGAGAACCAGAAGTAGGTAAAAGTTGAGATATCCATTTTCTTTCATAGTGGGATATCCAAAGATTCCAGCTAGTTCATTGCTGCAGGTGTTGTGTACCCATAAATTTTCATTTTGCGCAGTTATGCAAGGTGTGCTCCAGTGTTCATTCCAATGTTCTGAAGTTGCATTGGTCATCACTGGTAATTGCCCACTTTGGTCATGGCATGGCTGGTTCTGATACAGCTGAGGGAACTCCATATTTTTCTAGGATGGTTCACACCTGCTAGTTGGAATGTCAGATCTACAGGATGAGTCAGGAGGAGAATTACATGTTTTGAAGGGTCATAGTGTTAGTGATTTTGAATGAAAAACTTCATATGGGCACATGCACTGTTCCGAATGGTTTCTGTGATAGAATAACTCAAAAACTGCACTCTCCAGCAAAAACGATTTTCAGCACAAAATTAAACTACATTAAATTTCCTACAAAAAAGGTCTTATTCACTTTTTCTCTAGAACTAATAGTTTGCATGAAGAGACCATGAGAATATCAAAAATTTTATGTGATGCACATGTACTGTTCCTTAGGTAGTTTTTGTTGGCCAGTTTCAGGTAGTTTCCCAACTTGATAGACCACAAGTGTCCTGTATCAAACTTATCATTTCAACATCCCTGCATTACTGTCATACATGCAAACAATGAGAATGTTTGAATAATAAAGAAAATAAATTACAACATACATTAAATGGGTTATTTCCCATAAGCCATTCAGAATAGGGCAAATCTCCAGATGAAGTTTTTTGTTCTTAATCACTAATACTATTGCCCCTCAAGGCATGTACCTTTCCTCCACATTCACCCTGTACAGTATCTAACTTCTTACGACCACATTAGGTTGTCCACTGATTTCTCCATTCATCTCTCAGATTATAATTTTCTGGGTTGAATTGGCCAGTGTTTACTCAGACTGTTTCTCTAGATGAGGTGTCCAGAAGTAAAACACACTGAGTGAACAAGAACATTTTTTTTTCAGGAAAAGCAAAAAGCTTCTTACTCTTTTGTATGGCAGATATTCAAAATTCCTTTTCATCGTAGATTTACATTTACATAAGGAGTATATATCTGACAATCCCTAAAATATTTGGCTTTTTTTTTACTAGTTATAACCTTAAATACTCCCCAAGAACCATGGACCTTTATGTTGGTGGGGAGGCTTGCATGCCTCAGTGATACAGATAGCCGTACCGTAGGTGCAACCACAATGGAGGGGTATCTGTTGAGAGGCCAGACAAACATGTGGTTCCTGAAGAGGGGCAACAGCCTTTTCAGTAGTTGCAGGGGCAACAGTCTGGATGATTGACTGATCTGGCCTTGTAACACTAACGAAAATGGCCTTGCTGTGCTGGTACTGCAAACGGCTGAAAGCAAGGGGAAACTACAGATGTAATTTTTCCCGAGGGCACGCAGCTTTACTGTATGGTTAAATGATGATGGTGTCCTTTTGGGTAAAATATTCCAGAGGTAAAATAGTCCCCCATTCGGATCTCCGGGCGGGGACTACTCAAGAGGATGTCGTTATCAGGAGAAAGAAATCTGGCATTCTACGGATCGGAGCGTGGAATGTCAGATCCTTTAATCGAGCAGGTAGGTTAAAAAATTTAAAAAGGGAAATGGATAAGTTAAAGTTAGATATAGTAGGAATTAGTGAAGTTCAGTGGCAGGAGGAACAAGACTTTTGGTCAGGCGAATACAGGATTATAAATACAAAATCAAATAGGGGTAATGCAGGAGTCAGTTGAATAATGAATAAAAAAATAGGAGTGCGGATAAGCTACTAAAAACAGCACAGTGAACACCTTATTGTGACCAAGATACACATGAAGCCCATGCCTACTACAGTAGTACAAGTTTATATGCCAACTAGCTCTGCAGATGATGAAGAAATTGAAGAAATGTATGATGAAATGAAAGAAATTATTCAGATAGTGAAGGGAGACGAAAATTTACTAGTCATGGGGGACTGGAATTCGGTAGTAGGAAAAGGGAGAGAAGGAAACATAGTAGGTGAATATGGATTGGGGCTAAGAAATGAAAGAGGAAGCTGCCTGGCAGAATTTTGCACAGAGCACAACTTAATCTTAGCTAACACTTGGTTCAAGAATCATAAAAGAAGGTTGTTTACATGGAAGAAGACTGGAGATACTGACAGGTTTCAGATAGATTATATAATGGTAAGACAGAGATTTAGGAACCAGGTTTTAAACTGTAAGACATTTCCAGGGGCAGATGTGGACTCTGACCACAATCTGTTGGTTATGAACTGTAGATTAAAACTAAAGAAACTGCAAAAAGGTGGGAATTTAAGGAGATGGGACCTGGATAAATTGACTAAACCAGAGGTTGTACAGAGTTTCAGGGAGAGCATAAGGGAACAATTGAGAATAATGGGGGAAAGAAATACAGTAGAAGAAGAATGGGTACCTTTGAGGGATGAAATAGTGAAGGCAGCAGACGATCAAGTAGGTAAAAAGACGAGGGCTGGTAGAAATCCTTGGGTAACAGAAGAAATATTGAATTTAATTGATGAAAGGAGAAAATATAAAAATGCAGTAAATGAAGCAGGCAAAAGGGAATACAAACGTCTCAAAAATGAGATCGACAGGAAGTGCAAAACTGCTAAGCAGGAATGGCTAGAGGACAAGTGTAAAGATGCAGAGGCTTATCTCACTAGGGGTAATATAGATACTGCCTACAGGAAAGAGACCTTTGGAGAAAAGAGAACCACTTGTATGAATATCAAGAGCTCAGATGGAAACCCAGTACTAAGCAAAGAAGGGAAAGCAGAAAGGTGGAAGGAGTATATAGAGGGTCTAGACAAGGGTGATGTACTTGCGGACAATATTATGGAAATGGAAGAGGATGTAGATGAAGATGACATAGGAAATATGATACTGCGTGAAGAGTTTGACAGAGCACTAAAAAACCTGAGTCAAAACAAGGCCCCGGGAGTAGACAACATTCCATTAGAGGTACTGACGGCCTTGGGAGAGCCAGTCCTGACAAAACTCTACCATCTGGTGAGGAAGATGTATGAGACAGGCGAAATACCCTCAGACTTCAAGAAGAATATAATAATTCCAATCCCAAAGAAAGCAGTTATGCAAGGTGTGCTCCAGTGTTCATTCCAATGTTCTGAAGTTGCATTGGTCATCACTGGTAATTGCCCACTTTGGTCATGGCATGGCTGCAGAGACAGCAAAGGACTTGGAAGAGCAGTTGATTGGAATGGATAGTGTCTTGAAAGGTGGATGTAAGATGAACATCAACAAAAGCAAAACGAGGATAATGGAATGTAGTCAAATTAAGTCGGGTGATGCTGAGGGAATTAGATTAGGCAATGAGACTCTTAAAGTAGTAAAGGTGTTTTGCTAGCAGTTTAATAAATCACGGATGCAAAATACTAACGTGAATTCTTTACAGACGAATGGAAAAACTGGTAGAAGCCGACCACGGGGAAGATCAGTTTGGATTCTGTAGAAATATTAGAACACGTGAGGCAATACTGACCCTACGACTTATCTTAGAAGCTAGATTAAGGAAAGGCAAACCAAAATTTCTAGCATTTGTAGGCTTAGAGAAAGCTTTTGGCAATGTTGACTGGGATACTCTCTTTCAAATTCTGAAGGTGGCAGGGGTAAAATACAGGGAGCGAAAGACTATTTACAATTTGTATGGAAACCAGATAGCAGTTATAAGCGTCGAGGGGCATGAAAGGGAAGCAGTGGTTGGGAAGGGAATGAGACAGGGTTGTTGCCTCTCCCCAATGTTATTCAATCTGTATATTGAGAAGGAGTGAAGGAATCAAAAGAAAAATTTGGAGTAGATATTAAAATCCATGGAGAAGAAATAAAAACTTTGAGGTTCGCTGATGACATTGTAATTCTGTCAGAGACAGCAAAGGACTTGGAAGAGCAGTTGACGGGAATGGATAGTGTCTTGAAAGGTGGATATAAGATGAACATCAACAAAAGCAAAACGAGGATAATGGAATGTAGTCGAATTAAGTCGGGTGATGCTGAGGGAATTAGATTAGGCAATGAGACTCTTAAAGTGGTAAAGGTGTTTTGCTATTTGGGGAGCAAAATAACTGATGATGGTCGAAGTAGAGAGGATATAAAATGTAGACTGGCAATGGCAAGGAAAGTGTTTCTGAAGAAGATAAATTTGTTAATATCGAGTATAGATTTAAGTGTCAGGAAGTCATTTCTGAAAGTATTTGTATGGAGCATAGCCATGTATGGAAGTGAAACATGGACGATAACTAGTTTGGACAAGAAGAGAATAGAAGCTTTCGAAATGTGGTGCTACAGAAGAATGCTGAAGATTAGATGGGTAGATCATATAACTAATGAGGAGGTATTGAATAGGATTGGGGAGAGGAGAAGTTGGTGGCACAACTTGACTAGAAGAAGGGATTGGTTGGTAGGACATGTTCTGAGGCATCAAGGGATCACCAATTTAGTATTGGAGGGCAGCGTGGAGGGTAAAAATCGTAGAGGGAGACCAAGAGATGAATACACTAAACAGATACAGAAGGACGTAGGTTGCAGTAGGTACTGGGAGATGAAGAAGCTTGCACAGGATAGAGTAGCATGGAGAGCTGCATCAAACCAGTCTCAGGACTGAAGACCCCAACAACAACAACAACCTTAAATAAGTTGGACTTGGAGTGTTTCCATGGTCTACACAGTTTTGCCTCTGTAAAGATGGATGTGCATATGTTATCTCAGTGTAGCAGTAAAAAGACATCTTAATATTGGTACAAAGGAAAAAAAAAAGAAAATGATTTAATGATTACAATTGACTATGATTACAAAGTATATGATATTAAACAGAAGTCTGAAAGTAGTTAAAATGTCAGAAGCTTACAAGTACTGTACTGTCCCATCTAAATTACACTGGATACTCATGATACTCATTAATTCTCTGGATGAATTTCGAAGTCTGAGTCCTCATCACCATCGTTCACAGCACAGATTATATTCTTGTACAAAAGCAAAATTTTTGTTTTCTTCTCAAGTCTGCCCATAATGTTTTTTGAGCAGTAAATCAATGTCCTTCACCTTTGCTTCCTTTGAGGCTCTTCCAATTCAGATAACATTTGGTTCCATGGATGAGGAGACTTTTCTCCGTCTGCTGACCCCTCTTCCTTCACCAGTGTCCATTCTGTAGGCCACTTCACCTCTTGCTAGAGCATTTCCATGTTTACTTGTGGCAATCACAACCCATATTACAGTGGCATATCTGAAGTGGCAGAATGGAGAAAGGCTGTGCAAACGGCTGAAAACCAACCCATACAGGCATGGCTAGCTCCCATCTGCCACTCCCTGCTGAGTGGTCAGAGCATTGGCTTCCACCCATCATCATCGACCTGAAGAAGGACTATAGATTCCTACAGTCCCTCAAACAGAGAATTACAGTCATCTTCACTGTGATGGCTGCAGGAGACAACAATGTGTGAATCCAACTCTCAATGTCGAAGACATCCTGAAGGTAATAAGTGAGGCTACAGAGCTCTCACTTCCTTTCCACTTATGCTGTTGTTCCAGACAATCCCATCAAGGTAGTCTTCAAGGATCTGCCAAAGTCCACAGACCCTAACCTCCTAAAACAAGTCCTGAAGAACATCAGATTTGATGTGTGTACAGTGGCGTGCATCAAATCCACCCATATATAGGGAGAATGACCTTCGCTCCTAACGATTGCCAGCAACAATCGTGGGAACGAGAAGCTGTTTTCAGTGAAAAGGATGGTCAACACTCAGGTCATTGTCAAACATCTTCAGTACAAAAGCTGACCACAGCACTTCTGCTGTCAAGGGGAGGCACATGTGGCACACCACTGTACCTTCCCCATGCATGCGTGAAGTGTGTGGGTGAACATGCGAGCTGAAGATGCCTGCTACCCAAGACACACCCTTGCCTGCATGCATTGAGCTACCATGGCTGTGAAGTGTTTAAGGCTGCAGTAGCCACCCAACACAGAATCCTACTCAAGAAGAAGTCTGTCCAATGTCTGTGCCTAGGCGGACAGATGCCAGCCACCCTGGCCAAATCGTGAAGAACCTAACAAAGCATAGCATAAATTACCATTTACAGATATGCTAATAATGATGTTCTTTTTATTTCCATGCAGAGAAATAGCACAAAATACGAGAGTTGATGATTCAGTCATGCCTCATATGCACTGCTTTGTTCCTCTTCTAGACTGAAGTATTTTCTGATCTTTCATGTCCTTCCTCTTTTGGAACTTACTGTATACGTATTCCATCACTAACATCCATAATTATGGAGAAAATGATAAAAAACTCTGGATATTTTATCCAACAAGAACACCATAAACATTATCCATGCACTCACAAATAAGCCAAACCTAGAAAAAGGTAAAAGGTAGGTAAAAGATTGCATGCTACTGTTTGTTGTTTCACGGTAGCAAGCAGTTGGGAGAACTTGACAAAATTGCAACACATAGGTTCAAAACTAATGTCCATCAAGGAATAAGCTGGGAAAGCAACATCATTCCAACAAAATACGTAACATGCACAAAGTGAGTTTTGTGTCTTCAAACCTTCACAGATGATGGTGCCTGCTAAGGATACATCAAGTTCTGCTACTTCATCATTCAGTGGATTCACTCAGTTTTACTTTGCAACCATAACTGTATATGGTGAGTTTTGGAACTGTAGGCTGTTTCAGAGACACATTTTAGGGCAGACATAAGCTATTTTTCTCATATTTTAAGGGTATAATTGATAGATAGGAGCATGGAGAACAAAATGGAGGCAACAACTCATTTTTGAGGAATAGTGGATTTACTGCTGTTTGCCTCTGGATGCCTCAGATATTAATCACGTGTGTGGTAAGTTGTTCAATTGGTAAGTCTCTGGATCTTCTGAGTTTCAGTGATTCACGTGTTACTGCTTGTTGTAATTGGAGATTTGGAGGGGCAATATTGGTGAGTACTGACAGCCATGGTGTTGGTGTGGATTTAAGAGTACTTGTCATCATCCTCATCACATCATTTAGATGATTGTCTATTTTGTTGACATTGCTACTTCTGCTCAAAACAGGAGAACAGTATTTGGCAAGATGATACACAAATCCTTGTGCTTGAGTTCTTTAAGGTGTTGACATTATATCCCCAGCCAGTTACCTTAATATGTTATTACTTGAGTTTAGCTCTGTCCTGTTTGTTCTAGGTGTTTCCTAAATGTCAGGGATCTGTCAAGAGTCACACCCAAATATCTGTTGTGTTGACAATGTTGCCATTTTTTGTTGTGGAAGATTACATTCAGTTCTCTGTTTACTGTTCAGTTGGTCAGGTGGAATTAGCTAACTTCTGTTTTATTAGTGTTCAGGCAAAGTCTCAACTTTTTGTAATGCTGGTTGAGCTTTTCTAGATCAACCAGAGGCAATGCAGGAATACAGCTATTAATGAACAAGAAAATGTGAATTTGGGTAAGCTACTATGAACAGCACAGTAAATGCATTATCATAGGCAAGACAGACAAAAGCCAACACCCGCCAGAGTAATTCAAGTTTAAATGCAAACCAGCTCTGCAGCTGATGAATAGATTGCAAGAATGTATGACGAGATAAAAGAAATTATTGAACTTATTAAGGGAGAGAAAAACTGATTTGCGATGAGGGACTAGAATTCGGTAGTAGAGGAGAAGAAAAAATAGTAGACGAATATGGACTGGCAGAAAGGAATGAAAGAGGAAGCTGCCTCATAGAATTTTGCTCAAAGCATAATTTAATCATGGTTTAAGAAACATGAAAGGAGGTTTTATATGTGGAAGAGACCTGGAGACACTGGAAGGATTAAGATTGATTGTGTAATGGTAATACAATGGTTTCAGAATCAGATTTTAAATTGTAGAGCTTTCCAGGGGCAGATGTGGACTCTGATCACTATTTATTCATTTTGAACTGTAGACTAAAACTGAAGAAATTGAAAACAAAATGTAGGAAAGTAAGGAGATGGGACCTGGATAAAATGAAAGAGCCTGAGGTTGTTGAGAATTTCAGAGGGAGCATTAAGCAATGAATGACCAAACAACAGAAGACGAATGGATAGCTTTGAGAGATGAAGTAGTGAAGACAGCAGAGGACCAAATAGGTAAAAAGACAAGGCCTAGTAGAAATCCTTGGATATCACAAGACGTATTGAATTTAATTGAGGAAAGGAGAAAATATAAAAATGCAGCAAATGAAGCAGGTGAAAGGGAATGTAAAAGTCTAAAAAAAATGGACTGACAGGAAGCGCAAAATAGCTAAGCAGGAAAGCCTAGAGGACAAATGTAAGGCTATAGAAGCATATCTCACCAAGGGAAAGGTAGATGTCCCATATGGAAAAATTAAAGAGGCCTTTGGAAAAAAAAGAAGCAGCTGTATGAATATCAAGAGCTCAGATGGAAAACCAGTACTAAGCAAAGAAGAGAAAGTTGAAAATTTGAAGGAGTATATAAGAGACTATACAGGGGAAATACCAGCTGCCCTATGAAAACCCCAGTATGGTCACAAGTTTTCAAAGCTTGTGGCAGCCTGTTGAACCATCTCTGCCCACTAATATAAGGACTATTGTCAGTTATTTTTGATTTTGTCCTCTGCCTGAAGTAGTTCCCCTTACTTCTAGTATCATAATTATGTGTATTACTGCACTTATGTAGTTCGTTTTTACTATCAAAAATGTAATAAGTTTATACAAATACAAGGAATATACTGTTGGATATTTATGTTGGACAAAGGTTTCACGCCAGGACTCTCTGGACTTTAGTCCATGCATTAACCTAATAGCTTTTTTCTGTAACACTAATATTCTTTTCAGGTGCAGGTCTGCTGCACAACCTCACAGTTCAATACCATAATTAAGAAATGGATAAACTGTTCCATGGTAAACAATTTTTAGTGTTTGGATTGGCACTATTTTTGCCAACTGACTCATAAGATACAGGCTACTGCTGATTTTCTCACACATAAATGTGGTTTACCCAACAGAGATTTTTGACTAGGTGGACACCAAGAAATTTAATATTATCTGTTTGTACTGGACTGACGTTGAGGGATGTCCTTTCTATGTTTTAACAGATCACAAACCCCTGGCTGCGGCCATTACAAACTCGCCAGCTGACCCGCCTCCTCGTCGCTTCAGATACATGGACTTCATATCTCAGTTCACCTCAGATGTCAGACACATAAAGGGTGCTGACAATATAGTTGCTGATTTCCTTTCACGAGTCGACGCCGTTCATTCACTGTTAGACCTCTTTGAACTGCCTAACCTCCAACCCGCCAACGAGGACACGCAAAACCTGAATTCAGACTCTACCTCTTCACTACACTTCGTCCGCACCACCTTCCCTGGCATTTCTGGTGAGATCTGGTGCGACGACAGTACGGGCACATTACGCCCCCTCATCCCAACCTCACTCCGTCGAGCCGTCTTCAACGCACTGCATAATTTAGCCCACCCTGGTGTTCATGTATCTGCCTGCCTCATAGCGGAGTGCTTTGTGTGGAAAAATGTCAACAAGGACTGCCAGCAATGGGCACACTCCTGCATCTTGTGCCAATGCTGCAAAGTACACAAGCACACCTCACCCCCCCTCGGAACCTTTTCGATCCCTCCTGGGAGTTCCCAGCATATTCATATTGACATTGTCGGCCCTTTCCCCCCCTCTAACGGCTTTCGTTATGTTCTCTCAACTACCGACCAAACAACTCGCTGGGTTGAGGCTGTCCCCCTCCCCAATATTACGGCAGCAACTGTTGCTCAAGCTTTCGTCGAGTCATGGGTATCGCATTTCGGATGTTTATTTATTTATTTATTTATTGTTCCGTGGGACCACATTAAGAAAAAGTCTCCATGGTCATGGAATGAGTCAATACATGAAATTACAACAAGATTGTAGAAACAGATACAATGAAATATAAGAAACATATTCAGTTGTAGAGTGTAGAAACAGATAAAATGAAATATAAGAAACATATTCAGGCGACACGTCGTTAGTTTAAATAAAGAAAATCAAGAATGTAACACTGGAATTTGCTTAATTTTTTAGCTCTTCCAGGAGCCCCTCGACAGAGTAGGAGTGAGCCATGAGGAAACTCTTCAGTTTAGACTTAAAAGCGTTTGGGCTACTACTAAGATTTTTGAGTTCTGTGGTAGCTTATTGAAAATGGATGCAGCAGAATACTGCACTCCTTTCTGCACAAGAGTCAAGGAAGTACATTCCACATGCAGATTTGATTTCTGCCTAGTATTAACTGAGTGAAAGCTGCTAACCCTTGGGAATAAGCTAATATTGCTAACAACAAACGACATTAAAGAAAATATATACTGTGAGGGCAATGTCAAAATTCCCAGAGTATTGAATAGGGGTTGACAAGAGGTTTTCGAACTTACACCACACATAGCTCGAACAGCCCATTTTTGAGCCAAAAATACCCTTTTTGAATCAGAAGAATTACCCCAAAAAATAATACCATATGACATAAGCGTATGAAAATATGCGAAGTAGACTACTTTTCGTGTTGAAATGTCACTTATTTCAGATACTGTTCTAATGGTAAATAAAGCGGCATTTAGTTTCTGAACAAGATCCTGAACATGGGCTTTCCACAACAGCTTACTATCTATCCGTATGCCTAGGAACTTGAACTGTTCCGTCTTGTTTATAACATGCCCATTCTGTCTGATTAAAATATCAGTTCTTGTTGAATTGTGAGTTAGAAACTGTAAAAACTGAGTCTTACTGTGATTTAGCATCAAATTATTTTCCACAAGCCACGAACTTATTTCATGAACTACATTATTTGATAATGTTTCAATATTACACACAAGATCCTTCACTACCAAGCTGGTGTCATCAGCAAACAGAAATATTTTTGAATCACCTGTAATACTAGAAGGCATATCATTTATATAAATAAGAAATGGCAGTGGCCCCAGCACCGATCCTTGGGTAACGCCCCATTTAACAGTGCCCCATTGGGACTGAACATCATTACCACTCTCAATATTGCAGAGAATTACCTTCTGCTTTCTGTTCTTAAAGTAAGAGGCAAACCAATTGTAAGCTACTCCCCTTACTCCATAATGTTCCAACTTCTGCAGTAATATTTTGTGGTCAACACAGTCAAAAGCCTTCATTAAATCAAAGAAAACACCTAACGTTCGCAACCTTTTATTTAATCCGTCCAAAACCTCATAGAGAAAAGAGACTATAGCATTTTCAGTTGTTAAGCCATTTCTAAAACCAAACTGTACATTTGACAGCAAATTATGTGAATTTAAATGCTGCAGTAACCTTGTATATACAACCCTCTCGATAACTTTAGCAAACACCGATGGCATAGAAATAGGTCTATAATTATCAACATTATCCCTGTCTCCCTTTTTATAAAGTGGCTTCACTACCGAGTACTTTAATCGGTCAGGAAACCTACCACTCCTAAAGGAAAAGTTACAGATATGGCTAAGTACTGGGCTAACATACATGGAACAATAATTCAGTATTCTGCTAGATACCCCGTCATACCCATGAGAGTTCTTGGTCTTTAGTGATTTAATTATTAACTCAATCTCCCTCTTGTCAGTATCATGGAGGAGCATTTCAGGTAACAGTCTCGGAACACTTTTTTCTATGAGCGCTATATGATTTCCTGTTGGGACTAGGTTTCTATTTAGTTCACCTGCTATATTCAAAAAGTGATTATTAAATACTGTACATATATGCGACTTATCAGTAACATGGACATTCCCACTACGCACTGATTCTATATCCTCGACCTGTCTCTGCAGACCAGCCACTTCCTTTACGACTGACCATATGGTTTTAATTTTATCCTGAGACTTAGTTATTTTATCTGCATACCACATACTTTTTGCCTTCCTAATAACTGTTTTAAGCACCTTACAATACTGTTTGTAATGGGCTATTGCATTTAGATTGTGACTGTTTCTAACATTTTGATATAATTGCCACTTTGTTCTACAAGATATTCTTATACCTTTAGTCAGCCACCCAGGCTGCCTGTTTGTGCTAGTACCCTGTTTTGAACGTTCTAACAGAAAGCAACTTTCAAAGAGCACGAGAAAAGTCTTGAGGAAAGCATTATATTTATCGTCTACTGTATCAGCACTATAAACATCTTGCCACTCTTGTTCCTTGATAAGGTTTAAAAAAGTCTCTACAGCAACTGGATCAGCTTTCCTAAAAAGTTGGTAACTATATTTAACATGTGTTGCAGCACAAAAATCTTTTAGACTTAAAATTTGTGCATCATGATCTGAAAGGCCATTCACCATTTTGCTAACAGAATGCCCTTCTAGTAATGATGAATGAACAAAAATATTGTCTATGGTTGTTCTACTGTTCTCTTGCACTCTCGTTGGAAAGAATACGGTTTGCATAAGATTATATGAATTAAGGAGGTCTACCAGCATCCTTTTCCTTGCACAATCACTTATACAATTTATATTGAAGTCACCACATATAACTAACTTTTTGTATTTCCTATAAAGTGAACCAAGAACCTCCTCTAGCTTTAGCAAAAATGTTGTGAAATCTGAGTCTGGGGATCTATAAATAACAACAGTAAGAAGTTTAGCTCCACTAAATTTAACCACACCTGCACAACATTCAAACTCCTTTTCAGTGCAGTACTTTGAAACATCAATTGACTCAAATGGGATACCGTTTTTCACATACATGGCTACTCCCCCACACCGCAAAGAGCTCCTAGAAAAGCTGCCAGCCAACCTGTATCCTGGTAAAGGAAGCCTCTGAATTATCTCCTTATTTAAGAAGTGTTCAGATATACCAATAATTTCAGAGTCAACATCTATAAGCAGTTCACTAACTTTATCTCTAATGCCTTGTATGTTTTGATGAAATATACTAATTCCCTCATTAATCGGATACCTAAGCTTTGTTGAAAGTGGTTTCTTTGTTAGAGAGACTTCCCTTAAGCAGGAATACCTGTCAGCTGACTTCAATCTAAAAAAGGTACAGCTCTATCACCCATAACTACCGGAATTTTCCCATGAGTGATCCCACCACCCCCACCTATGCTGTCACCTACAAGCTTTGCCAACCTCCCCTTTCCATACCTGTTGAGGTGCAGGCCATGTCTAGTGAAACCCGTCCTGCTGGTAGACTCCACCGACACCACTGAAATGTGACTCATGCCTTCTGTCATTAGCGCACCTCCAAGTCTCATGTTATTATGCCTGATGTCCAGCTATCATCACCACTGACCAGGGCAGACAATTTGAGTCGGCCCTGTTCAATGAGATTTGTAACATTTGCGGCATCCGGCGCATCCATACCACAGCATATCACCCGCAAAGTAATGGGCTAGTTGAGCGCTGGCACTGCACTTTCAAGGCGGCTCTTCGATGCCATGACTTTCTATGGATGGAGGTCTTTCCCTTGTGCTACTTGACATTTGTGTGATCAATAAGGAAGACGTCACAGGCACAATAGCCGAGTTCATATATGGCCAGAACATTGTTCTCCATGGTGAACTTGTGAGCCCTTCCGCTTCTCTCCCTCAGTCTGACTTACCTTCCTTTGTGGACCACGTCAGACGCCACTTCACCAACCTCCATATCCCTCTGCTGGCCAGCCACTCCCGCCCTAAGGTTCACGTCCCGAAATCTCTGGACAATTGCGAATACGTCATACTCCGAGATGACACTGGCCGTGCTCCCCTCCAACCTCCATATACCGGCCTGTACCGAGTTCTCCGGCACTCAGCCAACACATATGACATCCAGATAAAAGATTCAGCTGTTACAGTCTCTCTCAACAGACTTAAGCCTGCTCATGTCAAGCCCACTTCTACCCCCCCTTCAGGCCACGACCACGCCACTCACTGTCGTGGCTCACAATCCTCCGACCATTCCCTCCACTTGGTTGAGTGACTTCCAGCTCCAATCATCAAGCTCTTCTCCGACCTCACCCTCTACTCCGGTCTCATGCACTCCGTCGAGTGATCACATGCTCCCCACGTCGAGCTTACCTACAATCACATCCTCGCCGCCGAGCCCTTCGCCAGTCCCTTTGACCTCTCCCTCGTCGCCTGCCTCTCCCTGTCGAGGTTTCTCATGCCCCCCCATCTTGAATGTGCCCTTGCTCGAGGTGTTTGTGCCTGTCCCCCCGGACATAATCCACAACATCTCTATAATACTATGCAATGACACACTGTTCATCGTGTGTTTCCCTTCATCAGGTGCTCATGACACAACCTCCGCCATTCCCTGCCACCTGGTGAAATGTGTTCCCCTCTTGGCCGACGTCAACCTGGACATGCTTTGTGTGTGCGCCACACCCACCAGAGACATCGTCGTCATTGCTCCGTTCCACCCGCAAACCACCGGCCTCCCTGTCGCTGCACAACCAGCATGCCCAGTACGATGCCCGGTGTGCTTCAATGACTTCCACGTTCGATGGCCAAACCTTCCTTCACGACATCTACCGACACAACTCCCCGACAACGCTGTCGAGCTGACCATGGTCTGGCTCCCGCGGACCACCCCTGCCGACGCCATAGTCACCCCCTCCTCCCCCCCCCCCCAGCCTCTCAAGAGTACTCCGTACTGTGGGGGGGGGGGGGGGTTATGTGGCGCCGATGAGGTCGACACCGGCATCGATCTGAGTATTGTCTTTGAACTAAACTAAGATTATCTTTGGGTGAAACCACCATGTTAGTTCTTTGTAAGCCTTTGATGTGTTTAGGTGAATAAACGAACTACTGCAAAATGGGAGTGTTGTTTGGTGTAACCGACCCGAACTTCCTCCTCAGATCCATAGGTTCTAGGGGACAACAGCACACTTCACACAGCCATTGGAACTCCTTAATTTGCTAAGTAGTAGATATAAAATTGATCATTGGAACTCAACACCTTGTTTATGATAAAACAATGTAAAGGGTAATACCTTTCAACTTGGAAGAAGATGAGTCTTATAGCAACTGAGTGAGGATTTCACTCAGTTACACAGTAGGTTACATCCTTATGCTGGCTGCAGGTACACATTAGGTTACATCTTTATGCTGGCTGAGCATGGTACTAAGCCATGTGTACATGAATGGAGAACATGGCTGATACAGCAGCAGGAAATTTCTGGTACAGGTAAGTTAAGTGGAGTTGGAGGTATCAGAGCATGAAAATACTGAAAGTGCCTGTAGTATGGTAACACCTATAACACAAAATATATAAATAGTTATGCAACTCATACAAAATAGTAACATAATAAATTTCAAACATATGCTATAATAATCTTCACACTTAACCAAGCTACTTCCAACATCACGTATGCATTGGAGGAAATTCAAATAGAGGCTCCTTTCAACACTAATGGTTAGTTGAATGATTCCAACACATCTTAAAAAGAAATCCAACCAAGTTAATGAAGTTCAGTGATTACAGGTGACCTGTATCTTAATCAGTAACAAAGACAGAAATAGCTCAATGGTAAGCAGTCTGTATTACAATTAATCATTCTTGCTGAAGTTGTAGGTGGCAGTTCATGCCAAAGAATGCTAATGGTAGTGAAATTTAACTAGATCAAATATGAAGCCTGGCAACTTAAATATGGTGGGATTAAAACAGCAACTGTTTATGGTAGATAATTTTACCCACAGTTGTTTCCCATCTCATCTTTTTTGGAAAAACATAGTGACACTATGAACACATTTTTGCAAAGTGTTTGTGATGTAAGTCACCACCACATAAAGACAGAATAATAAGTGTGCTGTACAATATGAATCTGTCCTATCATGACTGCAAATGCAAAAAGTCTACAGGGCAAAGTGTAGTAATTTTCTGAAGCTAAATCCATAGAGTGGTGGCAATTGTGTAGTGGATAGGAAACAGCATGTACAGCTGAGTGGGGCTCAGCAACTCATGTTGTGGATTCCAAACCTTGGCAGAGGTCAGACTTACTTGGTCATCCTGGGCACAAGCTAGCACACAGTGCCTACGTTCTCAACAGCAACTCATCACTGGGTAAAGAGGAAGAAATAAATGGAAAGGAAAGTGTATTATCGTGGTGTCTTAGTATCATGCATGCAAGGGTGTTTGATTTCATTCTACTGAAAATATAGAACAATTACATGACCACAGCCAAAATTCATCTAAAAAAAGGGGACCTGGAATGTGGCATTACATGTAAATTGTACAACTGGGTCAGCACTCCATGGTTAGCACACTGGAGGCCAAATAAATCAAAATATTTTTCTGTACTTATTCCTTCCAGTATATAACTTGTACTTAGCGTTACTGTCTATCACAGATGTATTCATGGTGTTATGGTGGAAATAAAATCAGTTTGCTTTCAAGTATTCATGATTCGAGGTTGTGCGCCCTTGAATGCCACATTATGGTACTCACATTAGGTGTATGTTCTAAGTCCATACTAGTCTTGCCCAGTGACCTTGAGAGCTCTTGAAAGTCCTGTCCATGAATAGCCAATAGAGTAGAGAATGTGTTGCTAGAGTAATCAACAATATCTTATTGATCATGAGAAGGTGGCCATATAGTCTCCTTTAGAGTATTCCAAGAGTAAGTACAAAAACTATTAACTGGAAACTCAAAGTTAGAAGAACCATCGCATCAGCTGATAGCTCAGGATCTTAAAATTATATGGAAAAATTGGTCAGCTACGAGTAGGGGTGACAATGCTAAGAACATTTCCTGATTTTCTAGTTCCTCTCAACAATTCTGAGGGCATCAAATTTATCAAAGAGAGAGACACAGCTGATCAGCTTTGAATGGTAAGGGCAAGACAGGATATTTGATGAGTAAAACATGACAGGGCCAAGGACTAAATAAGAATCAGCTTTTGTTCTTGCTATAAAGCATGGCTGTTAATTCATGCAGTAGTGTATATGTGTCTTCAGAACAGGGTTACTTAAAGCATAACAATATGCTATCTGGAATTACAAGTCCAACAAGGGCAGTGTATGCCAATACTATCCATGAATAATACATCTCATTGATTTCACCACAGTGTATATTGTGATGGAGGAGAGAGTTGACAGGTGCTACTCACATGGCATGCAGATGCAAATGGCTGTGATTGGGGGGGAGGGGGGCGAGGAGGGGGGGAGGGTAGACTCGACACAGTAACTATGTGTGGCAGGCCATGTGGTAAAGGGAGGTAGGCCCCACCTCTTTCCGAATGGCTTCTCTAGTTGTGGCATATGCACACAACACATACAGGCCTTTAAATGGCAATAAACAACATTAACATGGTCTAGTTCTGACAGTTGGTCTGCAGATGACAAATGGTGAGTAGCATGCCATGCAGCTATTACCTTTGCTCTCTCAAGTCCCTTTCATTTGCATTATTTACCACAAAGAAAGATGCAACTAACAATGTTGGAATTTATGAGAACCAAATAACCTACTAGCCTACTTGACACTACTTCAGTGAGGGGACTAACCAAGCAGACAGTGGTCTGTACCAACCACACAGCCTATTAACTAGTGATGTTGCTAGAGGAATCACAAACACAGGAAAAATGTAAAAGAAAACATATTCGACATGGTATATGTGCACTGAGAGGAAGCTTGGGAAGAACAAGAATGTGAACTTGTGACTAAGAACCTAGAGTTAGAGGAACAAGTAAGAGCCACAGAGGTCCAATTTGTGTGAGAGGCAGACACAAATATTCAACTAACCCTAGAGGGAACTAAAGAGTTTGAAGTTCATGCTAGTTGGGAACTGAGTAGGGTAGAATCCTTATCATCACATGACATGGGATATATACAATCATTTGATTTAAACACTGGTGACTCATTAATGAATAGTTTTACCCCTACACAGGTATACATAAGAAAAGATACATTGAAAGAAAGCATATGCGTGCACCCAGAAGCATGTTACAACACAAAAAGATAAATACATGTTACAGTTCTTCCTGTTTCTTAAAATTTTCCATGATGGTGTAAATTTTTTATTTTTAAGTATTTTTTGTGTTTGTTTCTGTTGTTTGTAAATATAGACACAAATGAGAAGAACATATACCTCCATAGAAAGGTAAAATGTCTATACACCTTGACATTTAGATACATAGTTTAAGTATATATATATTTTATAAGTATGGACACATATAAAAAAGAGAACATATGCATACACATTGAACATAATGTAGAAAAAACAGGAAAACAAATCAAATTTAATATCTCCTTCTTGTCTTCCTTGTTTGGTTGTTGTTGTTGATTTGGGGTGAGGAGAACAAACAGAGAGGTCATTGGTCCCATCATGTTAGGGTAGAATGGAAAAGAAAGTTTACCATGCCCTTTCAAAGGAGCCATTCAGGCACTTAATCATCCATACTGTAGTAACAATTGCTTTTTAAATACAGTGGAACCTTGCATAGTGAAAATAATTTGTTCCAGAATCTTACTCACAGTGCAAAACACTCGTTAAGCAAAACTATTTATCCCATATAAATTAATGTAAAATACAATAATGTGTTCCATGCAGAAAAAGTACTAAAAGTTTTATCTTATTCATGCCATTTATTCAAAGAAAATTGTACATACAGTATAATGTACTTGGTCTTTAAATATGTCTGTTTGCGTCTGTATATGTGTGGATGGATATGTGTGTGTGTGCGAGTGTATACCCGTCCTTTTTTCCCCCTAAGGTAAGTCTTTCCGCTCCCGGGATTGGAATGACTCCTTACCCTCTCCCTTAAAACCCACTTCCTTTCGTCTTTCCCTCTCCTTCCCTCTTTCCTGATGAGGCAACAGTTTGTTGCGAAAGCTTGAATTTTGTGTGTATGTTTGTGTTTGTGTTTGTTTGTGTGTCTATCGACGTGCCAGCACTTTCGTTTGGTAAGTCACATCATCTTTGTTTCTAGATGTATAATTTACTTTATTATTCATGATACATAACTAATTCTTTTTTACTAGGAAGCTATCTATAGTCATTTGTTTCTGCTAACACTTCAACACTTGACAAAAATGTGTCACAGCATTATCGTCAAATAAATTTTTATCATGCATAGCCACTGTTTTATTAGTGTGATGGTTTCCAATGTATGATGCAACCAATTCCCATGCTTTCAGCATTTCTTGTACTGTGCCAGAAGATGACTGTTTTGCTGTTACTGCCTCCTCCTCCTCTTCTGAAGAACTCCTCTCCACAGTTTCCTGCTATGAAACACAGTGCAACTACATAAGCTCTTCATTGCTCATTTCTTGGCTGTAATCTTCCACAAGCTCATCGATATCACTGTTATCCACTTTTAGTCCCATGCTCTTGGTCAAAGACACACTCTCATTGACTACAGGCTCCACAGGTACTGACTCAAATGCCTCAGAGTCACATTCAGAAACACACTCTGGCCAAAGATTCTCCCAAGCAGAAGTGAGAGTTTTCTTAGTAACCCCTTCTCATGCCTGTTTGGTCATCTCGATGCAAGCAGCGATGTCGAAGTGATATTTCCAAAACTCTCTGAAAGTGAGACTGGAAGCTTCAGTCAACTCAAGCAATGCTTGAATGCTTGAAGAGTGCTTCAGTGTAGAGCTTCTTAAAGTTAAATAGTCTGCTGGTCCATAGGCTGGAGTATGGAGTGGTGTTGGGAGGCAGAAATTGGATCGTGATGATATGAAATTTTTCAAGGAGGTGGTCCTGTAGACCTAGAGAATATGCAGGAGTGCTGACGATTACAAGCAAGACATGGGTGGTAGGTCATCACAAGCAAATATTTTTTCACCAAAGGACTAAACACTGCATTGATCCAATCACAATAAAGATCACCTGTCACCCAAGCCTTGTTGTTGGACCTCCACATCACATTTAACTTGCTCATCTGGACTTCACACTTCTTGAAGGCTTGTGGAGTTTCTGAATGGTAAACAAACAGCAGTTTAATTTTCAAATCACTGCTCACATTGGCACAGAATAGCAGTGTAAGATGGTCTTTCATTGGCTTGTGACTGGGCAATGTATTCTCCTCTGCTGTTATAAAAGTATGCTTTGGCATGTTCTTTTTCCAAAGAGACCCATCTCATCACAATTAAAATCCTGTTGCAGAAGACAATTCTCAGAAGGTATGAGCATCTTCAAGTTGCTAATGAAGTTCTCTGCTGCCTTTGTGTTGGAGATGGCTGCATTGCTGTGCCTCACAGTGCTGTAGATGCTGGTTCTTCTCTTAAACTTGTTGAACCACCCACAGCTTCCCTTAAACACTTCTTCAGCCACTGATGATCCTAGCGTCTTCTTAATGAGGTCAACAAAAATCATTCTCGCCTTCTCACAAATGATGTTCTTGTTAATAGTATCACCTTGCAATTGCTTTACATTTACGCATATAAGGAGCAACCTTTTGACATTGTCCAGAATACGGAGCCATTCCTTAGATACTCTTGCCACTCCCTTTGAAGCCTCCATCTTCTTAATCTTGTCCATGTTCTTGAGGATAGCGCAAACAGTTGATGTAGACTGATTGTACGTGCATGCTAAATCAGCAAAACTCACACCACGTTCTCATTTTTCAATTATTTTATATTTCATTTCTCATGTCATTTTCTTTCTCTTATGGTTGTCTTCTTGTGGCTTTATCTTCAAGGAAATTTCTATGAAGCCTGTTAAAATTTGTACACATGAAAAACACCATGTGAACACAAGTTTAGAAAAATGTGTGACCACAAGCTGCACTAAGATGGTAGCAGAAACAGCGCTAAACCCAGACTGCAGAACATACTAAAGATATTGGTCATATGCCACTGCTGACTATGACAGGTGTTCATATTGTTGAATGTTTCCCCACCATGCCCGAATGGCTGGTGACATCACACTAAATTGTCATCGCTATGCAAAACATTGCTCATTAGCTGAGTCATTTTTTTACAATCTGTTTTGCTTGTTATGTGAAAAGCATGTTATGGGAGGTGCTCATTAAGTGAGGTTCCATTATATTTTTCAATGTTTGCACTTTTGGGTTCTTGCTAGCTGTCCTTAAGATTTGACCAAATTTTGTTGCTAAGCTCAAAGTCATGTATTTTCGAATAATGTCTGTCTGTGGCAAGGTAACATGTAATGTTGTTTATTCTTTGTTTCATAAGCATGTTAAAATGAATTTCCTGCAAAAAGATGTGGGCTTTTTTGCTCAAAGAGAAGTGTTTCATATATAAACATAGAAGGAATTGACCGTGTGTCAAGGCTTGCAAATGAAGATTTGCATGATTATCTGTTGTTTGTTCCAGTCATAGCTCCAATAATTTATTTCTGTAGCTTGAACACTCTGAAGATTTTTCCTTTTTTCAGCACCCCAAAAAATTATGTATTGTACAAAATTTTCTTAACAACTAAGTCAACTACTTTAATTTGAACCCTCATTGCATATACAAAACTATTTAACCACTTCAGTAAGCAATCCACATGGTCAGTCCATGACAAGTTATTATTTAGAGTTATTCCAAGAAATTTAACATGTTCTACAGTGATCAGTTCTCTGTCTTCATAACTTAACTGTGTTATATATTCAACAATTTGTTTGGTCTGGGAGTGTACGATTTGTGTTTTTGTTACATTTAATTTCATAGCATTGTTATTTATCCAATTTTCTAATTCTTGAAGAGTTTGTTTCATTTTCTGTGCTAATTCTTTAGTTTTTTTAAAGAAGACTACTGCTGTCAAGTCATGAGCATACAGAATTGTATCTGAAGTTGCCTTGCCTGACATGTCATGTATATAACAAAGAAAGAGTAAGAGGCCTAGTGTGGACCTCTGGAGTAGGCCTACTTGTATTTCCTCCCTACTAAGGCAGGCTTTCTCACCCTTATGTTGCATAACTATCATGTGTTTTCTGTTTTTAAGATAGGATGAAAACCAGCTTAAAGATTTTTCATGGAAGCCATAAGAAGCTAATTTGTGGAGCAGCTGTTTATGGTTTACCATATCAAATACTTTACTGATGTCACAGAAGATATGGGATATGCACTCCTTGTTATAGAGGCATTTGCTTACTTTAGTGATCAGTTCATTAACAGTGTGCACACTGCTTTGGCCCTTCCTAAATCCATATTGATTATCAAGAAAAATATCTTTCTTTGACACAAGTATCAATAATAGTAGTGATGAAAAGAGTGAATATTGAAATAGTTCCAGCCTGCTGCCCTGATAGAAGCCACATGCAGGTAGAATGGTACCAAATAAGAATAAGATACCATCTGCCTCATCATGAGATAGGTATGCTCTACATTATAGGCAGCCTTATGCACTCCGATCATGAGATTAAATGTTGTGCTGCCTGGGTCTTGGCTTACTGGACCAGCCACTGTCTCTGGGTCAGTTTGATGCCATTAAATGTCTTGTATTGGTATGCTGTGCTACCATTGTCTCCTAATTCTTGGCTGATCAACTTTCACTGGATATCTCTCTAGTTGTGAACACTTGGTGCATTATGGGCAGGGCCCTCCAACCAACTCAGGATTTTGAAGATCTAACACACCAATTACATGGAATCTGGTAGACATCCAACGACTCTACCAATTAGTGCCAAGCCAAATAACTGTTTGCATAAGGCCATAAGTGGACCAAGGCTTTACTGACTTGTTGATTTTCTAAAGCTGTTTCTCTTGAATAAATCATCCAGTTTTTCTCAAATTGTAGTAAAGTGTATGTCTGCACATGTACATCACATCTACTGATTTCTGTCCCATTCAGATATTTCCTTAGTGATGTGTTGTCATTTTTTATTTATTTTTTCCCTTTGGGTGCAAATTACATAAAATAATGCTACCTAAATGCAAAGATAATTCTGTATATTGATGATACATGTATTGTGTACAAGCATAAAGATTATAGCCAGTTAGAAATATTGTACCACTGTATTATAAATGAAATAATTTAGTGGTTGAATGGCAGTGGATGTTACCTCACTGTCAGGACCAAGAAAACAGTAGTAACAGATTTTATCTCCATATGACAGACAGATTTTGAAATACAGTTATGCACCGGAGCTGATATTGCAATTAAAGAGGACTGTGTAAAATTTCTAGGAATAACAACACAAGATACACTTCAGTGAGATATGCATGTTCACTCTCTGGCAGGAAAACTGGCTAAAATATATTTGCAATGATATGCTTAACAAATACTGCAGAGATACACATGTACTAATGACCTTTTATCATGCGTTAGTCTCATTCAGGTTCTACATAACAGAAGTATGGGGTGTCACAACACAAGGAAATTGTTACAGATGTATGTTGCAAAACTAAGAGACTTATATGCCCATTTATTCCCTAAATCTGAGATATTCACCACTATAAATATTTATATCTTTAAATCAGTCATGCTGGTGGAAACACTTAAAAAAACTTTGAACTCTGAACTGTGCAAGTATGATACTAGAAACAAAGATCAGTTTCATCTCATAAACCATGGAACTGCACTGTATCAGAGAAACACACTATACACAAGACTGATGCTTGTCAACATGTTTCTGAGTGCAGACACACCTCTTCTCACTGCAAAATTTAAAGCCAATCTAAAAAGAATTTAGATTTCCAACCAACACAACTCACTAGATGAGTATCTCACCCTTGCACAAAACAAAAAAGGAAGTACACAGCTTCATAAATGTATATTAGTATTATTTAATGTAATCACTTAATATTCAGTTTTGTTTCCAGGCACTTTTTAAATAAGTAATTTGCAATAAATCTTAATTGCAAAGCTGAGATATTTTCTACTTATGTATGTTTTGCAGTAGGTAAGATGTTACACATTTGATCGAAACATCTAATACAGGAAGTTATGCTTAATACTCCAATCAGTTTAAGCAGGGGACATTTTTCTGATGGGAGAAATCACTTATGTGGTTCCACAAGGTTCATTCATAGGTCCACTGTTGTTTCTCATATATGTAAATGACCTTCTCTCTAATATACACCGAGCAAAATTAGTTTTTATGCGGATGACACTAGTAATGTAATCATAAAGAGAATGGCGTATCAAACATCATTTACATGCCTAAACTGTTATTTTATTGGGCTACCAGTTTTGGTGATATATTATCCCATCTTCAGACCCCCCTGACTGGCGAGTAGTTGGATTCTCTCTTGTGTTTCAGTCAGAATAGGAACCAGGATTCAGTGCTGGTATATGTAGATTTTTGAGACAGTGATCACTTCAAAAATCACCTGTAGATGGGTGAAATTATTGTATTAACTATAGGACCATTTTCATTGTCCATCTTCAGAAATCCATGAAGCCTGGGAGGTCTGCTGGCATTAATTTCTTTGCCACTACCAAAATTGGCAGACATCATGGTGCTAGAGAAATATGAAGGCCCTTACTCAATGCTGCAAGGGAGCCATCATCCAGTTCCTGCTTGGAAGGATTAACAACAGTTCTGTGTGTCTTATTGGGTTCCAGATCTACACCCCTGCAAGTTTAGCAGTCATACTTGGAACAATGCTTGGATGTCATCTTGCAGAAATTTGTACGCTGTTGCACTGCAATGGCTATGTCTACCCACTCCTAATCGAATGGCGACAAGCTTGATGCCACAAGTCAATGATATTCAAGTAGGTTTCTGGCATTAATGTCACATTCGCACCTTGTCTGTCACACTCATTGTCTCACCACGGCATGACTAATCTTCTTCAAAATTTTGTCCACTGCTAGAGTTCAAATGTGGTGCTTGATTGCAACAAACCAAGGACTTAGACCCTTGTCCTAGTAGTGTTGTAAAAATGCTAAAGAACTCAGCAGATGTGATTTATTCTTCTGCAGTTTTTCTAACAGTCATACATTGCGCGTTGTCTTCACCATAGCATGACTTACATATTTTTAATGAAAAATAGTTGTTATCCAGAACTTTTGCCATATAGTACTTTGCTCATTAATAAAATTAATAATTGAGGTATGGCACCATATTCTGGGGAAATGTCCACCAGACCAAACGACTTTTCAGGAAACAAAAAGCAGTTATAAGTATAACGATGATAATAACAAAGTGCGCAAACAAGAGGAAACCATTTTTAAAGAACTAAAAAACTTAAACCTTCCCTGAATTTATATATTGGGTGCAGCTATGCATATCCAAAAAGAAAGCATACTAAGGAAAGTTAGTTAGTCAGTTAGATTTCTGTTCCATGGATCATTTGCACAATTAATTTTAATGAAGTGGAATGAGTAATTTTACATTCAAATTGCCAATTAATTTGTAAGTATGGCTACATGTTGAACATTTATAAGTTCTTTGTATTAGATCCACAGAAGTGAGTTATTAATCCCTATCCACTATCTTTTACACATTACAATAGAGGAAATTCTTCTATGGAACAGGAGTTGTCAAGGAGAGACTTTTTCAGAGTGTTTTCAAATTTTACTTTGCTGTCTGTCAGACATTTCATACCACTGAGTAAGGTATCAAAAATTTGAGTTGCAGCATTGTGCACTGCTCTCTGTGCTAATTACAACCTTAAGGGGAGATTCTGGTTGAGACCAATGAAAAATTCAATTTTTGTATGTAATTTGTGTCTGTGAAGTATATATATTATGCCCACAAAAGGAGTTTTTGCTTGTGAAAGTATTTGAGAAGTGACAGCATGTACTATGCACCATCTGAAAAATAGGCAGCTGTAGGTGCTCGATGAATTAGTAGGGTTATTACACCAATGATATGTGTGACTCAAGACAAGGAAATAATAAATAGGGTGGACACTTCAAACTTATTAAGTGTCCATAATGACGAGAATTTAAATTGGGAAAAACACATTGTGGAAATCATAAAGCAACTTAGTTCAACCACTTTTGCACTTAGAATCATTGCAGATCTTGGGGAGAGACAAATCAATAAGTTCACACATTTTGAATATTTTCATTCAATAATGTCATATTGCATAATGTTCTAGGGCAACTTATTTTTACAGAAAAGGGTATAATGAATAATGCTTCACTGTATATTTATTCATTCATGAAGTTTGTTGTAAATAATCCACTGCAGTTCAAATGGAACAATGATGCAGATTATTACAATACCACTAGGAAAAATGACTTTCAATACTCCACATTAAGGTTGTCTTTAGCACAAAAAGGGGAGCACAATTGTGCAACAAAAGTTCTTGATCACTTACCCAGTGATATAAAATGTCTGACAGACAGCAAAGAAAAATTTTCAAACAGACAGAAAAAATTCTGTTCAAGAATTTCTGTTATTGTAATGTGTAAAAGGTGGTGGGTAGGAGTTACAAACTCACACCTGTACATTTTTTTTCTTTTTGTAATACATTAATGTTCAGAATGTAACCACATGTACAAATTACTTTTCAGTGTGAATATAAAATGACGTGTTCCACATCATTACTATCTATTTTTCAAAATGATCCCACTAATTAACTAACTAACTTAAACAGATGTCTACAAGATGATCATGGGTGAGCATTGCATACTACTCTTATAGCATGTTTTTGAGCAATGAAGATTTTCTTTCTTAAAGATGAGTTACCCCAGAACATTATCCCATATGAAATTATTGAATAAAAATATGCAAAATGTGTCAACTTACTGTTCACCTCTACCCAAGATTTACAATGATTCTAAGTGTAAATGTGGCTGACCTAATTTGTTTTATAAATTCCTAAATGTGCTTTTTACAGTTTACATTCTTATCAGTATGAACACCTAAGAAGCTTGAAGTTTCCACCCTATTTATTATTTCCTGCCTTGTGTTACCTTATCATTGCCATAGTACCTGTAGATGTGCAGAACTGAATATGTTGCATCTTTTTAAAATTGAGGGTGAGACCATTCACAGAAAACCATTCACTGACACTTTTAAGAACACTGTTTATCATTTCTTCTGTTGCTGTATGTAACCTTGGATTATGACAATATTAGTGTCATCCAAAAAAAGAACTGATTCTGCTTGTATGTTAGATGGAAAATTTACATACATAATGAACAATAGCAGACTTAAGGTTGAGCCTTAGGGATTCCATATGAGATTTCTCCCCAATCTGAATAAAGTTCCCAAACTACATTGGTTGCAATCTGAATAAAGTCCCCAAACTACATTGGTTGAATTACTTAGTACAACTTTCTGCATTCTTTTGGTCAGCTATGACATTATCCACTGGTTGGCTATTGTATCAGTCACATCAGTTTATCTATGAGAATATCCTCATTTACACAATTAAATGCTTTATAGAGGTCACAGAAACTATCAACCAGTGTTATTTTGTTATTTAATGCCTGGTCAAAGAACATGTAAATGGCACTCTCAGTAGAGTAACTCTTCTGAAATCCAAACTGTGATTTGTTGAGGATATTACTTTTACTCAGGAGAAATACTATTCTAGAGTACATCACCTTCTCAAAAATTTTGGAAAATGATTACCTTATTGCACACCAAGCAGATTGTAGCCCCTTCACATCTGCACTAATACACTCCTGGAAATGGAAAAAAGAACACATTGACACCGGTGTGTCAGACCCACCATACTTGCTCCAGACACTGTGAGAGGGCTGTACAAGCAATGATCACACGCACGGCACAGCGGACACACCAGGAACCGCGGTGTTGGCCGTCGAATGGCGCTAGCTGCGCAGCATTTGTGCACCGCCGCCGTCAGTGTCAGCCAGTTTGCCGTGGCATACGGAGCTCCATCGCAGTCTTTAACACTGGTAGCATGCCGTGACAGTGTGGACGTGAACCGTATGTGCAGTTGACGGACTTTGAGCGAGGGCGTATAGTGGGCATGCGGGAGGCCGGGTGGACGTACCGCCGAATTGCTCAACACGTGGGGCGTGAGGTCTCCACAGTACATCGATGTTGTCGCCAGTGGTCGGCGGAAGGTGCACGTGCCCGTCGACCTGGGACTGGACCGCAGCGACACACAGATGCACGCCAAGACAGTAGGATCCTACGCAGTGCCGTAGGGGACCGCACCGCCACTTCCCAGCAACTTAGGGACACTGTTGCTCCTGGGGTATCGGCGAGGACCATTCGCAACCGTCTCCATGAAGCTGGGCTACGGTCCCGCACACCGTTAGGCCGTCTTCCGCTCACGCCCCAACATCGTGCAGCCCGCCTCCAGTGGTGTAGCGACAGGCATGAGTGGAGGGACAAATGGAGACGTGTCGTCTTCAGCGATGAGAGTCGCTTCTGCCTTGGTGCCAATGATGGTCGTATGCGTGTTTGGCGCCATGCAGGTGAGTGCCACAATCAGGACTGCATACGACCGAGGCACATAGGGCCAACACCTGGCATCATGGTGTGGGAAGCGATCTCCTACACTGGCCGTACACCACTGGTGATCGTCGAGGGGACACTGAATAGTGCACGGTACATCCAAACCGTCGTCGAACCCATCGTTCTACCATTCCTAGACTGGCAAGAGAACTTGCTGTTCCAACAGGACAATGCACGTCCGCATGTATCCCGTGCCACCCAACGTGCTCTAGAAGGTGTACGTCAACTACCCTGGCCAGCAAGATCTCCGGATCTGTCCCCCATTGAGCATGTTTGGGACTGGATGAAGCGTCGTCTCACGCGGTCTGCACGTCCAGCACGAACGCTGGTCCAACTGAGGCACCAGATGGAAATGGCATGGCAAGCCGTTCCACAGGACTACATCCAGCATCTCTACGATCGTCTCCATGGGAGAATAGCAGCCTGCATTGCTGCGAAAGGTGGATATACACTGTACTAGTGCCGACATTGTGCATGCTCTGTTGCCTCTGTCTATGTGCCTGTGGTTCTGTCAGTGTGATCATGTGATGTATCTGACCCCAGGAATGTGTCAATAAAGTTTCCCCTTCCTGGGACAATGAATTCACGGTGTTCTTATTTCAATTTCCAGGAGTGTATAATAATAATATTAATAATAATAATAATAATAATAAAGATTTTATTGTCTTTAGGCCATTACAGCAGTTGACAATGTCAAATGAAGATACAATTTATAATACAGTGTGATAAGGTATTGACTACTGAAATATTTTAGCTTATATTACAATAAATGTACAGTGGGTCATCTGTTGGATTACTGCATTTTACAGTTGAAGAATTCATTGATATCAGTGGATGGGTGGGCTATAAACCATTCATGCAATCTTTCTTTGAATGTACCTTCAGGAAGATCCTGTATAGCATGTGGCAGCTTATTAAATAGTTTGTGCCCTGTGACTCCATAGCTATTTATTGATTTTGATAATCTGTGGTAAGGCATGTATATGTGTTTGATGCTTCTTGTGTTGTAACAATGTACATTATCTCTATGTTTAACATCTTGTAGGTTCTTCTTCATAAAGATTAAGACATTGTATATATAGAGGTTTATTACTGTCATAATTTGTTGTTTAGTAAATAAGGGTTTGCAGTGAGCCGTATGTGAAGAATTTGTAATTATCCTAATGGCTTTCTTCTGCAGTAATAGGATGTCATGTATATGACTACAGTTACCCCACAAGATAATGCCATAGGATAATATACTTTGTAAAAATGCAAAATAAGATGATCTGATGTATGTTTCAGGTACACAATTTCTGAGTTGTCTTAATAAATAAATTACTCTAGATAGCTTACTACTAATATAGTTTACATGTTGAACCCAGGATAACTTTTCGTCTAAATAAACTCCCAGGAATTTAACAGAACTAGGGTCATCAGATAGTGGTTTGTCTCTTAGAGTGAAGATTATCTGCTGTGTTTTATTTTCATTTATCAGGAAACCATTTGCTCTGAACCAATATGCTGCGCGAGTGAGTGTATTTTCAGCACAGGTTTTAAGATTATTAAGATTGTTACTGCTATGAAGAAAAGTTGTATCATTTGCATACAATACAGTGGTGGATCTAATAAACGAGGGGAGGTAATTGATCATTATCAACAACAGGAAGGGGCCCAGTACAGATCCCTGAGGCACACCTACTTTAACATTTTCTATGTTTGACATTTCCTTACCAACACAAACTACCTGTTTACGGTTGTTGCGATAAGCTTTTAATAGTCCTGTGGTCAACAAGATCCCCAGTTCTGTTTCTGACAGAATATATATGGGAACAGGCTGGACATCAAGTCCATCCCAGTTCTGGCGTACATGTTATCGAGGGCCACTTACAACAGTTGCAGGCCAGCAAGTCACAGGAGACAGTGAAATGGCTATATGACACAAATCAGTGGATTGGTACATGCATCCAAGTCAGAGGTGGTGCAACATTGCAATGATAAGTCAGCTCATTTTGCCAAGTTATTTTTAAATTTGATTTGTCTTTTTTATCGCTTAAATAATGTCAAATACCCTCTCAGCCTGTCAAATTTATTTTCATTTCCTCCTTCCATTCCGGGTACTTCACTTTCTTTGCCAGGCAATTTATTTTCACATTTACCTGTTTTCACACTGCCACTGGCTGTGATTGTAGATGCCACCACAACAGATGGGTCTCTCTCTCATCCTTGTGTCTGAGTAGCCATGCTCCTACTAATCTATATCTCTTTATTTTTTGAGTGAGAAATTAACAGTCCCAAAAACAAAACAAAAAAGCAAAAATTGTTCTAAGAATTTAGTTTCTAAGTTACTTTTTCACTATTCAATCATTAACTGATACTGCAGGCTTTTGAGTGAGCTCTTGGTTGTCAACTTAGTAAAAACAAACAGTAGGCCTATACACATTATGATACAAATTTTACACATTATGTTACAGTAAATTTCTGTTGCAGTGTGTTTTTATAGTCATAAGCTGCCTTCTGTAAGTGAAGGATGTAACACTAC
Organism: Schistocerca serialis cubense; assembly: GCF_023864345.2. Lineage (NCBI taxonomy): Eukaryota > Metazoa > Arthropoda > Insecta > Orthoptera > Acrididae > Schistocerca > Schistocerca serialis. Next base: position 297,548,071 of record NC_064640.1, on the reverse strand, counting down.
ACATGAACAGCATGTCACAAGTCATATGATTCTGCATTGGTAATGGAGCTGTCATGTAGATTGACAGTGTATCACTCAAAAATGCACAAGTTTGTGTACATTGACAACAGTATTTTCATGTCCTCTGGGATATACAAATAAAGAACAGTCTGCATTCCCCTGTTCTGCACAAGAAAGAAAAGGAATCTCTGCTATACACTGTGTGTGCAGAAGTTCTCATAAATGCCAATGGTTGAATCTGAATGCAGCAATTAAAGAAGCCAGGCACCAAATGAATGAAAATGAATGGGACTTACTGGATTGAAGAACCACTGCATGAATTACTAAATACCTTTTACCTTTGTGTCTAGTTACATGCTCCTACTAGCATTACCAGTGTTCAGTCCTTACTCTAAGCACTACATGTCTGCGACTAATCCTTAGGATTTCAGTCCTAGTTATATTTCCTGTCACAGCAGCTTATTTGGCTATGTGGTCAATAACTTAATTATCTTCATCCCACTTCAGTACTTCACACAAGCAAAATTAGCAGATTTGCCTTCTTCTCCCACAGACACCAGCACTTCAAAAATTTTGTGTGTAATAAGGTTTTCTATCTCAAGGCACTAAAGTTTTCCAGAATTTTTAGAGCAGAAAGAGAATCACTTAGTACAATGAATGGAGCTTTCTCACTTGCAAACGCAAATGATGCAATTTTAGTGTGTCCTAATTCTGCAGTCAAGGTATTTAACTCTGTTGGTGATGTGAATAAATTATACATCAGCAAACTTGGAATCTAGAACATGCTTTCAACAGATCCATTGTGTCTGGAGCCACCAGCATAGAAATACTACTAGATGATATTTTAAAACTGCACCAAAATTCTAGTTTTAAGTGAACATAGTGTTAAGAATTAATGCCAGTTATTACCATTACCTGGATTAATTTTAGTGGATACAATATATTAAAATTGCTTAATTGCGACAACATTATAACATTCCTGAAAATCTCTTGAATTTTGTTAATACAGGAAGAGTCATCTTAATTTAGAAAGGTTCAGTTAAGCATATTATGATCAAATGCAAAGTAACTGTTACTGCATTTAGACTGAAATATTTTCAAAGGTAAATAGCCACAGCAGTACTGCCAGCATATGTAAATTCAGACTCATATACTTCAACCAACAGTGCTTTGTTATGAGTGGGGCACATTGTTCCCACTCAGACTCCAGCACTTTTTAGTAACAGTTGTTAATTTTGTGAAACCAGCTGTCTGTGGCCGATCTGTAACAAAAGACAAGGCATATCATTGCTGAATAAAGCATTAGAGCTGTGCAGATATTCATTTGAGAACAAAAGCATGTTGCAGCTATGATTACATTGATAACCATCTCAAGTTTCTGAGTAACATTTTTAGGTGATGAAAAGTCCTAGACATTTGACAACGGTCTTTACAGAGAAGTGATATGAGTTGAGCGCAATGATCTCAAGCACACCCGTTCTTTGCTAGAAGATATTCTTAGGTTGTTCGCAGATGATGCTGTAATTTACCATCTAGTAAGGTCATCCGAAGACCAGTATCAGTTGCAAAGCGATTTAGAAAAGATTGCTGTATGGTGTGGCAGGTGGCAGTTGATGCTAAATAATGAAAAGTATGAGGTGATCCACATGAGTTCCAAAAGAAATCTGTTGGAATTTGATTACCCGATAAATAGTACAATTCTCAAGGCTGTCAATTCAACTAAGTACCTGGGTGTTAAAATTACGAACAACTTCAGTTGGAAAGACCACATAGATAATATTGTGGGTAAGGCAAGCCAAAGGTTGTGTTTCATTGGAAGGACACTTAGAAGATGCAACAAGTCTACTAAAGAGACAGCTTACACTACATTCGTTCGTCCTCTGTTAGAATATTGCTGCGCGGTGTGGGATCCTTACCAGGTGGGATTGATGGAGGACATCGAAAGGGTGCAAAAAAGGGCAGCTCATTTTGTATTATCACGTAATATGGGAGAGAGTGTGGCAGATATGATACGCGAGTTGGGATGGAAGTCATTAAAGCAAAGACGTTTTTCGTCGCGGCGAGATCTATTTACGAAATTTCAGTCACCAACTTTCTCTTCTGAACGCGAAAATATTTTGTTGAGCCCAACCTACATGGGTAGGAATGATCATCAAAATAAAATAAGAGAAATCAGAGCTCGAACAGGAAGGTTTAGGTGTTCGTTTTTTCCGCGCGCTGTTCGGGAGTGGAATGGTAGAGAGATAGTATGATTGTAGTTCGATGAACCCTCTGCCAAGCACTTAAATGTGAATTGCAGAGTAATCATGTAGATGTAGATGTAGATGGTTTAGCTGTGGATATCTCCAATAAATCTCTTATAGGCCGTTGCTTGAGTATGAATATAACAACAGTTATTTTCGCCCCACTGTCTTGTAGAGAATTACTCCCCATGGTTGTGTGAATTCAATAATTTCCTGTAGAGGTCTACTGCTTCCAAATATATCTATTGTTTAATGAAATTTGTTTTTGGAGCATCACCTGTGACCAGCTTTGTGAAAGAAGTGGTGACACTTTCTGTGCAACCCACCCATCATTTTGCACGACAATGCGCGGGCGCATACTGCGCAAGCTGTAGCTGCTCTGTTCGGTCGATGGGACTGGGAAGTACTGTACCATCCACCATACTCCCCGGACTTAAGTCCTCGTGACTTTGATTTGATTTCAAAGATGAAGAAACCACTTCATGGCATTCGCTTCAGAACTGTTCCAGAGATTCGACAGGCAGTAGACTGCTCCAATCACCCCATCAACAAAAGGGGCTCTGCTAACGGTATACTATGCCTTCCACATTGCTGCCAAAGGGTTCTACACAACGCTGGTTACTACTCTGAAGGACAGTAACAGGTGCAAACATATAACTCTCTTGTATCGGTTGTGAATAAATAGTTGCCACTATTTAAGTTCCAACCGCCATATTTTTATATTTAGCTTTGGTGTGCAACATTAGTGTATGCACTTCTTATGTCATGAACCACTATTCAAATGTAGGCATTTCTGTTGAAGCGAAGTTATATGTTGCTAGGAGGATGGGTGGTAACAGATCCAGAACCCTAACTTATATATGTTTATCTACTCTCTCACCTCGTAAGGGCAGTGATCAGTATGATGCGACCAAATCAGGTTTTACCCCAGTTTGAGCACAGGTATTTTGCCTGTTTCATAAGTTCTACTGTAGTATGTAACACTGCATTACATCTGGCACAAGTGAAAGCATGTTGTCTGGACCATGATAAAAAAATTTAGCGAAGTTGAGAGCTCTCTGCAGCATGACCATCAATAATGGCTGTATTATTTGGTATTTTTGCTGGATGCCACATTTACTAAATTTCCTTCTGCTTGCCTTCAAGGCACTGTAGCATTTACTATCCCACCACACAGAAATATCTTTACTTCTAATGTACAATGAGTTCTGTAGGGTAATTGTGTCTATGGAAACTTTAGTAACACCCTTGGTTGGTTTGGAATAATTGGAGACTAGATCATTATATTTCTTTAATACAGGGAGACATGCCTTTAACCTGTTAACATACTTGTTATAGACAGTTTCCTTCATCTTCAATAAGTGATATTGTGGCTTAGGTCCATTGATGGTATTCTTTTTGGAGAGCCATCATTCAGCAGTACCAGGTTATTATCTTAAAATATTACTATTGTGATCATCATCAAAGCTACTATTACATCATTGACATATTGATTGTTGCAATTAACCCAGACTGCAGAGGTTTTCCTTGAAGATTCTTGCAGTAATTTCTGACACAAACACTCATAAATAGCCAGCTACTCATACAACTTTGGAGATGAAGCTCTGAGATGCTTCTTAACAGCAGTGATCTGATCTTACGCTAAAATATACGAGGGTGAGTCAAATGAAACCTTAAGTGTTTTTTAAAATATTATTTATTGTGCAAATGGTTCAAATGGCTCTGAGCATTATGGGACTTAACATCTTAGGTCATCAGTCCCCTAGAACTTAGAACTACTTAAACCTAACTAACCTAAGGACGTCACACACTCATGCCCGAGGCAGGATTCGAACCTGCGACCGTAGCAGTCCCGCGGTTCCGAACTGCAGCGCCTAGAACCGCACGGCTATTTATTGTGCAGCATTGGTACAAAGCTGTATCACTTTTCAACATAATCTCCACCACACTCGATGCAAGTCCTCCAGCGCTTACAAAGTGCATAAGTTCCTTTAGAAAAAATTCTTTTAGTAGTCGGCACAACCACTCCTGCACCGCGTGGCATACCTCTTCATCAGAATGGAACTTCTTTCCTCCCATTATGTCTTTGAGTGGTCCAAACATATGGAAATCACTTGTGGCAAGGTCTGGTGAGTAAGGTGGATGAGGAAGAGACCCAAAGTGCTGGTCTATGATTGTTGCAAATGTTGTACGGGCAGTGTGGGGCCTTGCATTGTCATGTTGCTGGACACCTGCTGACAACAATCCATGCCACTTTGACTTGATTGCAGGCCATAAATGATTTTTTAGGAGATCTGTGTATGATGCACTGGTGACAGTGGTCCCTCTAGGCATGTAATGCTTCAAAATGACGCCTTTTATGTCCCAAAAGAGTGTCAGCATAACCTTCCCTGCTGATGGTTGTGTTCGAAACTTCCTGGGTTTCGGTGATGAGGAATGGCACCATTCCTTGCTCACTCTCTTCATTTACAGTTGGTGAAAGTGAACCCAGGTTCCATCCCCAGTAATGATTCTTGCAAGGAAGACATCACCTTCTCATTCAAAGCACCGAAGAAGTTCTTCACAAGCATCAACATGTTGTTCTCTCATTTCAGGAGCCAGCTGCAGTGGCACCCATTTTGCAGACACTTTGTGAAACTGGAGCACATCATGCACAGTGTGGTGTGCTCACCCATGACTAATCTGTAAACATGCTGCAATGTCATTCAGTGTCACTCGGCAATTTTCCTTCACTATGGCTTCAACTGCTCCAATGTTCTGTGGAGTCAAAACTCATTGTGCCTGACCTGGACGAGGAGCATCTTCCACTGGTCACACCATTTGCAAACTTCCTACTCCATTCGTAGACTTGCTGCTGTGACAAACATGCATCACCGTACTGAACCTTCATTCATCAAAGAATTTCAATAGGTTTCACACCTTCACTATGCAAAAACTGAATAACAGAACACTGTTCTTCCCTGGTTTAAGTCACAAGTGGGGCAGCCATCTTTATACTGATACTGTGACAGTATGTGTGTATCTGCACTATGCTGCCACCTACAGGCCATTCTGCACACAGTTCGTAGAACGCTTACCAACTTACAGGATAATAGTGCGAAATTTTGATTTGTTATTACAAATTTAGGGTTTTCATTTGACCCACCCTTGACTTCTTGCCAATTCGGTGTTATTTATAAATATTTTCACTAAATTGTACCATCTCATCAAAAGGATGAACAAATTGCAAATTAACTCCAAGAAATTGTCTGATATGGAAGAACAATATCTCACCTCCCCTATTCATCAGACTTTTCAAAAGGCTAGGAAACACATTCAGATGACCACAGGAGTTGCCAGAGTCTATCAAGAAGTAACGAAGATAAGTGTTCAATGGACCAATGGAAATGATGCCGTTAGGGACAGAACACAATCTCAAACTGAAGAAGGAAATCGCCTATGCCCTTTCAAAGTAACCGTGCTAGCATTTACTTAAATGGATTTTGGGAAATCAGTGAAAATACAAATGTGAATGGCCATATGTGGATTTAAACTGCTGACCTCTCAAATACAATTCCACTCTTAATCACTGCATCAGTGCACCCTGTGTGACATCAAGGACAAGCTTCAGTTGACAGTGGTCCCAGCTGCAAGGGGCATATTATCCCCAAAGAGAGGCTAAACTAACCAGGCTCTGCAATTGTGTTTTGTAATTGCAAAAAACTTCTTTATAGCCTCACATAAATAAACGTTTAACAGATCTACACCATTTGCCTTCTGTGCTCCCACTGCAGTTGTCATGGGTTTATGAGAGCCATGGTGAAAAACTCTCAGTCAGCACAGAGACGGTCCTGATCTCAATAAATTTTACTTTAATATGATGGTACATACTGCACAACAACATAAGTCAAATGGTAGCTTGATCAGCAGAATAGCTTTATTTACATGTGGATCTTGCGTAGTTGATATTCTGTGTACTTTGTTTAAATGGATAAACTAATATACCATGTCACCATAATATTATTTGTTTTAGCAGGTTTTTCACAAACAGAAATTCATCTTAAGTTGATTAAGATTCACAAGTTATACTTCTTATTATAGACAGTTAAGAAATGGGCAAAAATTAGCCATGAATATGATTTTGTCAGTATTCTTGCCATGTAATATTGAAATAAAAACCATGGTTGAACTTCTTTTGAAGATGATGCGTGTAAAGACATTGCAAATCTGTTACCACAAATGAAAATATTGGGAAAGTGTACAACTTGGTACTGGACAATCAATGACACAGTGAATGAAATACCTGATTCCACAAACATATCAAAAGGGAGGGATCAGTATATTTTATATGAAGAAAACAAATACAAGACAGTATTGTAGGATATGGGTGCCAAATTTGTACAACACTGGCAAAAAGCAAGACTAAAAGTAACTTTCACAGCAATCGTTGATGGTTACAATGTCTGCGTTTATACTGTGGGTTTATCTTCACAGTACAGATTCAAGTCCTGGTCTGGCACAAATTTTCATATGCCACCAACAGATGACATCAATGCATAGTCACAGAATGCAATTCTATTTTGTAATATTTCACAATAATGTCTGAGGGAAAAATCTCAGATGTTTCTGTGCACCAGTTTGTTACTGGGGTGGTACAGAAATCCATCACTTGATACCAGAAATGAAACAGTAGTCAAAGCAGTCAGCTAAGCTGGGTATCCTCCCACAAAAAAGATGAAGTATATTTTTAATGAAAACATTCACTTTCCATATCAAATGCTTTTTACCTTGCCCCCATATGCTACTGTAGGAGGAGACAAACAATCGTCAACTACTTGTATGCAAGCAAATTTTATAAAATTCATAGCTGCAACTGGCAACCTTCTCTCTTATTTTTCACAAATAGCTATTAGTATGCAGTGACACATGATGTAGCTACTTTAAGGTATTAACAATTATGTTGTCGTGTATTTTTGCGTGTGCAGATTTTTGCAAGGTGCAGTTGTTCTGTATTAGTTAAAGGACACACATTTTTAATAGATTTTCCATTGGAAATGCTCATTCCTTCAGTCCCTTTTAACCATGAAATAATCCTTGTTGCTTTAATAATATACCTAAGAGAGTAAGTTAGTTATTATCTGCAATTTAGTTATATTTTTGTTTATTTTGGTAGTACTGTCATTTTACATTGATGACACATGCTTTGTTTATTTGTTGTTATATCTTTGCAATTTTCAAGCTGCTAGGTTAGTTTCGTTATCACTGCCATGTTGTTAATCATGGCTGCTCTGCTGTCTATTTGCACCAAAGAAGAGCAATGTTCAGTGATCCATTTTTTGTTGTCGGAAGGTGTATCAGGGGCTGAAATTCATCAAAGAATTTCGGTAAAGTACAGGAACAGTGTTCTGCTACAACGGAGTGTCTATGAATGGATTGAAAAACTCTGAAATGGTCACACAAGTGTTACGCATGATGAAGGAGCCGGACGACTGTTTACTGCCACAAATGAAGAAACCATTGAGCGTTCACGTGAAATGATTCTCTTAGACAGATGTTTAGCTACTGACAAAGTGGCACATTATATGCAAATTAGTCATGGTTCTGCCTACAAAATCATCCACAACAGACTTGGGTTTCGTAAAGTTTGTGCAAGATGGGTCCCAAAACAACTCACACAGTTGCATAAACATTTGGATCACTATGGTAATGAATGGGACAACTTCTTAGACAGGATCATTACTAGTGACAAAACATAGATCCATTATTATGAGCCAGAGTGTAAATGGCAGAGTATGGAATGGAAACATCCTAACTCGCCGTGTAAGAAAAAGTTTAAGACCCAACCATCCGCAGGAAAACCGAAGCTTATGGTTTTTTGGGACACACAAGGTCCAGTACTAGAACATTATGGGGAAACGGGCACAACAACAAACCATGTATGCTACAGTGAAATGCTTACTGCCAGGCTAAAGCCTGAAAATCCAAAGCAAACGCCGAGGATTGCTGTCAAAAGGTGTTGTGTTGTTGCACGACAATGCCCGTCTGCATACTGCTGCCCACACTGCTGAAACACTCCAAAAATTCAAATTTGTAGAACTGTATCATCCTTCATATAGTCCCAATCTTGCCCCTTCTGACTATCACTTGTTTGGTCGACTCAAACAGGCATTAAGGCACCGTTGATTTGCCTCAGATGAAGCAGTGAAAGAAGCGGTGCATTCTGGGCTCGCAGCTCAACCGGGAACCTCCTTTTACGAGGGCATCAGGAATCTTGCACAATGATGGACCAAGTGCATTGAAATGCAAGGAGATCATGTTGAAAAATGATGTTCTTGTAAGTTTCCTATTTGATTACAATAAAATTTTATAACTACTTTGTGGATAATAATTGACTTACCCTTGTAAATAGTGCTTTCCCTTTTAATTTGCTTAGTTTCATCATATTTGCACTCAGTATATTTCTTAAAAATTTCACGAGTAGGCCTTTCTACCTTTTATTTTTTTGCTGAGGATAAAGACTCTAATTGAGTACCATAAATGTGAAGGAACAAAACATATGAACCATGGCCTTGTTGAAGGAATAATTCCTTTGGTGTAGATGTTTCTAAAAGCAATACAAACATTAATTCTAAATGCCTATGGCTGTGTTCAAAGGCAGCTGCAGGTGGTTTATTTCAGGAGACAAGCTGCTCCACATTGAATTGGTTGTTGTAGACAATCTTCATCCACAGGGTAAGCCTGTGCCATATCATCCTCTAGATGAAAAAAAAAAGTATTATACTATTTCAGAAGTAGTGCATGCACATATACATACGTATGTACCTGTGAAGTATGTGAGGTCCATGTTTAAAGATGTAGAGCTCTGTGTATCAACCTGAAAATCTACTGCCCCATAAGACAAACACTGCATTTGCTGAAGGTGACTCTTTCATAGATATTTGACAGAAGATGACAGGTATGACTTACCAGGAACTCAAAACATGTATTTTCACTTTGGAAGTTAAACTGGGACTCACACTTAAGTAAAAATCAATACATGAATATTTAATGGTATTATTATTCTGGAGGCAGCAGTGAGGATACATTGTAGCTGGAATGACATTGTCAATGACGGCAACCATCAATCAGTGCAAATGGCATAAAAATTGGCCAGACTTACAGCACATAATAGTTTCCACTGAGTGTGATCAACTGATATACTCCATCTCCTTATAAGCTCTGCCTTGTTTCCTATCTACCAATGGCCCTCCATTGTAATCATCTAGTAAGTGCATTACCATAATTTTATTAAGTTGGTTATCCAAACTGTTCCCTATCTCTCACAGCATCAACACCCATCCTGCTGCCAAACATGGCAGAAATCTGACACTCCCTTCATAAGATGAACCACAGTATACCCAGATGCATTAAGTTTCAGCTATTGGATATACTATTAACTTTGACACAGTATGTGACATTTTACTTTTTATTTTACTTATTTTTGTCTGGCAAATATCTGTATCAACATTTAATTACTCATGAAGTACAGTGTAGTGGATTGGATAGCAAAAAAGGGAAAGAAAATGCATTACACACAAATTTAATGATGAAATAGTCATTTAATATTTTGTTCTTTTGAGAATTACATGATTTTTACAGAGAGGAATATTTTAAAAGAAGCACTGGTTAATCCAGAAAATACTATCAGCACATCCATATTGTGAACTATGTAAATTTAAGCATATCTTTGGATCTTTAAACAAATAATTATGGAACAGCAATATACAACTGAGAAGTGGAAAAATGACATGAGATCATTAGCTTAATGACACTGAGGACACACATATTTAAAATGCTATTACAAGAGAATATGTGTAAATAACATTGGTAGTTAAATGTTTCTCAATAAACATACATATAACAGTCTTTTAATCATCTGTAAAAACAGAAGACAATAGAAAATTGCAAGTTCGGTAAGTATTCTACAGATTACTTATTCATTGTAACACAATAATTTGGGAAAAGATTACTTTTCCATATGGCACATGGATAATGAACTTTAAAATGGAGCCATGCATTTATAAACATGCATACCCCCCCCCCCCCCCGCCAAAATATCTCTCTCTCTCTCTCTCTCTCTCTCTCTCTCTCTCTCTCTCTCTCTCTCCCCCCCCCCCCCCCACACACACACAGATAGAGATAGATAGAGAGAGAGAGAGAGAGAGAGAGAGAGAGAGAATTAAAAAAAAATCAAAGTTGACATGTGTGCAATACAGACATATGTGATCTTTACTCAACTTTAAAATAACCCAGCAGCTCAATATGAACAACATTAATAATAATTTTAGGGCAAAAGGCTCGAAGCATGAACACTCAAAATATACAATGTAATATTTATTTAATTTTTTATATCCTGACTTCTACCAACAACATTAATTTAATGACCAGGTACTGCATAAAGTCACAGTTCACTATAATGGAACTTCTTACACACCTGTCAATTATCTCTGGCATCACACAATGTGTCCAAAATTGTTATTATACATTAGAAATTTGTTATGGAAGCTATTTTAAATATCTACATATAAACTTTAAACACATCAGCTAACTAAGTTTCTGCGAGCATGCCTGCATGCACGCAAACAAAAAACGCACACACACACACACACACACACACACACACACACACACACACACACACTTTTCCCCTCCCTTCCCACACAGTATTTCATCTAGAGCAATGTATAGAATGATTTGTGATAAGTATCACAATACTTTCAATGTAATCCCATTTATACACATGAGGAAAAAGCACTATACTCAGCCAAACTTTTCATAGAAGAAAAAATAATTTTTCTGACTACTAGTTTCAGGCCTCGACTCACCTTCGATAAGGACTATGTACTTATTTGCTCTTTTTTTTCTTGGGAAAAAGTGGTCTTTAAATAAACTAGCAAAAAGAATGAATTTCTTGCTGTGTGCCACATTTGGCTGAAAGGAAGTTTTATATTCCATATAAAGACCACAAGCCTTAACAGCAAAGTTTATAATTTCCTCAAAAAACATGCTGTCATTTGGAGTTGAGAGAAAAATAAATTGTTAATTGAATGAAAAGTGTGGATGGTTGTAGTGTTTTTCCTTATTGGTATACTCATAAACAGTTATGGAGTTTTCAAGCCATCATGGACAAAATAATAATTCAAGTTGCAGAAAATTAGCTTCATTCCCAACTGTAAATGTCAACTACTGATGACACATTCTACCTTGGTCTTTTATTTGCCTGCATATTGTTGCAGATGCACATAAAGCAGTTCAACGGATTGATTAATTTCCACTTTGCAGTGAGTCTTTCTAGTTGGGTTACCAACAGTAGCACAAATATATCTATGGATGAATATAACAAATGATAGACAAACTATCATTAAAGTTATGATCTGCCTTATGCTTCTCTACAAATGATACGCATAAGTGCCTATTATCAAACCATAGGAAATACCACATGCAGAGTTCAACAGTTAAATACTCCATTTCATTTTGCTATCTTAAGTATGTGGGAAACATATCAGTGTTTTATTTATTTACTTATTTATTTTGGTTTGCTTGATATAAATAGCCATCTGTCATGAGATTTTTTACAGAAATGTCTGCTTCATTCTGTTACAATAGTCTCCCATGTACCATCCAGTTTTTACAATGAGAGTATCATTATTATGCCAACTGAATCAAGTCTTTAGTAAATTTAGTTTAATTCCAAATAAATATGCATCATTCTGAAAATACACTGCAATGAAAAAAAAAGTCAATGTTATATGGGAAACACTGCAGATCAATAAGACAAATGACTGACAGCAGAAAAGGTAACTTTTGTGACATACACAAGTGTTTCACATTTGTTAGCAGACATTAATGAAGAACAGGAGTAAACAGTTTACTATTACTATCATAGAAAAAAATGGTGCCACATTACTTGGTAACATCAGTGAAGTTACAAGGAAGAATTGCAGTACAGTGAATAAACAGGTTTGTCTACCATATTCTCAAAAATGATACTAACTTCATTTACAGAAATGGCATGTAAAACATAACATTTCACTAATGGCACAAGACTAGTAGTTTGTGACTGCCATGGAAAGAACTAATAAACTGTTCTCAATAGTTGCACCTTGGGTATAAAAGAAAATTATCTGCTTTGAAGATAGCATGTATGCAGCTTAATTATGTAAACTCCAGATTTTTAATCAACACATAAAATGCTTCCTTAATAACTGTCATTTGGTTAATATAATTAACAACATTTTAATAACTTTATATAATGAAACAGCACATGACTCATTACTGGTGAGAAATAAAGTAACATTGTTGGGAGCATTAACATGAGAAATACGTTATTTATAACAATACTATAAAAATAACATGAATACTGACAGAACTTTATACAGCATACAATCACAGTACCTGTTTAGGTTAAAACCTACATGCAAAAAACAGAAATATATAGACAAAAAAATCTGCTTAGTTAAAGCAACAACATACACACATTGTGCAACATTAAAACAATTACTGTTTATAAATCTTTCAAATTTGCTTCAATTTATCTATGCAAATAATACAAAATAATGAAGATTCCTTCCTTCTTGTTCCATATTTCAAAGCCATGCAGAGTAGGCAAAGGAAAAACATTTTACATACAATATCTGAATAAATTTCCTAACAAACAATTCATGCATATTTTACATTAGTGGTATGGAAGAACTACATAATGTCAGTCTAAAGTTACCAGTTACTGGAATTTAAAATAAACATTTTCCCACATGAACTGAGAGAAAAGGAGAAACAAAGAATCTATGTATTGACTTTCACAAAACTTAACATAGTACTAATACAAATAAACAGCAATTTTACTACAAATTATGATACCACCTGTGCAGCTCTGAGCACAATGCAAGCTGGTAATTGGAGGCCATGCAAGCATTTTCACATTTTAGGACAACCTACAATTGATATCTTTCTGCACCTACAGAAAATTTTGAGCTTGAAATTCCTCAGACATTAGCAATTTATTTTGCCATACAGAACACATGCAGTAAACAAGCATTTTGAAGTAAAATAATGCAACCTTTAACTTACGAAATCTGGTGATACATCTCAATGTCATAAAATCAAAAAGTGCTACATCTTTACTGAAAAGTGAGTAAATTCTTATCTACACAGACAAATGGTGGAAGTTAGGAGAAAATTATCTACTTATGACTCATATGCATGCTGAAATCATATATGAATGAAATCAAATATGAAGCAGAAAAAAGGCAAAATAATATGGAGAAATTTATCACAGCAGTAACTAAACTTGAAGTTCTATGCATGAAATTTTCTCATCACTTACTGAATCACGGATGATTTGAACTATACATCCATACAAAAGAAATTTTATAAATGCACACAACTGGAGTTTTTATTTTTTAAAAACTTAATTCCAAGCCTGACATAACATTTGGGAGCATTTAAAAGTATACGTAATAGTGATAGTCAAGTACAAAGACTCTGAAGCCAAAGTTGAAGCAGTAACAAACGTAAATGTAAATTTTTAAATTAATTTTCTCCACCTGTCTCTATTCTGAGCTGCACCTCCAACACAAATTTCTGTAATAGCAAACTTGATGTCCCTGAACTTTTAAGATACATTTGCATATTACATGTGTTTCCTGGAGATTGCTGGGTATTAGAGTGTGATTAGGGGATGGTAGTATGTGAATACTGCCATGCAGTGGGGAAAATGAAGCTATTTCCTTCATCTCAAAGGTGGAACAACCTGCGAAAGAAATCTTGTCATACACCACTCCACTAAAAATAATGCAGAACATTTTGTGTGTGCAACACATCAACCATCTGACTACCCAGATGATTAGTTACTACTAAACTCTGATCATTAACTGATGGGAGATGATAATGAGCACACAATGTGTAATTTCAATGGCTGATATACAACCCATGCATGTGGATCTAACCGCCATCATATCCCCTGCCATCAAGAACACCAGCTTTTGTCAGTCTTGCCACCCCCCCCTCCCCCCCCCTCCCCGCACACACACATAAATTAACATCATTTCTTCAGTTCATCCTCATTGCTTATGATGAATTCAAAGTTCTACCAACGTATGTCTTGTCATCTACACATTTCTCCCTCTCCCTCATATACAGGTAAACCCATTATTTCACCATGATCTCCTCTTACGTGGGGTAAGGGGTAAGAGGTACTGCTACCCAAATTTTGTTTGTGTGTGTGTGTGTGTGTGTGTGTGTGTGTGTGTGTGTGTGTGTGTGTGTGTGTGTGTGGAGAGAGGAAGAGAATAAACTGGAAATGGCAATGCAGCGTCAGGAGTATGGTTGGGCAGTATAGATCAATTTTTCACTGAATAACCATTTAACATAATGCTATACATCATTATGTTGGGATAAAGTTAGTAATATACATGGTGGATACAATGAAGACAAGTTTACCTTTAAAATACTGGTTTACAAATATTGTTATGTTGCCAGCAAGGTGTCAGTGGACTTTGTGAAGTAAGTGTAAACTCTTAGATTTTTTTTAAAAAACTGTCATGTAATGATACACACATTTAATAAAAATGATTTTCCATCTGTGTGTGTTACGACCCAAATTATATGAATTAGAAACATATGTCTCACCTACAATACCATGTTTTCCAATTTTTCTCTGATCGCTAAAATCACTATCAAATGTTCTGTAAACAATACATAATGATACATTGTGTACAAACTGAAGATATGACTGAAGATCAGAAGAAATCAAAACAATCAGCATTTCTACTGTAGGTAAAATGCACATGTGTGTACACAAAGTAATATGTCCAATATTTTGTTTTTGCTCCCTTTCTTCCCAAGTCATATGCTGCACATTTTTAAACAGAAACTAGCTTGTAATAACACTGACAGCTGCACAGATTCTTTGTACTAATGATAGCTATTCCAGATAACAATAAAGTACATGATTTTACACAAATAATATTTATTTTCGGTGCTATGTCACCCTCAAAGGAAATTTCAGTCCCCCCCCCCCCCCCCAGCACAGCAATATTTTCAACTTGTTAATGAATGTAGATGTTTATGATTTTTATTTCTAACACAGTAATAAATGGTTGAGCTTCTGCCTGGAAATATGAATCCCAAATTGGTAGAGGACACTGATTTACCTGCACATATGAAGGTTAGTGCTAAAAATGAAAATTATTCTGTATGGCATGATCATTTCAACACGTTTACCACTATGCATGCCCATTGCAATGGCCAATTCTGCACTAACATAATGCTAGCACTTGGCCCACTACTCAAATGTACAAACATGACAACAACGTGCAGATAGGATAATTTAATTTTATCAGCTGTATTTGGGCATGTGTGGCTGATGGTCATACATTACAGCTGTTGGCAAGTATGGGGCACCTTCAAAAGACAAATTCCATAGGAAATAATTGTGCTAAATGATTTACATTGTGCATATAACAACACACATGTTAAAGAACCAATCTCATGATAGGAAATACTTGTATTATGCACTATAATGATTTTCTTTTGCCCTGTCAGGTCTGACCAAAAGCTCAAAGTTTTGACTTTTTGCATAAAAAGGAACAAAAAGAGCAGCTAAGAACTTAACTACAAGGATTAAAAAATTAAAAGGTTAATAATACTCAAGGATTCAGAAACTCTACAAATAATTAAACAAAACAAATAAGACATACACAATTACTATATAAACAAACCGATGAACAGTTTTCCTGCACTGTACTCTGACAAATGATGAATGAGATACATATCAAAGCTGCAGCTCATAGCTAGGGAATTTGGAAGTAGCATGATCTATGTACTGCAATAGAGAAACATCTGAATATAGTAGTGCAATGGTGTCTTTATAATTACCATGTGACGAAGATGCAGCTCACCATATTTCTGTCAGAAGCAAATATCAATTGATGGAGCTAAAATCCCAGGAATGTTATGAGAATGGTATTATACTGATCATTCATTTCTTTGAAATGAAGCTAGTTGTGGAGAATAAGTCAACTCTGACATTTAGCATATGTGCCAAGGGATTCAATTTATCAGAAAACACAGCAAACAGTTCATGCTGTACATTACAGAGGTTTGATATTTGCTGATTTGCATGGTTGATATAGCTTATCTCTCAACACACAAGGAATACATTTAGCTAACAAGTATTGTAGATCCTGAAAGAAGTTATTGTACTGAACATCAAATAATCAATGCACAAATACTTTTAGGATGTAACAATGGCATTCTCAATCTCCTAAGCACAAGAGTTAACAGGAAAAAATTTCTTTTGAGTTAACATTATTGTATGAAAAAAATGCAAACTGAACTTATCATTATAAACAACTGTTATTAACTTTCAAATATTGCACACCAGAGATAATGATTAGCCCACAAACCAAAGGTAAATATATGGTGTAATATATGCTGTTTCCACTTCATATGGCTCATTTTCTGTTTTAACACACAATGTTCACATTTTTTTGGTAACATTCGTAATACAATGTGATTAATTTGACTTTTAATTTTATGCCAGAAGAAATCCAACATTCTGCATCTGCCTCATTATGCATGAACTACTTATACACCATCACAAAAATCATTTTTTGTCAGATATAAATTGTTCTATGTTTCTGTAACAACAATTAAGCCTGCATTCAAAGCAGTCAGCAGAAACAATGCAGTGATTAATAACATCAAAAAGTTATCATATGATGTAGCACATTAAAAATGAGAGGTACTTTAAAATTCTGTGTTATATGTGTGCGTGTAAACTGTACACAGTGCATGGTGTGTGATCTTTACAATTTATGTAGTCCATACTATTCAAGAAAATTTTAACATTGTAAGTCTATAGTACTGTGCATTGAGCAGTCTGCCACCAACAACTACATGAAAATTTGAAAGCTTCAATTTGTTTGAAAAACTTTCCTTTGTGCAGTTTGTAAGCTGGCTGAGCATACATTTAATACACTATGAAAGTTGCTACACATGTATGTGAGATTTGCGACCACATCATTTATATTCTTGACCACATAGGGACTGGATAAAAAAAGTTCACAATTCACTGTTTTAGAAATACGCATCAGTGTTTTTCAGGAAATGGAACTGATTCTAACAACTGTTGAAGTCTTCGACCAAATTTGTGCAAAATGTGTGTAGACGGTAATAATATATGGTTCACAATTGTCTCTCATATGAGTTCTTATTTGGCTTTACTTGGACAGCTTATCCGTGATTCTTGTTTCCAGTTACTTGCCAAACAAAAGTAGCACAATAACCACAATGTCCACAAATTGCTCAAAACTAAATTTCACTGCACTTACTCTCCAGATACCTCAAAGTTTTAGTAAAAGAATCTTTTACAATACTGTATGCAGTGGAATTTTTGTATATCAATAAAACTACTAAATTTCATGTGATCCAGCACACAAAATACACTACCTCTACGTTCACCGATGCCAGCCGTAAAAGCAGGCAGTGGTAGAATCATGCATATACATTTCCCTTTATGATCAGACCATACATAAAACAATTATAGTTATGGAAGACAATTTTCAGCTTTTCAAGGAAGATTATACTTCAAAGTTCTGTTGATTTTGAAATCATCAGAGACCGAGCACACACTTTGATAAAACAAGGTGACGATGGATGGATTTGAACAGCAATCCTCCTGAGTGCAAGTCCAGTGCCTTAAACGCTGCACCACCTCATTTGGTTTCTCCTTTGTAGCTCCTACATCACTAGTAATTATCACCTCATTTTGATGTAGCATGTATTTTGCTTTTTCAACAAAAACAAACATGGCAGCAGCACCCATACATTTATAAACAACAGTTTCGATACTTTGTGCTTTTATTTCTACCTGTTGTCCTCCAATGATGGTTGATATAGAAAATGTTCTCTGATGGTTGTTGAAATACAAAATGTGTCCTGATGATGGTTGAAATATAAACTTGTTGATTGTGTCATTAGATTGTTGTTTGTGTTTTACAAGACATCATGGCTGCATCATGTTGCTGAATGATGGTTTAATAAGGTGCATGAATGTGTTAGCAGGAGGAAGCTGTGAACCAGAGATCATCGAGTTTGTATTGAACCAGGGGGAATGCCAGAAGAGATGGCTGGCTTCAGAAGACAAATGTAAATGGCTTCGCTTAGAGGTGGAAAAGTTGAATGCAATGAAGGAGAGCTTGGAGATGCATTTGATCATGACATGTCTAATTGTTGACATGGAAAAGAAAAAGCAATGCCAACTGGAAGAGCAGGACTCTTTGGAGAAGCAAGTTCTTTTGTGTGTCAACAATTCAGAATGTTATGACTAAATTCATCTCCCAACTCCCTTTCACTGCATGCAGCTGGGACAAATGGTTGGGGCATAGTAACTCATGTGGAAGGAATGTACTCCTTGCCATTTGCATCTTTTAAGAAGACTACTATACTAAAGGGCTAAGGGCTGCCAGCACCCAATACATGTGGTGAAGGGACATTCCTCCCCAGGTGTTACCATAGCCCCATCATCCATCCTAGGTGCACCATTTGTGCCACAACCAACTCCACCAGCACAACAACCTCACTGACAGAGAAAACTCACAAAAAAAAAAAAAAAAAAAAAAAAAAAAAAAAAAAAAAAAAAAAAAAAAAAAAAAAAAATCAGGCTTTCACTTGACACAAACTGTTGAAATGATGACCTCTTGGAATATTTAAATAAAGAATAATGATATTTTGTATTCCTATTAAATTAATTTTCTCTATCTGAAATCTCTGCATCACAATCATTTTATGTGCAATTACATCTATACAGTTAATTAATTTCAAACCATTCAAAAAATCTGAGATTAAGTAATACCTCAACAACTGTCTTCTGGAACGTGGACGAAAATTTTCAACTATCTTAAATGTTCTGCGTTTTAACTTGCTCCTGGTTATGCTATGTGAGGGAATATGTTTTTGACCATTTTGCTTTTCACTCTTGGGCCAAGAAGATTTTTACAGTATTACTGAAGTATATTATACTGTTCCTTTGGCAGTAGCAATGACAGCAGCATAACCACGAACAGTCTTCTCACATTTTAGGGAAGACGGTGCCAAAAACAAGTTGTCTCATAAAAATTTAATAATGAAAATCTTTTCTTATTCACAAACACTGAATTGAGTGGATTACAACAACTACAAGTGGGAAAGCAATTAACTTTTGCAGTGGAACCAGTGGCATTTCGTACATGCTTTGTCAAGGAGTCAAGTAAATGAAATTGAAAAGGAATCACCTGCTACAAGCAGTATGCCACTATGAAGGTATGGCCTAACATCAGAATGGGCCTGGTGAAATTTCAGATTACAAACCCAAATTTTTGTAATCTGTGGCTTTCATTATTGCAGACACATTTATTAACTAATATCATGAGAAATGTCTGTCCTGTATGCCATCATGTCCAAACAGTCACTGCTATCTTTAACGTATGTACATATTTTCTTCTCATGTAATGTTAAATGTGTTTGCCTTACCACCAGGATTTGAAGAGATGGTTTCAGATAGCAAAATACTAACAAACATGTGATTGAAACTAAATCAATTTCAGTAAATGCATTGATACCCCTGGTAATTAGAACTGTCACTAATCCCAGGACACACTTCGTTCAAACAAGAATAAATTCTTTTATCAATATCTTTGAAATTGTGAAGAAGGGATATTATCAAAAAAGCTGCCAGGAAGTCACAGTACCTAGGAAGCATGAAAGGACAATAGTATCCTTTCTTGGGGGTGAAAATATAAGTTGATCAATATAATAACAGCTATCATATAAATTACCACAATAAAGTGAATAATAGTTATATGACACTTGTACTGTAGATCATTTCTTATAAAAATTAAAAACATGGTTATTACCGCTACTGTAATGGATAATACACGTCAAGTTTCTTTGATTATGAAATAGTTAAAATTAAATTTGCTACACAAACTCAGTAAGATAAACTTAAATGTAAACTGTACATATTTCTGCCTTTCTCAATAGATGCAAAGGCAGTCAAACAATACCTACAATAAATGAAGTAATGCACCAATATTTACTTTTCCTTCACACATAAATCTGCTTTGAGGTGCATCTGACAAATATCTTACTTTGATGAAAATATATCATAAGACATTTATATTCCAACTACTAGAATTTTAACAGTTAATTGATTTTAGTTATACGTGTAACTATCAGTGCTATAAATAAAAAAAGTGGTGTCACATACTTAAACAATAACAAGTGAAGGAAACTGTTGAGAATGGTTATCGTGAAAACACTGTTCTCTGTGAAAACAAGATTTTTGAAATAAGAATTTTACAAAAGCAGTGTTTCAACAATTTAGAATTATGAAATGCGAATGAATTTCTGATAATGTGCTCTTATAATTTTCCTTTAACATTGAATTCAACACTAAGAACATTTACAATTAAATGCTGAAAATTTTAACAATTGAAAGGTGTAACATTTCAAGGGGAGGACACATGACTGAACAGATTTTACTGCATTTAGAACTGCCATTGTGTCTTCCCCGGCCGGTCTCACTCACTGGGTGCAGACGTCCAACGATCAAACTCAATTCCAGAATCAGGACTTGTTCCAACATTGACAGGGCTCAGAAAGTGAGAGCCACCACCACATTTACATTGAACTCCTCCACAACTGTGACATCCAGACTGCCCTGTCTCTGTACTGGTAGAAGCAGCAGCTTGGGTCGGTTCTTCCACACAGACGGCTGGCCGAGAAAGTTCTTGTTCATAGTTGTGAAGCTGCTCCATAAAATGAAAGTTTGGTGCAATGTTTGACTTACGGCTCCGTACAAGGTTGAATGCATCATTCAGAGAAAGTGATAATTTGTTCATGAGGTAGGCAACTGTAATCGTGACAGAGCGAGAAACTCCTGCAACACAGTGTACTAAGACACCCTTCCCATTGTTCCTGGCTTCATCTGAAATTTTAAAAAAACCAACAAGTTTAAATCAATAATAAATTGCACCACAAATAAGGTTAAAAAATAATTAACACAATTGTTAGGCATAACAGCTGTCACAACAGCATTATTCACTTTTACAGAATAATAAACTAAATATTTTTTGAAAGACTGTAAATTTGTTAAAAATACACTATTGCAGTTTCAACCTTTTTGTGATTTTCCAGTGGGTTGCAGGTGCTGCAAGCACAACGGTGGTCATCAGTAAAAGGAATAAAAATGAAATGAGCCTCTAGAGCCTGTGTCAGCCTTAGTCACTCACGGAGCACGCTGTTCATTACTGACATGTGCAATAAGCACGAGTTTTATTTCATGTGTTTTTATTTTTATCCTCTCCCTCACATAACGATGGTATATGTGACTAAGGCTGTCACGAGCACTACAGGCTCATATTTTTATTTGTTTTATTGGTGACTACGGCAGTGGGAAAAAAATATTTCCTCATTTTCTAAATCTCTCTGATATGATCAAACACTGCCAAATACTGAAGCTAAAATTCCAAGTCTAGTCAGAAAAAGATTGAGAATGTATTGTGTCATCTATGATGCACTGCACATCCAATGATGTCAAGTTTCAAACGTGAGTGCATGTGTGTTTCTTAGTGTTCAAGCATGCACTTTACTGCTAGACCACAAAGCTCACCATGTATGCAGATAGCTCATCTACAGGTTTTGATGGGTGAGGTAGAATATCATAGTATGTGACATACACACATCAAAAACAGTTTTGCATCACCTTGGTTCCAAGAGTTCTGGAACCTGTACAGAAAATTGGAACAGGGATCAACATAAACATCATTTCCGCCCTTTTTATTGCTCATGAAAACCACACATTGCATGTTGTGCCACAATACAGCGAGACCTTCAGAGGTGGTGATTCACATTGCTGTACACACTGGTACCTCTAATACCCAGTAGCATGTCCTCTTGCACGGATGCATGCATGTATTCGTTGTGGCATACTATCCACAAGTTCGTCAAGGTAATGTTAGTCCAGATTGTTCCTATCCTCAACTGCAATTTGGCATACATCCATCAGAGTGGTTGGTGGGTCATATCATCTATAAACAGCCCTTTTCAATCTATCCCAGGCATATTCGATAGTGTTCAAGTCTGGAGAACATGCTGCCCACTCTAATTGAGAGATGTTGGTGTCTCTGAAGGAAGTCATTCACAAGATGTGCATGATGCGGGCACAAATTGTCATCCATGAAGATAAATGCCTCACCAATATGCTGCCAATATGGTTGCACTATCGGTCAAAGGATGGCATTCATGTATCGTACAGCCATTACAGCGCCTTCCATGACCACCAGCAGCGTATGTCGGCCTCACATAATGCCACCCCAAAACAGCAGGGAACCTCCACCTTGCTGCACTCACTGGACAGTGTGTCTAAGGTGTTCAGCCTGACCAGGTTGCCTCTGAACACATCTCCAAGGAGTGTCTGGTTGAAGGCGTATGTGACACTCATCAGTGAGGAGAACATGATGTCAATCCTGAGTGGTCCATTCAGCATATTGTTGGGCCCATCTGTACCATGCTGCATGGTGTTGTAGCTGCAAAAATGGACTTCGCCATGGAAGTTGGGAGTGAAGCTGTGTGGTTCCTTTCTCTCTGTATCTCCTCCATGTCCCAACAACTTCGCTTTCGTTCACTCTGAGACACCTGGACACCTGGACACTTCCACTGTTGAGAGCCCTTCCTGGCACAAAGTAACAATGTGGACACGATTGAACTGCAGCATTCACTGTCTAGGCATGGTTGAACTAGAGACAACACAAGCCGTGCACCTCCTTCGTGGTGGGATGACTGGAACTGCTTGGCTGTCGAACCCCCTCTGTCTAATAGGCGCTGCTCATGTATGGTTGCTAACATCTTTAGGCGGGTTTAGTGACATCTCTGGACAGTCAAAAGGACTGTGTTTGTGTTACAATATCCACATTCAACATCTATCTTCAGGAGTTCTAGGAACCGGGTTGATGCAAACCTTTTTTTGATGTATGTATATGGCCATATCTTTTGATTACACTGACTTAAAAGTTTATATTATTTACACCACCAAAGGACCACAGACCTTAGTATTAGACATAAATTTCACAACTTGATGCCTCTACCTGTTCCTGTGAAAAAGTGTGGAGGGGGGTATTAAATGTGAGACAGACAGACAACAAAGTGATCCTGTAAGGGTTCAGTTATTACCAACTGAGGTATGGAACACTAATACAACATTTTGCAGAAATACTTTAAAATCAACATCACTTCATTAAAATAAGAATGAAGTAGGGCTGAAGATGAGAGAATAAAATCCCTGAAATGTGCTATGGGACAAATAAATAATATGGTAGCTGTGTGTAGTGGATTTTACTTCTTGGGTCCCTTGTAAGACAGATGACCTACAATCCAATATTGATGTTAACAAATTGTCAGCTAGAAGCAGCTTCAATGCTATTTTATTAAAGTATGAAAATACTAAAATTTAAAATAAATTGGAACTTGATTGATGTTAACCAAGTTTTGCACAGAATCAAGAGTTATTCAAATTTAGTAACTTGTGTCACTATTTAATGTGAAATGCATCACTACCACAGAAACTTCTTCCAAGAAGATTTAACCACATCACTGTTGAACCTCTCTATTAGAATCATGATAGATGGATTTCATTAGGATGTGTTTCAAGTTCATTAACCTGCAATGGTGCCATTAGATGCCAATGATCAGTTCCCACATGCCAACCAGATTCACTAGTATCATGAGATCGCTTTATCTATCCCTGTGCAGTGTGCAAAGGATTACCATATTGTGTCAATGTCATGAAATTCCCTTCCTCTACAAGAAAAATGTCATGGTCACAAATAGCCTGCTGCTGTTGAGGCATGGCTCACGAAGAAAGTGGCTAGACTCAACATCAGGTGGTTCAGATATCTAACCTTAACACTTATACTGTCATTGGCTGTTCTAGTACGAATGGTATGACGATAGTCTTAACTCGTCACTCTAGACTATCGATCAATGTAGCAGCATACTGCCACCACATGCAAAGAGAACATCTACAGTGAGAAATTACTCCAGAATGATATTCCATTCGAGTAAAGTGATGCTACACGAACGTTAAGTAGTTTAATCTGTCTACATTTGTCTATATAGGATTCAGGTCACTAGGCCTTAGTTTTTTGAAAAATTGAGGTCAACAGTCATCACATTTGACTGCTTAACTATTTTCAACTGGCGAGTGGGCACAACCATTAGAGCAGTTACTTAACAAGAATGCCATGGGTTCAAATATTTGTTTTGTTCTTTTATTTATTAGGTGGATAATTACAAAAATAAATACTGAAATTTAACTTTACTTTGTGCATTAATTGCATGATAATATAGGCAAGAGTAACAATTGGGAAGTACAGATGATCTTAACATACATCGTTTCAGAATGTCACTCAGGCAATCTCTTATCATTAACTTATTACACACAAATTCATACTCATGAATATAATCCACATTTCCTTTCCAACAACTATCAGGCAACAGAAATGTGCATGTGGTAAATAGTCTTTTATTGAATATGTAGTACATTTGTTTCATCTGAATGTTTTCATGACTTCTAACAATGCACAGTTAACACAAAATTCAGGAAGAGACTGCCTGAATCATAATATGACATGACATTCATTACAGCATTTTTATTTATTTATTTAACTAAGACCTAGAGACCAGAAACCTTTTACTGGAGTTACTTGTGAGTGATTCCCAACTAGCATGTTAAAGCACATTAAAATCAATGGGATGTTGAGTGCAGCCTCTCCTTGCCTAAATTTAATAAGAATCATCATCACAAGAAATCTATGGTGCTGTCTTCTGATCTTCTGACCAGTCTTCTGACATTTTCACCCTTATGATAGTGAGTTCTTATTTTTTAAGTTGTGCTATCCCATATGTGCCACCAGGTTTATCATACTTGCCACTACTTTGATTTATAGCCTAAAAACTGTCACTCATGAGTTATTTTGATATATCCAATTCTGAGACACCACAAGGCAATACCTTCTGACCTTGAGCTTTATATGGAAGTCTGCCATGCCTTAGTGGTGTGTTTGGTGGCCCACGGTTTATTGGACTGTGTACTATAGTACTTTGCCACTTGTCTTCTCACTTCTCCAGGATGTGGCCTCTAATGTATGTCCTTAAGGCAGCATTTAGAATATCCAGTTTGAGTGTTTCCATTCCCATAGCTTCACTGGCTAGTATGTCAGCCAACTCATTACCTGGAATGCCAATGCGACTCAGTGTCCGAAACAAAAAACAGTGGATATCCCCCTACTGCAGAGGGCATTCAGTTTGTCATGGACGGCAGAGACCAGAGGATATACTCTGTAACTATGTTCAAACAGGCCTAAAGGCCCAACATTACCAACTGACCACCTTGTCAGCCTCAGCCTATAGGCATCACTGGGTGTGGACAAGGAGGGGCACGAGGTCAGTACACCACTCTCCCAGTCGTCATTAGTTTTTGTGACCACAGCCACTACTTCTCAGTCAAGTAGCTCCTCAGTTGGTCTCACAAGGGCTGAGTGCAGCCTGCTTGCTAACAGCACTAGGCAGACACAGACAGTTACCAATCCAAGTGTTAGCCAAGCCCAACTGCACTTAACTTAGGTGATCTGTTGGCTGACGGAAACTGGAGTTACCATTGTAGGAAGGCTGTTTGCACATTTTGGATAACTCTTGCCTATTATCTGAGAAACACACAAGCACTCATTAAATGAACTGAAATTATGTTGAGGGAAAGTCGTTATGTTCTGTAATGCTCTATGTATCCTATTAACTCTCCAACATGAATATCAGATTCTTTTGGTAGAGAACATTGTTCTCAATTATGATTGTGTATGTATGCATAACTGGCTCATTCATTACCTTTGGAGACATCTGTGTAAAGGAGATTAATATGAGCAGACTGTTGGATGAATAAAACGCACAGCGATGAAAATTGGGAGTGTACTGTCTTTGATTTCACACCTTAGATCCATCCTTACTATAGATTGGGAAATATACCATGGAGGTGTTCATGATTGAGAGTATTGCATACAGGTAACTGGAGGAAGTTGAAGTTCACACTGAAGGTCTTCCAGTTGTACTGCTGCTGGTCCTCCTGTTGAAAGGCAATTTGTGAGTAACCCATCATTGGATTGTGAAATAAAATGGGATGACGTGGGTGGTTTGACATTTTGTTAACCATGATTGTGTAGTTAAATAAATTTTGTTAGACTCATATGTTCGGCAGTGGTATTCCAGCTCCTTCAAGAAGGCTATTGACATGGCTCATTTGGAAAGCTCCAAATGTCAAATGGACTCCACTATAGTGAACAGGGTCTAATATTTCTAGGATGGATGGTGCTGCTGACACGTACACAATGTCTCCATCATCCAGATAGGATGAAATGGGCACTTTATAAAATGTTAATAGTTCATTTCACAATCCAGTATCTGTTAGTGAGGAAATAGAAAACTAACTTTCTTCATGCAGTAAGTCTTGAGTTGTTGTATGTGTGATAACCATGTAAGTTTATTATCAAAATGACGTCCTAGGAAATGGTACTGGTCCACTACTTCCAGTAACTGGGTTTCAAGGTATATTTCTGAAGGAGAATGGGCAGACCATATTCTACAAAAGTGCACAATGTGTGATTTAGTTGGTGAGAAAGAAATACATAGTTGGATTTTGTGTGCTCTTAATGGATGCCTGTAGTTGGCTTTCTGCTATACAAAACAATACACGACCATAATATGAACAAAGATCCTAGATATATAATGCTGATGTGACTATGTCCCACTGCACCTACTGTGCCAGTTATTGCCACTGCAGTGTGTGTGGCACTTAAAAACTGATCCTTTAAAAAGAATATGAGATAAAAAAAAACTGTATGAATGGTAGATTTCCTCAAAAACCCAGCTTGTGCAGAGTTGATAAAATGTGATGTCACCCTGTTACTTTAGCTTACAGATCCTCGTCTTGGGTGTAAGGTAAGTCCCTTTACCATATTCAAAGTTTTATGTGGAGTAATAAGCACTGGTATGTCACTCACTGCTTGAGATTCTGCAGCAGAGGGGCATTTGATCAATAGTGACCTATTTTGCATTCTTTCCAGAGCATCTACTAATTTTCCAAATTTTTGTTTCATGAAAATTAATGGCTTCATCATTGGAGATGTATCTCTATTATAATATACACACACCAGGTATTGAATGAATTGTTTTGTTCCCAGTCTTCTGACTTATCCCCTTTCCCAAGGGGTAGCCAGGGTAGGAAAAGCAGTTGGATTACAACGGCCCACACTGAAATATTGACTCTTATCAGTTGAGACAGCCTGATGAGTATGACCATTATGCTGATTGAGTTTAATACGTTTCACTTGTAAAATCTCCGCCATGATGCCACTGACTCTTTTCAAGAGCTCCCTCCATGGGTGCCACCCAGCTGCAGTGAAAGTCACGTGGCACAACGCTCATTGCTGGGAGTCCTGATGCCCATGTTTTCAGAGAGATTTTACAAAAATGGCACACAATGACCTCACCATGTCGGATTGGCTGTGGCATTGGCTTTCAAGTGCATAAGTGGGTCCACATAGTTATTGCATGTGGGGATCTTTAATGCAATAAGCAGTTGACAGTGTTTATGGTATTCTTACCCAGTCTGTCCAAACAACAGAAAAAAAATTTTGAAAATATAGGTCAAACCCAAAAGAGGATGAAAAACTGCTTCAGCTAAAAAACTGATTTAAAGTAAATGGATAAATTTGTTAAAGAGCAGAACCCACAGATGTAGCTGAGCCAACATCAGAGACTGTCACCATGGGAAGGAAAGTAAGAGAATGGTGGATAGTCAGGGACAGGGGATTGCAGCACAAGAAGGGAAATTTATGTAGGGCTTCTATAGCTAATAACAGATTATTTTATGTGCAGGAAAGCTTTTGGGTGTTCTTGGAATAGGTCTAGAATGCTGACTTATTCTTGTAATTTGCACAATATTTCAAATAATAATTCCTGTTCTGTATATTCTCATTACATCTCCCATAAATTGTATGTCATATGTTACGTCACACACTTCTGTTCCCATCTGTGGCTGTGATTTGCTGCCACCAAATTCTGCACTGTCAAGGGCACGTAAGTCTCAGCAAATTGTTCTGTTAGTAAATATTTAGTGTGGACAGCACATCTCATAGTATGAATACATCTTCCCCATAAGTTTGTTTACTACTTTCATATTATTTCACATTTTGATTGCTTCAACCTGTCGTGCTCTTATATCTGAACTCCATAGCTTACTTTCATAACTCAGGTCTCTGACCTCCAACACCAAAGTAACAATTGAAAAATAGGGTTAAATGTAATGCTCATCACTTCTGACAAATGTTTCATGGTGTCTTCTGAAATCAAATATTTGCATTTTCATTAGAATCTATAAGCATTTCAAGAGTAATTTTATTCCAACATCATGTCTAGAGCACTGTCTTATAAAATTATGTAGGAAATTTAAGATGCTTTCTTTTCAGTTGAAAAAGCAAATGAGAAGGTTTTTGGAACATTTCTGTGAAAGTTTAATATTGAAAGTAATTTCAAATAAGTGAGTAAGTAGGTAGGTAGACCATAGGTGCAAAGACAAGGGTTCAATCCTCAGTTGGTCCTATGATTTTTTCTTTCACTTATTGCTTCAGTCTGGGAATGATTTGTGTATAACATTTTAACAAATCTGAAATATTTCATTACACAAATTTAATTGATTAATGCTGTATTTCAATACAATAATGTTAAGTTCTGAGTGGAATACAAACAACAGAAGGAGTCTAGTTGACATGCTCAGAAGCTGACTAGCTCATAACAAGATGGATGCTGACCTTACGGACCAAGT
This sequence comes from Schistocerca serialis cubense, assembly GCF_023864345.2. NCBI lineage: Eukaryota > Metazoa > Arthropoda > Insecta > Orthoptera > Acrididae > Schistocerca > Schistocerca serialis. The sequence continues at coordinate 297,518,899 of NC_064640.1, read as the reverse complement.
CCTCCATCAGAGTTATCAAAACAAATCTAGCAGATCAAGGGGGCTGGTGGGGGGGGGGGGGGGGAGGGAGAGAGAGAGAGAGAGAGAGAGAGAGAGAGAGAGAGAGAGAGAGAGAGAGAGAGAGAGAGAGAGAGAGAGTCACTCACTGAACACTTGAAGAGGATTCTGTCCATAAGCTCTGTATCAATTTCAAATTCCTATGTGACTGTTGAGTCCTCAATGCTTTAATGATAATGGTGACTCATTACTTTTCCTGCTTCCATTAGCAGGACATACTTCATATATACTTGAATGCTAAATTAATTATTTACTGTGAGGAAACCAGTCTCCTAATACTTACCAATGAATTCTATTGCTTTTGGGAAAAAGCTAGCTAAGTTCTGGCTCCAGTGATCTGCTATTGGAATCTGCATATACTTAATTGATCCTGAGTCCTCAAATACATTTGGTAAATCAGGCGTTACATTCAAAATGTACTGAAACAAAAACATAATTCAGTCAATCAAATGAAACTACTTTTTACATAAAAAAATCGTTGAGTAATAACTAGATGTAGAGGCATTCCCAGAAAGAACTCCTGCTATTTCATCAATTACCTTTCATGTGTAGTCAAGTATCCTCACACAGTTATGCTACTATACTCATAACTGTTGGTATCACTAACACGACATGATAGTGCAGGACAGCAAATGGTGCATGGACAAATGTTTTACCCTACTACATCTGTCTATGACAAATTCTTCTCCCATTTATACTGAAAAATACATTGTACAATGTGCTCACCCAATGTAGGTCAATTCCAAGCAATACTACCATGGAAAGCAAACTAGTCTGTTGAAGTTGAGCTGACAAATCATGAGGGAACTATACTGAATTCTACAATTTGTGACAATTTGACATTATGATGAAGGTTATTATCAAGCACTGGGAATACCAGATTGAAACCAGGGATGATAATGGGCACCATAACTGTTTCCATGAGCCACAAAAATGTAACACTGGACTTACAAGTTACAAGAAAGAGTCACTGAGGTTCAGAATTCTGGCATATCTCTCAATTAAAATGTAACAAAAAAAGAAAAGAAAGAGTGAAATGGAAGAAAATTTTAAGGTTTTATTTCCCGTATACACTAACACAAGAATAATTATGGAGGCTGGATACAATATTATGAGCATGCCCATACTATGGCATACAACTACCTGTGCTACCCAATGAAACCTCTGAATTCTCTTTAGGATAAATTCGTATAAACGTTCAGCGATGATCAATGGAGTTTTGTACAACTGACCACAAAGAAACTGTTCTAGTTCCTTGAGACATGAAGGAGGGTTAATTAACTCAATGATTTTTCCAATTAAGACCCAAACAACTATATTCGTCATCATCATCATCATCATCATCATCATCATCATCATCATCATCAAAGTTACAGTACCCTGAAACTTCCTGGCAGACTAAAACTGTCTGCCCGACCGAGACTCAAACTCGGGACCTTTGCGTTTCGCGGGCAAGTGCTCTACCATCTGAGCTACCGAAGCACGATTCACACCCAACGAGATACTGGCAGGAGTAAAGCTGTGAGTACCGGGCGTGAGTCGTGCTTCGGTAGCTCAGATGGTAGAGCACTTGCCCGTGAAAGGCAAAGGTCCTGAGTTCGAGTCTCGGTCGGGTACACAGTTTTAATCTGCCAGGAAGTTTCATATCAGTGCACACTCCGCTGCCGAGTGAAAATCTCATTCTGGTTACAGTACCCTGTTGAAAAAAATGTCTGCACACTGAATGAATATAGTAACTTAACATGGTTTTGTAGATGCTACCAGATAACTTTCCTTTCAGTGTGACATGACAGACCAAAAAGTAATTATATGTGTGCCCACAGTCTTCATAATTCTTCACAATTAGATGTAAACTGTCTGGACTATGTGCTTTGCCTAATGTTCTCCACACATACATCTTGAACAAGAGGGAATAATATTTAGACAGAATCATCAGGTGAAAATGTGTGTTTCTTTCAAATGGTTGGCAGACTAGATCATGGGCTCTGTAGACTGATAAACTCTCTTCTTGGCATTGATCTGATTCACAATGTGCTTGACAATAGCTGTTCTACAATGAAGGTTTTGTTCCTGCAGCTGTCGTCACACTGTTCTTGTTAATGCTGTGTTCTCTAGATGCTTGTCAAGTTCACCGATCTATTTTGTGGCAGTGGTAAGCTTATTAAAGTTATCTTCTTTAATGCATTCCAATTTACTTCAATAAGTTACATATTCGTTGTGACAATGGAAGTACTGTAACTGAAGGTTGGCACTATGCTGTTAGCGTAAAGTTTTTGCCTAATATGTGTGTGCACAGATGATTATGATGATGATGATGACGACGATGATGGTAATATTTGGTTGTGGGGAGCTCAACTGCATGGTTATCAGTGCCCATAAAAACTCCGAATCTTTACAGAGTCCAGTCTCATGATTTTCCGGAATAATGATGAAAAATGAGGGCAACATGAACATCCAGTCCCCCGATGGAGAAAATCTCTGATCTGGCTAGGAATCAAACACGTGACCCCATAATCCAGAGGCAGCAATGCTAGCCACTAGACCATGAGCTGCAGATGAGTGTGGATAGAGTGTGTGTTCTCTCTTCCAGATGGTGTGTATGTTCAGCGGACAAGGTAGTGGCTTCTGGACAATCAAGCGGGGCAGGCACCAGCTGATGATGATTGTGAACTGGAAAATGGTATCTGTAACACGGCCAGTAAAGCGAAGATCTGAATGCACACTCCATATAATGTCTGTTTACAGCTTGTGAAGGTTGCTGAAAGTGGCACCTAAGTCTGTGTTGTTCTGTATGGAATCCAGGGTGGTTGTTACCACAGCTCACTTCCATGAAACACAAGAACAGTCCACGATCCTGTTTGAATGTATGGACCAGGAAGGTGAACTACCAGACTTTGCAACAGAGAAGGAAAGTTGCAGATGTCAGATTAAGTTGACTAGGTTGTTTAAACAACTGATCTAAGTTAGTGTTGCCTGTGCTATTTTAATGAATTAATCAGTCTGTCAAAATGGAGTTTGTATTTGCTGTCTTATCTGAGCCTGGAATCTGTTAACTGACAGAAAATGAACAGGTTAAAAAAAAACTTGTTTTTTTGATTGTTAAGAACTTTTTGAGTTTAAAACCAAGGATTTTAAGGTTATTGGTTTTAGTGAGTCAGCTAGTTGCAGATGCTGGATAACGAATAATTGTAAAATTTATTCATAGGTTCAGCAGTGCCACACATTTTCAGTACAGTGTTTAGCTGATGAATCTCTCCCACAAACTCCATATGCAGTCCACAAGGGTACAGTACTGATGAGTTATGCTTCATAATGATGTTGCTATGGTTTATGCAATACTTACATGGATAACTCCCCATCACACGCCCCTCAGATTTAGTTGTAAGATGGCCCAGTGGATAGCTCATCAAGAACTGAACATAGATCAAGCATGGACGTGCACCGTTTACAGCGTGCAATGATAGCCTTTACCACTCAGCTACCATTCTACGTGTACTGAATTGCGAGGGGGGGGGGGGGGGGGAGGGGCGTAAAGCAGCAAAACAACAAACAGTGAACAATCCATAAACATGAAGTACAATAAAGAGCAGCCTGAAACAATGGAGTTGTGGGTAAGTGGTTGTGGTGTTGGACTGCCAAGTGGACGAGCTGTGTTCAAAACTCCTTCATGCGATTAATTTTTCAGAACATCATGAGCTGTCTGTCTGGTAACTGAAATTTCTGTTCTCTTTCTGTAGTCTTGGCAGTTGTCTTACTATACATTGGTTATAGAATATGAGTCATATGGTAAGGATACATTACTGTTGCAAGGAAATGTGATAAATAGTAAGAGCAGATGAGGTACCACACAAACGTCTAACAGAAATGAAACAACAAATAAATGGGTGTGTTCAAAAACATTAAAAACATATGTTTTAACAGTGCACAGAAAAACTGTTATAATGAAACTATTGCATTCATTTGTTGCAGCTTAAGTGATGAACTATAATGTTTTCATCATTTCCTTGGGAGTGATCACATTCATATTCACACAAACACCTACATCAGGCCATCAGTCAAGGATGCGTATCTCACTCACTTACCAGTCGTACAAGTTAGATGGGTTGATAAGAGATCCCTATCACATGACACACATACTGTCACAATGCCATGTATGACACCCCAGATGTGTTATCGAGTGGAGGATTCGGTTCACTTGTTGTGTTGTTATCAAACGTTTGTGGTTCACATTCGAAAGCCACTTCTTTTCGGCTGCTAACTGAGAAGTTGTGCAGAATCAGCTGTCTTTATAGGCCCCTATCTTACATCTCGCTATTGCAAACAGATGTTACACCATGACACAGACAGAAAATAAAGCGAACAATGGGGGGGGGGGGGGGGGGGGGGGGGGAAATTGCACAGAGACTTCTCATTCTAGGGCTGTTCAGTGTTTTTATTTTGCCTTTTTTCATAACCCAGTACACCTTCTTCCTATTTTCCTGCTTGATCTGTGTTCAGTTGTTGATGGGCTGTCCTCTGGGCCCTCTTATCACTAAATCTGAGAGGGTGCAATGGGGAGTTTCCCTTGTTAGTTACCAACTATAGTGTAGTAAACATGGCACGAGGATGGTTGCTAGTCAACCATAACTGATGTTATCTATAGTTTAGTGCCATCAACAAAGACCAAAAAAGGTCGACTGGGAAAAAAAGTGTAGTCACAAATTTTTACACACTGTAGGAGTGTCATGGGTAACATAATAAAAATACTGACCAAAGGGTGTGAGTATTTGGGTAGGGGCTGGTTTAAAGATAAGATATTCATACCCATCTTGTAAGATGTACTGTGGATGTTAGTAAGTGTCTCCATTCAGTGCAGCCCCCTCTAGAAGTGCCATAAATTCCTGAATGGAGAAGATTTATGCAGTCTATCAGTAACACAATTAATGGTGAGAGAAGTGCAGTAACTTTCTGGTCATTCATTAATTCACCACCAAGTGACAACAATATAGTTCCACAGCTTTACAATATGCTGTCAATGATAGCTGCAAGGTTGATCATTTACCAATAAAACTGTTTTCCCACCAACACTACATAGGTCACTCACAACATCACACTTACAAATTGAACTCTTCTCAACCATTGTTTATAGAACCATGTTTTACACAAAAACTCACTTAACTGGAATAAGCAGCCATTTAAAAAACGGAAAATAACACATATTCAGGGAAATTATTTGATCTGTTCATTCATGATAATCTGACAGGAAATGCTGCAAACTGAAAATCTAGCAGCACTTGATGTGAAGGAAGTCATCTTTCCTGGAAGACACTACAGCTGCCATACAAAATGACTAAGAATTAATTCCCCTGTGGCAGTCTAAAACAGTGTGCACTGATTTACATAAATTCTGTCCAAAAGTGCTTCTTGCATTAATATAATATAATATATGAATTTGCTGTAGTGTTTATGCACTTTACTTTTCACAACCACCACACCCTCTGGGCATGTCTGTGGACAATGTCAACAGTGTTTCATAAGGTGTGCTGCAGACTGCATTTACTACATGTGATGTAGTGGGTAGATAGAGTGGGATATCACTTGCTCAATCTTCAGCCTGCAGACCTATGAAGGAAGGAAGGGCATGAATATAATACATCGCACTTCTATCCCACATATCGCCCCCTCACCGTGTGCACAATGCTACACCTCTAGGGCACAATGTCTCCCGTAATACAACTGTAACACACTTAGATGTGATGTAGACATTTAATGTTTGTTTTTAACCCACTTCATTTAAAGATTAACAATATTTTTAATAATCTGTGGTTTTTCCATCCCCTGCAACATAGAAACTATTAGTCCTACGGAAAAAATGTACTAGGAAATATTTTTTGCTAGAAGCTGTGGTTTTTGAGTTATTCCAGAAAAACAGAAGGGAGACCTTTCAACCAGCCCCTCCCAGTGTTAACAACCCACCTGTCATGATTCTTAGTTTATTGTTTCTGGCACTCTCCCCTACCACTGAGCAAAAATTTGTGGCTGCATGAAGTTTTTCTCCTAATTTTCCTTCATTGACTTGATTAGCTGTAGTTACATTATATTGCGATCAAGACAATTAAAATGATAGTGCTCCAGACACATCTTAGACTGGTGATTGTTGAGTTACACACCTGAGCTGTCCAATATGAGCATGCCACCACAAAAATAACAGAACAGTTCAGAAATATTTTGTTAGAGGGAAACACAAAAAGTAAAATCTATGTATTATAGGTAAGCCAAACTAAATGTTTAGAAATGAAGTGTTGATCCATATTATTTTGTCCAGGTCTTGTTTGTGTACTATCTACATTTCTATACATACTCCTAAAACCCCTATAAAGACTGTGGCAGAGGGTATTTAATACCCTACATGCCCAGTCCATTCACAGGTGGAGCATGGGAAGCATGAATACTTCAATGCCTGTGTACAAGGTTATTTGCTCAATTTTATCTGCCAAATAACTATGGAATCAACACACAAATGGGCTGAAGAATATTTATATTTTGTGCCCTACAAGTTAGTTCTTAAAACTTTTTAAGTAGGTTCTCATGAGTTGTACACTATCTTTCTTTTGAGTATCTACCAACCTTTGTGCAATAGCAATGGAGATACCATTGAAGATAGTGTTGCCAAAGCAGAGTTACAAAACACAGCCTTCCGAAATGCCTTCACCAAAGAAGACAAAGTAAATATACCAGAATTCGAATCAAGAACAGCTGCCAATGAGAGTAACATAGAAGCAGGTAATCTCGGAGTAGTGAAGCAACTTAAATCAAACTTCCTGGCAGATTAAAACTGTGTGCCCGACCGAGACTCGAACTCGGGACCTTTGCCTTTCGCGGGCAAGTGCTCTACCATCTGAGCTACCGAAGCACAACTCACGCCCGGTACTCACAGCTTTACTTCTGCCAGTATCTCGTCTCCTACCTTCCAAACTTTACAGAAGCTCTCCTGCGAACCTTGCAGAACTAGAACTCCTGAAAGAAAGGACACTGCGGAGACATGGCTTAGCCATAGCCTGGGGGATGTTTCCAGAATGAGATTTTCACTCTGCAGCGAAGTTTCATATCAGCGCACACTCTGCTGCAGAGTGAAAATCTCATTCTGGAAACATCCCCCAGGCTATGGCTAAGCCATGTCTCCGTAGTATCCTTTCTTTCAGGAGTTCTAGTTCTGCAAGGTTCGCAGGAGAGCTTCTGTAAAGTTTGGAAGGTAGGAGACGAGATACTGGCAGAAGTAAAGCTGTGAGTACCGGGCGTGAGTCGTGCTTCGGTAGCTCAGATGGTAGAGCACTTGCCCGCGAAAGGCAAAGGTCCCGATTTCGAGTCTTGGTCGGGCACACAGTTTTAATCTGCCAGGAAGTTTCATATCAGCGCACACTCCGCTGCAGAGTGAAAATCTCATTCTGGCAACTTAAATCACTTAATAAAAGCAAGTCTTCTGGTCCAGACTGTATACCAATTAGGTTCCTTTCAGAGTATGCTGATGCATTAGCTCCATACTAAACAATCATATACAACCGATCACTCGACAAAAGATCCGTGCCCAAAGACTGGAAAGTTACACAGGTCACACTAATATTCACGAAAGGTAGTAGGAGTAATCCCCTTAACTATAGGCCTATATCATTAATGTCGATATGCAGCAGGATTTTGGAACATACATTGTGTTCGAACATTATGAATTACCTCAAATAAAATGGTCTATTGATACACACAGTCAACATGGGTTTAGAAAACATTGTTCTTTTGAAACACAACTAGCTTTTTATTCGTATGAAGTGTTGAGTGCTATTGACAAGGGATTTCCGATCGATTCCATATTTATGGATTTCCGGAATGCTTTTGATACTGTACCACACAAGTGGCTTGTAGTGAAATTGCATGCTTATTGAATATCGTCTCAGTTACGTGACTGGGTTTGTGATTTCCTGTCAGAGAAGTCACAGTTTGTAGTAACTGACAGAAAGTCAGAGTAAAACAAAAGTGATTTCTGGCGTTCCCCAAGGTAGTGTTATAGGTCCTTTGCTATTCCTTATCTATATATACAATTCGGGAGACAATCTGAGCAGCCGTCTTAGGTTGTTTGCAGAAGACACTGTTGTTTATCGACTAATAAAGTCATAAGAAGATCAAAACAAATTGCAAAATGAGTTAGAGAAGATATCTGAAGGGTGCAAAAATTGGCAGTTGACCCTAAATAATGGAAAGTCAGAGGGCATCTACATGAGTGATAATAGGAATTCATTAAACTTCGGTTACATGATAAATCAGTCTACACTAAAGGCCGTAAATTCAACTAAATACCTAGGAATTACAATTACAAACAGATTAAATTGGAAAGAACACATAGAAAATGTTGTGGGGAAGGCTAACCAAAGACTGCATTTTACTGGCAGGACACTTAGAAAATGTAACAGATCTATTAAGGAGACTGACTACACTACGCTTGTCCGTCCTCTTTTAGAATACTGCTGTGTGGTGTGGGATCCTTACCAGATAGGACTGACAGAGTACATCGAAAAAGTTCAAAGAAGGGCAGCATGTTTTGTATTATCGCAAAATATGGGAGACACTGTTACTGAAATGATACACGATTTGGGCTGGACATCATTAAGAGAAAAACTTTTTCATGGCAATGGACTCTTCTCACGAAATTCCAATCACCAACAATCTCCTCTGAATGCAAAAATATTTTGTTGACACAGACCTACATAGGGAGAAACAATCACCACGATAACATAAGGGAAATCAGAGCTCATACAGAAAGAAACAGGTGTTTGTTCCTTCCGCGCACTATACGAGATTGGAATAATAGATATTTGTGAAGGTAGTTTGATGAACCCTCTGCCAGGCACTTAAATGTGATTTTCAGAGTATTGATGTAGATGATATTATGAGAAAGATTTGACAAAGAACTGAAAGACCAAAGCGGAAAAAAGGCCACTGGAATAGAAGAGATTCTCTGAGAATTAATGAAATCATGGGAAAAGCCAGCCATGACAAAATTATTCCATCCAGTATGCACGGCATATGGGACAGGTGAGATACCCCTCAGACTTGACCAGACCAAAACTCATAATCTAATAAGCACCAAGTCCAAAGAAGGCTGCTGCTGACAGGAGTGAATACTACTGAACCATCAGTTTAAGAAGTCATGGTTGCAAAATATTGGCATAAATTATTTAGAACAGAATGGAAAAAGTTGCTGAAGCTGGCTTCAGGGAAGATCAATTGAATTTTGGAGAAATACAGTAACACACAATGCTGTACGGATCTTAGGACTTCACTTAGAACACAGGCTCAAGAAAGGCAAAACCCACAAGTACAGCATTTTTAGAATCAGACAAAGCTTTTGATATTGTTGACTGGACTACAATTTTCAAAATCTTGAAGGCACCAGGGATAAAACAAATACAGTGAACAAAAGGTTATTTACAGTTTTCACAGGAACCAGATGGCAGTTATAAGAGTATACGGATGCAAAATGGTGGTAGTAGCTGTGAAGAGAGGAAGATAGGATAGTAGCCTATGTCCGGTGTTATTCAATCTGCACACTGGGCACACAGTAAATGAAAACAAAGAGAAAATTGGAAAGGGAATTTAAGTACATGGAGAAAAAATAAAAACTTTAAAGTTTCCCAGTGACATTGTCATTCTGCCACAAAGGATTTTGATGACCATTCGGATGGAATGTATACACCTTGAAAAAGATATTATAGCATGAACATCAATGAAAGTAATTATGGGTAATGGAGTGTCATCCAATTAAACCAGGTGATGGAATTAGGAAATGAGAAACTAAAAGTACCTGAAAACGAGGAATTTGTTAGCATCTGTAAGTGTTAGGAAGCCTTTTATGACAGTATTTGTTTGAAGTATAGGCAAGTATGGGAGTGAAACGTGGACAATGAGCAGTTTAGATAAGAAGGTACTAGAGATTCTGGAATACAGGGCTGCAGAAGAACGCTGAAGGTTAAATAGGTAGAGCGAATAAAAAATGAAGTACTGAATATAATGGGGGTCGGGGGAGGGGAAGAAAATTTATGGCATGACTTGACTGAAAGAAGGGATTTGTTTGATAGGACACATCCTGATGGGTCAAGGAATTTTCAGTTTGCTAATGCAGGTAATGTGGGGATTAAAAATTATATAGGGGGACTAAAGTTTGAATATAGTAAGCAGGTTCAAGTGAATGGAGGTACAGTAGTTTGACAGAGATGAGGATGCTTGCACAGGATGGCGTAACATGGAAAACTGCATCAAACCTGTCTTTGGGTTGAAAAATAACAACAATTAAAATCTTTGCAAATATTATCATTCAACCTAAATCCCTTGTTAGGTGTTCCACCCCCTTGAGGTCTATGGAGCTAAGCACACATGCAGCACAGCGTATAGTTGTGTCAGAGAGACCTTTGATGTAATCTTGATAGGCACTAATAGTTACCAACAGTAATAAAAACCATACTGAAGCAATGCCAGCAATGAATGGAAAAAGACTCTTGGCAGCAGTTGTAAAATGTGGTGGTAGTCTATGATATTACTCTGTAAAATACAAGATGTAAAAATAAACAATACGACTACAAACCCATTAGCCTCAATACTAGGTTGCTATTGCAATATATTTGTCACTGGAATCAATCCCTCACCAATTTGTATTTTTAAGAGCTTAAGTTTATTCTTCAAAAGTTTTTGTATAATCATGCTGCAATTACCATTTACATAGAAGTAAGTAAAAAGCAGTACATCAATTTAAAATTCCTTATAAAATCAAATAATCTCCCTGAAAGTGCTTTAAACTATTAACAGATGTGTTTCATGATAACACAGTATCAGGAGTATCACCAATGGTCTTCTGGAGTTTGGTGAATGTGACTCCGATCCACAACTGCACTGCTGGCCATTAAAATTTCAGCACCATCAAGGTGGCACGCAACAAAGTGCTACATGTTCAGACATGCAAATGATCAGAATTTCAGTACAACCACACAAATTACATGGGAGTAACTCCATGTATATTCTGTACATAACAAAGGATTACACTGAAGTTTTTACTCAGAAACTGCAGTTGAATGTTGGCTGATTGTGGAAAGATCACGTTATGCCTCATTTCAGAAGGAGATTTATTTACCCGCATACGTACAAATTTGACAGCAGAAGTATTGTAGCTCCTGAGACAGTGGTTTACATTCCAGTGCTGTCATTGCTGACATTGGTTGGGATTCCATGACTGTTATGCAAATATGAAATTGATGGATTCAGGAGGGTCATACTCAGTGCCACAAGTTATTTGCTATCCTTGCTGTTGTTGCAGTTTTAGTGGGCGGCAATGTTCTTTCGTATTATGAACAGCACTGTAACATATGAGGATCATTTGCAGAACAGTCACGAGTACATACACAATATAAATTGACAGCTAAACCTATAAATTAAAATCAGTATGGAATATTGTTCAAAGTGAGACAGGGACAGTAGCCATAGCCAATGACAATTTCTATTAAAGGGAATGGGAACACTGACAAAGTTGTTGTTAAACATACCTGATAAATATGAACTGTTTTCCATACAGTAGGTGAGAAAACTGATGTAACTAGTCACAAAGAGAAAGTAAACCAGTGGACAAAAGAAGTTACAATGGGGAAAGTGAAATAGAAAACTCTCTTTCATCATTTGTGAAGCACAGAAAACTATTAACTTCAAAAACAAAAATTAATATGGAGTTGTTAGTAACTCAAATAAGACACTAAAAAGTGATTCTGTAATAAGTAATGTTCTTAGCCACATGTGTCATATATATTTAATGCAAGGGATTTTCTCACACAGATTAAAATATGCCACTATAAGACTTCTGTATAAGATGATGTCAATTACTTTTCGCCAGTCTTACTTCTCATACGATTTAAAAAACGAAAAGGTTTTTTTAAAGATAATGTACTCTACAATTCTCACTGACATGCACACAGGCTGAGTGGCCCTTTTGAAATCCAATCGAAAATTCACTGACCATATAAAATTTTTAGTTGATAATAAGCAACCAGTTGGGGAATATTGAGAGTTGGCAAGGCACTGGGTCAACCACAGAATTTTATTACTACAGGGATGTAAATGTAATTTAAGACAAGGCACCATATTGAGAACCAATATATCAGAGATATCAATCCCATGCTGGTGATCAAAGTATTATTTATTAAAATGATGACTACCTCCAAATGGCAATCCACCTACAGAATATAGTGTGAAAGAAATATATCAAAATTTCAAAACAAAAACTGGAAGTAATAAGTTGCAAGGCAGTGCATAAAATGTGAACAAAGATTTGCAATGATGGTTGATCAATACCATAGATGTCACCCTCACTTAGTATGTGACAAGCTACAAAAACAAAATAAAGATTTCACAAATAAGATCAGATAAAACATACTGCTGAATTCCACATGGCAAGAGGTAGTGCCCACAGTATTGTATGGATAGGAAGCCTGGATGTTTTTTTAAAGGAACTATCAAATATACAGGTAGCACAAATGAAATTCCTACCAAAATTTAAGGGTTGTGAAGCAATGAAGACAAAGACAAGAATGTAAATAATTTGGGAGTAAGGAAGGCCACTCACCAAACAGCAGAAGTGTTGAGTTATTGACAGGAACACACAAAAGACAAAGAAAACTTGCTAGTTTTCTGAATAGATCTTTTGTCAAGCTAGATTTCTCCCACATTACTTTAACACCATGGTACAATTTTCTGCACTACTTCTTAAATAGGAACTAAACTAGACTAAGATGAAACGAATTACACAAAAAAATTAACTTCTCTAACATGATAATATGACTGACACAACCTAATGCCTTCATTAATCATCAGAAGATCCCTACTGTTGACATCATCATTAAAAAATAGAATAAAATAAAATAATTAAGGCACTTAGTAAAGTACTAACAGCTGCCTCAGTAGAGTTATTCTTTAGTAATTCTATATGATGACTCTAACAATGGGAAGTTCACATCAGAATATCAACAATATGGTGGAAACGATAGATTACTGCTCACTGCAAAGATGACACATCGAGTTGGAGGCAGGCACAATGAAAATACTGTTACACATTCAGCTTTTGGCCAAAGCCTTCTTCAGAAAGGGAAAACCACACATATTCTCACAAGCAAGCATGCTTCATGCACAAATGAGTGCTACCTCTGACCGCTCCTAAGTGGTTAGAGAGGGCAATCGTGTGCACGAGGAATTCTTGCTTGTCTGAATGTGTGTGTTCTTTCCTTTCTGAAGAGGCCTTTCATCAAAAGCTCAATGTGTACAGAATTTTCATTGTGCCTGTCTACATCTCAATATATCATCTTTACGGTGAGTAGCAATCTATCTCTTGTATGATTATTCTGCAATTCACACTCAAGTAATTGGCTGAGGGTACATGGAACCACTTTCAGACTATTTCTCAACAATTTTACCCTGGAATAATGTGACAAAAATTAACCCCTAAATCTTTCAGCAAGCTCCAATTTGTCTTATTTTATTATAATGGTAATTTCTTGCTTTGTTGCTGTGTCTGACAAAGTAACCCATTATTACACTGGTGGGTGACAACTCTTCAGAACATTGCCCTCATGCATGATACTTGCCAGTTGTTACTGACATGCTGCCAATGCAGCACATGAATAGATGTCAGTAAATAAGGTAAAATGCTTCAAATTTTTGAGTGTATATAGTGATGGATAAAAATGAAAGGAGCATATTACAAAGCTTCTCAAAAAATTAAGTTTAGCCACATTTGCTTTTTGTGTAATTGCTAGTCTTGGAAACAAATGTATTACTCTACTGACATATTTTGTATATTTTCACTCAATATTGTCGTATGTAATAATTTTCTTAGGTACCTCATCACTTAGAAAGTATTGATTGCACAAAAGTGAGCCCTATGAATAGTATGTGGTGTTAACCTGTGGTCATCATGTAGGTATTTCAAGGACCTAGCCATTTTAACTGTGTCATTACAATACATATATTCACTTGCGGAATTTCATAAATGATCCATCAAAATTTGAGAAGAACTGAGACATCCATACCTACAACACTAGAAAAAAATTGCCTTTATTATCCATTATTAATAACCTAAATAATTTCTCCTGGACAATACCTATTCGATGGACAAATTCCTATTTAAAAATAGATGCATCTTAAAAAACAACTTGTTTAAGTGTAGTTGCACAATCAGGACTACAAAATAATGTGTTCAGTAATGTCAACACTAATCATGTATGCATGTGCTGTAAACTGATTCATTCCACATTATTTCAATAAAAGAACCATTCATATGTTCTACAGAATGGGTAAGCAAGTAATTAACAAACTAACCTGTTAAGTCACATTTCTTAGGGGGGCCAAAAGTGGCATACTTTGATGTGCCTGGTAATACACTCAAAATTAATTATGTCTTACACACAACTAAGAACATTACGTATTATAGGGCCACACTTGAGTCTGGTTGCAGGTTTCATCAACTCCATACAAATTTAACTTTCAAGGGTCATGACGATTTTTGTTATTTCATATGTAGTTGTGCAAGAGATTTTCATGTCACTTTATGTCTCTCATATTGCTTCTTCAGTGTGTTGATTTGCTACCTCTTTTGAAATCCTTAAACCAATTTTCTGAAATGTTTTGGATATAATTATATAAACACCTGCTACACATGGACCACTTTAATTGAAACAGAGTCATATTGTGTGGCTTACTTGTTTGTCTGTCTTTTAACAATGTTCCATTCTCATTTAGTTTTACCATCTCTTATGTAAATTTTTGAAAAATGTGCATACTCCTTAATTTTTCTGAGAGTTTTTAAATATTTTACAGAACTGTTTGTGTGATTAAATAACTTCTGGATCCTTATTTTTTCAGACTATTTTGTAAAGTCCCTTTCCTTTCAACAGATATTTAGATACCTGTAATCATCCAAGATTTCCACGAAGACTTGTAGCACTGTATTGAGGAAAGTGCTTCCAAAATGGTATACCAACTTATTAAGTCAGAGGATTAATTATTAGCTGGCATTAAGCTCACTATATACTTCATCGCAGTCCTTATTTTTCTTAAGATTCGTCTAAAATCTTTCATTGTTTTGTCATTAATCACATTCATTATGTTCTTTGAATAGCACCTAACATAGGGCAACAGCCACATGCGGTGTGGATTTTAAAACTCCAGTGACCTTATTCTTACATGAAGTCATGACTTTTCTACTTATACATAAATCAAGTGCCTAATTTGAATTTCACTTGTAGTGTACCTGTATGCTGTGCCTGTTAAGTGACTCCCTGTCCTCTGAATTTGATGCATTGCCCAGAAATAAGTGTGGAACTATCTCAACAGGGAAGTCCCGATCTTCTTCTAGACCCAAAGATGAATCACAGCGGTCATCTGAATCTGAAGAGTCTGTGCTACTTGTAGCAGCAGAAGATGAACTACCACATGAAGAACCCATATGATGGTGCTGCCTCTGAAACAAGAAATAAAAGTCATCTTTATACACTGAAACACAGAAATAAATATTCTTAAGCCAGCTGAGAGGCTAAACAGTAAACAAATTTCTATGTGTTATATTGTGGAAAAAATAATGATACCCAATACTGTAGTTAACAAAGTCACAACGGTATTGATGTGTTGTTCATTCTTCCATTATCTATTGCACTGTGACAAACATAAAGTGAATGCTGCATGGGTCTAGCAAGAATTCTGATTATGTGAGGACTACAATACAAGTTTCATATCCTTCAAGCAGAGAGATTTTCATGGATGGCAGAATATTAGCAACAACTAATTTTTAATAATGAGAAAGGGGATTTCTTTTAGAACATTCCACAATATAGCTGTCAGAAGTTGATTTTCTAGTTTCATAACCAGAGCTTCCATTATTCTGCTTTCCCTTAACTCTGGTCCTTCATTACACCTGCGTGATCAAAGTGATAAAAAGTGCTGTAAATTACACACTCTTAATGAAGATGAAGTGAAAATTCAACTCATAGTGTCTACTGATCATATGTGAGAAGTCTTGGGTTTATACAGTAGTTTTGTGAATTTTTTTAAATTGGATCTATTGAAATACCAAAACCACATGGAATCATTTGTATGGTTTATAGCAAACAGAAATTCATACAAAGCTGGTGAATTTTTGTACAGAGTATGTTCTCTGACTTTGAACAATTAAGATGAGTGTAGTTGTACCTTAAAGAGACCTGAAAACACAACCACAAGGGAAACATCAAGAAAAGATGCAATATGGTAAAGGATGGCCAATGATTGAGGATTTCAGAGACATTTCAGGAGAGTGATGGAGAGAACTCAATATGAGAGAGCTTTGTTCAAGATTAGTGATGAATTTGCTGACTTATAGTAAAACACAAATGCACAAAAAAACCTCTCTGCAATGCTTGGACCATTTCAAAAAGAATAACTAATTCTGAGCACCACTTGGTTATCTTGTTTTGTAGGTCAACTGCTTCTCACTAGAAAACAAATTGCAACTAAAGCAAAAATGGTAGGCAGTAAACTATAGAGAAAAGGAGAAGCACATTTAATATGTGAGAAAGGTGCTTTTTGTGTTTTGAAGCATTCTTGTAGTTAATTACCTTTCAATGGGCAAAACAAGGACTGGCAAGTACTGCACTAGTCTTTTAGATCAACTACATGAGAATTACAGTGAGAAGAATCCTGCTTTGCAATTTTTTTTATCTTCCATCATGGCAATGGAAAGTGCTTCAACAATGGGAAAACAAACATTTTGCCAGGTATGGCATGCCATCCGCATATATTTCCATCTTTTTTGCACAACTAAAGAAATTTGTGGTCGAGAGATGTTTTGAGTCCAAGAGAAATTTCATGGCAGCTGCAGTTGGAGTATCAGAATCACAGAGAATCTCATTTCTTCAATAGAGATTACCACAGAGAAAACTGGATGAAGGACACTGACCTAAAATGAGACTCACCAACAAATAGTGCAAAAACAGTGTTTCACTGCCAGTCAGAAGACTTTTCACCTTGCATCTCTCTTCCATATAACATTCTTGTTGAAGACATAGGAAGTAATTATGGATTCCTCTTTCTCAGTTCTCTAATTTTTTCTAAATTACTAAATATGTTTTCAAAGTGCATTAAATAACATTCTGTGAAAAAAGTAAAAGTCAATTTCAAAATGTTAAAATCATGACTCGACTGACATGCTAATGAGTGCTTACCTTCAGGAGAGGCAACTCTCAGTACTGTTGACAGAAACAGAGCGCAACACTTTTACTCGTTAGACCAACAGATTTCCTCCAGGAGGAGATAGAGATTTTTTGGTTTGGGGAAGATGCCCCTAGGCTGTGGCTAAGCCATGTCTCTGCAATATCCTTTGTTTCAGGAGTGCTAGTCCTGCACGGTTCGCAGGAGAGCTTCTGTAAAGTTCGGAAGGTAGGAGACGAGGTACTGGCGGAAGCAAAGCTGTGAGGACGGGGTGAGAGTCATGCTTGGGTAGCTCAGTCGGTAGAGCACTTGCCTGCGAAAGGCAAAGGTCCCGAGTTTGAGTCTCAGTCTGGCACACAGTTTTAATCTGCCAGGAAGTTTCAACTGAGCTACCTGTCCCTCCCCCTCCCCTTTCAACATCCCTTTTTCCTTCCCGTAAAAGGAGCCTACAGAAACCTATGGTTGTTCTGAATGGTAGAAGAGCTGTTGTCTATTTTCATGTGCCTCCCGTTCCACCTTCCAGTTTTAGTACAGAAAACAGAAATAATAGAACCACAAAAGCCAGTGAGCTTATAGAATCTGTAAGTGTACATCTGCACCACCCATGGTTTCTGCACATGCAAGTGATTATATCCTGTTTCTTGTACATTATACATTTATTTATCATTTCTGGTGAATAATTCCCATCTACTTTCAGAAATTACTTGCTGATATTTATAATTAAGTAATCCAAACCTTGCAGGTCTGCAATGCTGGTGAAATCCGTAGGCTGCGGAGCCCCATGAGAGGCACAGCAACAGACTCGGCACCTGGGCCAGTGCTCACATCACCTGCCAGCTCACTACAACTGTCACACCATTCCGGGTAGCAAGAGCGAAACTGAGAGAAGCCACCTACAGAAACAAAAAGACCAAAATTAGCAAACTACAGAGCAATTTTCTTTACACAACTTCATCATTACTTTCTTGAAAAACACAGCATGAGAACATAATTACATGTTATGTGGATAATTTTACTGTAAAATATTTATGAAATAAAATCTAAAATTAAAATAAAAGGTATGTGACCACAGTGTACTACAATATGATTATTCAAACTAATAGACTGAGAAAGCATGACCATTCCTGAAGGATAGCTGAGGAATGGTAATGAATAAAATTTTCAAACAATTGAACCAGTATGTCAATGGCAGACAAAGAAGGTTCACAAATTATGCAACAAATTTTGGTAGTTTCAAATGAAAGTACTTCAAACAACAACAAAGACACAATTCTACCCACTCAGAAAATTGTTAATGAAATACTAAACAGGACTATGTATCTGTCCCCAGAAGGTACACCAATAGCAACAATAAACCACCTCTTTAAGTCATCTGTTTTACAAAATGGCTCTAAGCACTATGGGACTCGACATCTGAGGTCATCAGTCCCCTAGACTTAGAACTACTTAATCCTACTTAACCTAAGGACATCACACAAATCTATGCCTGAGGTAGGATTCGAACCTGTGACCCTAGTAGCAGCGCGGTTCCGGACTGAAGCGCCTAGAACTGCTCGGCCACAGCGGCCAGCCTTCTACTTTACACTGAAGAACTAAAGAAACTGCCTAATATCATGTCGGGGCCCCGCAACCACGCAGAAGTGCTGCAACATGATGTGGCATGGGCTCAACTGATCTCTGAAATAGTGCTAGAGGGAACTGACACCACGAACCCTGCACGTGCGTCCATAAATCCGTAAGTGTACGAGGGGAGGGAGATCTCTTTGGAACAACATGTTGCAAGGCATCCCACATGTGCTCAAAAATGTTCATGTCTGTAGAGTTTGGCAGGCAGCGGAAGTATTTAAAGTAAGAAGAGTGTTCCTGGAGCCACTCTGTAGCAGTTCTGGACATGTGAGGTGTTGCAGTGTCCTGCTGGAATTTCCCCAAGTCTGTTGGAATGCACAATGGACATGAATGGATGCATGTGATCAGACAGGATGCTTATGTATGTATCACCTGTCCGAGTCCTATTTATATGCATCAGGGGTCCCATGTCACTCCAACTACACATGCTCCACACCATTACAGAGTCTCCACCAACTTGAACAGTCTCCTGCTGACATGCAGCGTCCATGGATTCATGAGGTTGTCTCCATACATGTACACATCCATCCACTCGATAAAATTTGAAACAAGACTTGTCTGACTAGGCAACATGTTTCCAGTCATCAACAGTCCTATGTCGGTGCTGACAGGCCCAGGCAAGGTGTAAAGCGTTGTGTCATACGGTCATCAAGGGTACGTAAGTGGGCCTTTGGCTCCACAAGCCCATATCGATGATATTCCATTGAATGTTTCACATGCTGACACTTGTTGGTGGCCCAGCATTGAAATCTGCAACAATCTGCAGACGAGTTGCACTTCTGTCACACTGAACAGTTCTCTTCAGTGTCATTGGTCCCATTCTTGCAGGATCTTTTTCCGGATGCAGCGATGTCAGAGATTTGATGTTTTAGCAGATTCCTGATATTCACAGTACACTAGTGAAATGGTTGTATGGGAAAATCCCCACTTCATCACTACCACGGAGATGCTGTGTACCATCGCTCGTGCACAGACTATAACACTACATTCAAACTCACTTAAATCTTGATAACCTGCCATTGTAGCAGCAATAACCAATCTAAAAACTGGGCCACACACTTGTTGTCTTTTATAGGTGTTGCTGACCGCAGTACCGTATTCGGCCTGTTTACATGTCTCTGTATTTGAATATGCATGCCTAAATGTGACTGACTTTGGAAACTTTTTATCTATGCCAGAATCACATCCAATTCTACTGGGGAATTTACTGTGATATGATTGTACTGCAGTGTGCTGTAAAATAATGCCTCCAAATCCGTTAATGTAAAAAATCTTACACACAAGCTTCATTAACATTCTACATCTTTATTCTTCATGTCTACATATTTATTTCTCAGCACAGTCACCCTGGCAACAAACACATTTCTCCCAATGAGAGACCATTTGTTGATACCATCACTGTAGAAAGTTTGACTTTGTTGATGGAGCCACAACATCACTTCTGCTTGCACTACTTCATCACTATAAAAGAAAATTCCTTCAAGGTGTTCTTTAAGTTCTGGAAACATAAAAACTGGATGGGGCCACACTGTAAGTGTACAGATGACGATCGATGGCAGCGAACCCAAGGTGTCAGATTATTGTTAATGTTGCAGCACTCGCGTGTGGTCTGGTATTGTCATGCTGAGAGAGAGGCTACTCCAGATGTGGATGGACTCTTCAAATCTGCACTGTCAGTTTTCTGGGGATTTTGCAGTATGTAGCAGAGTTGACAGTGTTGCCTTTTGGCACAAATTTGAAATGCACCACACCATGAAGATCCCAGAACACTGTGAGGATGACTTTGCCTGTTAATGGCCAGTCTTCAACGTCTTTGTGTCAGTGATCCCTTGAGGCAGCACTCCATTGAGGCTCTCTTGTTTTAGGGTTCAAAATAGTCAACCTAGCTTTCATAGCCTGCCACAATGTTGTTATGGATACCATCACCTTCAGGCTCAAAGCTGTACACATCTTTCATTCTTCTGTGGATTTCAGTTGGAGGCATATTTTCTGGCATTATAAACTCAATTACAGCATGGTGTTTGTCATGCACTTACATAGGTACGTGACACACTGTCATATTACATGCTACAACTCAGAGGCCTCTAGCGGCAGATGGTTGCAACTCACATCAGTGAATGGCAAGCTGACCGAGTAAAATGCATGACATATTAAGAACAGAAGAAAAAATTCTGAGGCATTAAATTTCAACACGTCCTTATACGTTGTGTTTTGCAGATTAAGCATTATCTGAACTCTAGAGCATTAAGCTTGGAACTTTATGTACTTGCATCTTGTATAATACAGACACCATGTTTCCTAATGGCAGCTTTTTAGAAAGGCAGAAAGGGCTTACGACTCCAAGGGTGCAGGATGAACACAGGATGAAGTGAACAATATAGCAACAATCAAAACTGTAGTTTTAAACTGTCAAAGCTGTGTCAGTTCTTAGATGATCCCACCAATCCTTTGTCATCTCATTGAGATCGGTTGTTTTGCTTGTGGTCCACGTCTTCCCAACACAGTCTCAGGGAACACCTGATGAAGACGTCGAGTTACGGCGTCGAAATATCGTGTTGGGAAGACGCGGACCACCAGCAGAAAACCCAATCTCGACAAGATGGTGTAGCTATGTTGGGAAAGAACCAGCGCTCCAACTGCGAACGGAAAGCACTTAAGCTCAAATTGTTACAGGGATGGAAAGCTGGCTAAAGCTAGAGATAATGTCACCTGAAAGTTTTATAAAGCACCTAACGGTGTTTAGGAAGGCTCGATTAAATACAATTGGTGGCAGCGTCTTTGTTGCTGTTAGATGTAGTTTATCTCATAGCGAAATTGAAGAAGATAGTTCCTGCAAGGAATACATTAATAACTGGTTCCTTCTACCGACCCAACCCCGTCCACCGCCCACCCAACTCAGATGATACAGTTTCTGAACAGTTCAAAGAAATTTTTAGTCTCATTTGAAACAGGTATCTCACTCATACAATTATTGTTGGTGGTGACTTCAATCTACCAGCGATATGTCGGTGAATATACAATGTTAAAGCCGGTAGTAGGCATAACATCGTCGTAAATGTTACAGAATGCTTTCCCCGCAAATTATTTTGAACGATTAGTTCAGGAGCCCACTTGTCTAAATGGTTGCGTAAAGATACTTTACTTCTTAGCAACAAAAAATCCGGAGCAAATAGGGAGCGTCATGACGGATACATGGATTAGAGACCACAAGATCATTGTAGCGACGCTGACCACCGAAACATCCAAATCCATCAAAATTAAACGCAAAATATATTTAAAAAGCAGATAAAAATTCGTTTGCATCTTCTTAAGAGAGAGCCTCCACTCCTTCCCAATTACCTACGTAATTGTAGACGAGACGTGGCTTAAAAATCAAACAGTATCTGAGGCAACAGAGAGATTTAAACCAAATAAATTAATAAAAGATGGTGCTAATTCCCCATTGTACACAGAACAACTCAGAACATTGTTAGAGAAGCACCGAAAAAAGCATGCCCGACACAAAATTTCCAAGACTGGCGGAGTTTTACTGAAGCTAGAAACTTAGCGCGGACTTCAATGTGAGACGCCTTTAATAGCTTCCAAAATGAAACTCTTTCTCGAAATCTGACAGAAAATCAGAAGAGATTCTGGTTGTTCGTAAAGTACACCAGCAGCAAGACACAATACCTTCACTGTGCGATACCAATGGTAATATAACCGATGACAGCGCCACTGAATAGAGGTATTCAACACAATTTTCAGAAATTCCTTCACCAAAGAAGACGAAGTACATATTCCATAATTCGAATCGAGAACAATTGCCAAAATGAGTAACTTACAAGTAGATATCCTCGGTGCACCGAAGCAGCTTCAAGCACTTAATAAAGCTAAGCCTCCCGTCCAGATAGCATACCAATAACGTCTTTTCAGTGTATGCTCATACAATATATAGCCCCATACTTCGCAGTAGTATACAACCGCCCGCGCGACGAAAGATCTGTACCCGAAAGCTGGACACCAGTACTCAAGAAAGGAAATAGGATTAACTCTCTGAATTATACACCCATATCGCCAACGTCGATTTGCAGTAGGATTTTTGGAACGTATACTGTATTCGAACATTATGAATTACCTCGAATGTAACGGTCTACTGACACGCAGTCAGTGCGGATTCGCAAACTACCGTTCTTGTGAAAAACAATTAGCTTCTTATTCGTACGACGTAATCGGTGCTATTGGCAGAGGATCTCAAATTGATTCCATACTTCCAGTAGGCTTTTGAGAACGTTTCTCGTGCGTGATTGTGGAGTATCGCTTCAGCTGTGCGACTGGATCAGAGATTTCCTGTCACAAAGGTCACAGTACGTAGTAATCGAGGGAAAATCACCGAGTAAAACAGAAGTGATATCGGGCGTCCCCCAAGGAAGTGTTATATGCCCTGTGCTATTTCTAATCCATATAAAAGATTTAGGAGATATTGCGAGCAGCCCTCTTAGACTGTTTGTGGGTGATGCTGTCATTTGCCGTCTAGTAAAATCATAATAAGATCAAACCGAATTGCAAAATGACAGACAGAATGGTGCAAAAAGTGGCAATCGTCTCTAAACAGGGAAAGTCTGAGGTCATCCACATGAGTGGAAAACGAAATCCGTTGAATTTCGACTAAATACCAAGGTATCACAATTACGAATAACTTAAATTGGAACGATCGAAGATAAGGTTGTGGGAAAGGCGAAACAAAGACTTATACTGGCAACTTAGAAGACGCTGCAGGTCTACTAAGAGACTGCCTGTACTACGCTTGTTCGTCCTCTGATCGAGTACTGCTGTGCTGTATGGGATTCTTACGAGACAGGTTTGCCGGAGGACACAGAAGAAGTTGAAAGGAGGGCAGATCGTTTCGTATTATCACGAAATAGGGGAGAGAGTGTCTCGGATATGATACGCGAGTTCGGGCGGCTTCATTAAAACAAAGGCATTTTTTGTTGTGGCGAGATATTTTATACGAATTTCAGTCAATAACTTTCCTCTGAATGTGCAAATATTTTGTCACCAACGCACATCGGCAGAAACGACCATCATAATAAAATAAGAGAAATCAGAGCTCGCCCAGAAAGATTTAGGCTAAATGTTCATTTTCCCCACGTGCTCTTAGAGAATGGAACAGTAGAGAAATAGTCTGACGGTGGTTCGAAGGACACACTGCCTGGCACTTAAATGTTAACTCTAGAGCAGTCATGTAGTTGTAGACGTAAAGACGCTTCTGGCAAATGAAATTCACCTCTAAGACCAGAACTTGTGTATCTGGATTTTTGTCAGCACTTGATCCATCTAACTTCTGTACTGGTAAGGACTATTCTTACCGTTTGTTGGTGAAATGCTTGTGTGGTATGACTGCCTCACAGTGTTAGTCACATTTCCATTTTTATATCACTGGTAAGTGACGAATGTTATGAAAACAAACACTCCAAACCGACGTTTCACGTAAGTCACATGCAACGAAAATCTGTAACGCAACCATCTGTGTGTGGCGTGTTTATAATTATGTTTTATTTATATTTTAGGACAATTAATCTATAAAAAACACACCACATGTCATAGAGAAAGCGTGTAAACCGTCTGAGGATGAATCACAACGATTCGAAACCTGTAACGGTACCCTTTGAATAAAGGAACTGAAAGTAAATTTGTGGCTGGTTGCTGTTCTAACACCATAAATTTTAATGTTCAGATGTCTTTTCTGAAGGTATGTGTATGGAATATAGCATTATATTGAAGTGGAATGTGGGCAATAAACAGATCAGAATTTAGAACGATTACTTGAGGAACATTGCTCTCTTTTTTAAAACTATTTATAGGGTGTGGTCGACGTTATATCCAAAATAATGTGGAAAAACAAAGGACCGCAAAAGATCGGAAGGCGTCTCCAGAATCCCTACGTGTGGAACTGTTTGAACATAATATGATTTCACCAAATAGTACCATACACTTTCTGAAGATTGAAAAAAATACATGTACTAGGCGATATTTCCTAATGGTAAGTATGTTGTATAGCCATATCCAGCAGGGTCATGTTGCCAACGGTGAAATGAACCAACGATGAAAACGAGTAAGGAACTATCTAGACTCGTGGATCCAAACCAGGCAGTAGTTTTCCATCTAGTCCACGCCTTACCCACGCAACTAGAGGGCAACTCCACGATAGCTACTTCTACTTGGGCATGTTCTGTTCTCCCCATGCCTGAAAAGGAAAATTAAAACGGCTGCCGTCCATGAATCTGGTAATTTTCCAAGTAAGACCGAGAAGGATTTCTTTGGTATTCCATGAGAAACATTGCAACATGCTGTAATGGATTTCGACCTGATCTGGTGACATATCCGCTGTAATCCAGCTCCGACATTGGGAATGGGTAGTTGTACACTCCATTAACGGTGGAAATTAAATCCAAACTGCTCTTCTCAACAGCTGCTCGGTAGCATCAGAGGACTGAATGCTAATTGTCAATAGCTGTGATTCCAGGGATATTCTTCGGCATGGTCTGGGCAACGTCTTCACCGCCCTTTCTCATTATGGCACTAACGTGGCACCTCACATCTCTAATCTAACGCGAACGAAGGAAGCTCTCTGCAGATGTCCGCCCGCCCGTCTGCACACCAAGGGGGCAGGCAGTTGCCTTCATAGCTGACAATGGAAAACAGCCACCCATACGTAGAGTTTGTCGTAATGTCCTAACAGAACAAGATGACTACACTGTGTCCAGTTTGCCTTGTTGAGCACTCACCTTTGGAGATTTCTTTCGGACACTGATTTGTCTGCTAAGCGTCTGATTGCCGTCAAATCGTGTGCGCCGCGTTGCTATTTTGATGTGCCACCATTTGAACGGTGTTAAGTAAGTACTCAAATTCGTTGGAAACAGACGCTTGAGTAACAAAAATATCGGTGAGTGGAGTTGGCTGACTATCACGAATTGTAATACCAGACAGACCGTACATTGTGCAGCAAACTACTCGCAGTTCGATTCTGGACAACAACAACCGGGTTGCCATACCATCCACAACTACCAACCCACCAAGAATTATAGAAGTCGTCGCCCCTACAGATGTGCCCAAGCTCACTGGATCGCTGACTGAGCAAAGATTAGCATGGCCTCGAGCTATTAATTAGGTGTGTCTAATTTAGTTCGTTTTGTCTGTATAACGATATACTCGTATCCCCGTCCCGTTTGTGTAATATCTACGTTTTCTGTGTTCCAGTAAGATTTGTGATTAAAAGTTGGGATGGTTTGTCCTATAAACGCAGGACAATTAGTTGGAACGTGACCTGCAATGCCCAATTCGTAGGAGTCCACAGTTATTGGGCAAAGTAACAAACTGCTTTCTTCCAGGAGTATTAGTCCAGCAAGGTCTCAAAAAATGGTTCAAATGGCTCTGAGCACTATGGGACTTAACTTCTAAGGTCATCAGTCCCCTAGAACTTAGAACAACTAAAACCTAACCTAAGGACATCACACACATCCATGCCCGAGGCAGGATTCGAACCTGCGACCATAGCGGTCGCGCGGTTCCAGTCTGTAGCGCCTAGAACCGCTCTGCCACCAAGGCCGGCCCGCAAGGTCTGCAGAAGAACTTCTGTCAAGTTTGAGAGGTAGGAGACGAGGTATTGGCGGAAGTGAAGCTTGTGAAGTGAGTAATGATTGGCTACTCAGTCGGTATAGCAATTGGCCGCGAAAGGCAAATGTCTCAGGTTCGAGTCCCAGTGCAAAACACAGCTTAACCTACCAAAGTGTTCTTTAAACCTGTAGCTATAAAAGAGTGAAATACGAAGTTAATTGATCCAAGACTAACTAGCGGAATAACAAAACGAATGGTGATTGTAAGCTCGCTGCACAAAATATTGTGCCACTCTCAAAATACACTGTTCGAAAGAATTATGGAAAATGACTTTGGACGTCTGCTATACGCCATTGAGAAATAACTGAGGACTGGGTAACTTATTACATTATATCTTTACCTTTCATAAAATAAGTACACTACAAAACATCATTACATTCTCGATCGTTTACGTAAAAAGAACTGAAATGTCCGACAAGGGTCGAAAACAAAGTAGAAACACTCATCATCCAGTAATTCTGGGAGCTTTTCATCGGACTTTGCGAGCTTCAAATAACAAGTATGCAACTTCCTGGCAGATTAAAACTGTGTGCCCGACCGAGACTCGAACTCGGGACCTTTGCCTTTCGCGGGCAAGTGCTCTACCATCTGAGCTACCGAAGCACGACTCACGCCCGGTCCTCACAGCTTTACTTCTGCCAGTATCTAAGCCATGTCTCCGCAGTATCCTTTCTTTCAGGAGTGCTAGTTCTGCAAGGTTCGCAGAAGAGCTTCTGTAAAGTTTGGAAGGTAGGAGACGAGATACTGGCAGAAGTAAAGCTGTGAGGACCGGGCGTGAGTCGTGCTTCGGTAGCTCAGATGGTAGAGCACTTGCCCGCGAAAGGCAAAGGTCCCGAGTTCGAGTCTCGGTCGGGCACACAGTTTTAATCTGCCAGTAAGTTTCATATCAGTGCACACTCCGCTGCAGAGTGAAAATCTCATTCTGGAAACAAGTATGCAGCACGTGAGCGTTTATCACTGCCTGACACCCACACGGCATGCTCTGCATAAGTCTATGGAGGTCACCCTGCGGTATCTGTTCCCATTCTTCAATGAGAGCCCACGAGAGTTCTTGCAGATTAATTTATTTGTTATTTTCTTTTAGACTTATCTATATGAAAGAACAGACCGAACGTTGCACATGTATTGGCGTGAATAAAGCACATAATATTTTAACATAATGTCAAATGTGTTAGTAATAACCAAGCATTATTTTATTAGAGTTCTTGGAGAATCTGTAGTGGAATAGGACGACACGAAAACGTTTGTCAAGCTTGTCCTATAAACAGATTATGGGCTTTAGGTGGGGACTCAAAGCCCGCCTTTTCATTAGTTCAAGGTGCACGCTTCGCAAGACATCCTTGCTGATGCCCGCCAATGGGTCCCGGCATTAGAAGGAATTCAGAGCCACCACTGTATGCAGCATCCAGCACATGGTGTGACAGGATCTGTTCGACCTACTGCGTCGCGATAAGGCGACCATGGACAATGACAAGATCCGCAAGGCTGTCAACAATGATGTCTCCCCACAACATTACAGAACCTTGGAAATCTGTCGATTTCCTGCACATCTGGGAGATACCGCTCACCACGGGTTTCCACACACGAACACGGCCATCACCCTCCGTCAGTGACTGTCTGGATTCGTCTGAGAGTAACACGTTTCACCATTCTCAAATTAACTTGTTCATTGCAGTCTGATAGGACGCAGCGGATCCAGTGGCCCTTCTGAGATCATCTTGCAGTGCTCTGGCAGTATCCGTGGGACGTCGCGACGCACAGATGGCAGGCTATCCGTCTTCGCGTGAGTTGAAATGCGTCGGCGACTTTGTCCAACCAGCCTGGTGTACTGATCTGTCTACCTGTAACGTGTCCACGATCTATGGATGACAGAGGGATAGACATTGGTATCTGCAGCAACAGGACGGAAAGCCCATCCTTTTTGGATCAAATAGACCGCTCTTGCTACTTGCATTGCTTTGCAATATCACACTGCATGTGTCTTCTTGAATACAACGTCCACAACAGACGACTGCCATCTGTGTACCTCGCTTGAAAACAATGCGACACTGGTACTCACCTCCTACTGAGGGGTCACCTGACACTGCAGTGCATGTCACAGCCAATAGATGGCGAATGATTGTTGCATACATCGAAAGTGGAGATCTCAAGCCCTGAAAAAAGACCGCAGGTACCGACTGTATCGAAATTGATTTAACATACCAGACGTCAATCCACATGTTCCCCTAATTCTTTGAAACAATGTAGCACATTTGTCGCCTCAAGCGCAATTTAACTGGTACCACGCGATCATGAGACTCTCCGCCATGACGTAAACCGTAGCAGTGAAGTAGTATGTACGTGCCAGTCGTTTTGTGAAGTCATAGCAGTAAGATGGGCCGATGAGGAAACGTGACATTGTAGTAGAAAGGAGCTATCGTATTTGGACGAGCCGATGAGCACACTGAGTAAAGTTGTCCCATTTGTTGGTGTATCAACGCGGACTGCCCAACCTGTCAACAAGGAATAGTCTGCCGCTCGCAGCCATGAAACACGGCGTCAGGACAGGGTCGTAAAAACATACCAACAGGCAGGAACTTAAGACGAGTATCACGCCCTATAAGTGATAATCTGTTTCAACCCCAACAGGGACTGCCTGTGTCAGTGAATGAAGGTATATCACAACCAGGTTCCGAACAAACACTGCGAAGAGAACTACATGCAATGGACGTTTTCTCACAGTGGCACAGTAAGCTGAACGTTTTCAATGGGGTAAACAATATAGTAGTTCACTGTAGGCGAGTATTATGGCCCGGCGAGCCGCTATTTTACCTATTTTCAAATGATGCATGGCGTCGAGTGCACCGACGATCCACTAAGACGTTTAACCCGCAGTGTCTGGAGGGTGTGGTTCAGACGGAAGCTGAATACGAAATAAATATTCCAAAATTCGAATCAAGAACAATCGCCAACATGAGTAACTTACAAGCGGATATCGTCGGAGTAGTGAAACAAATAACTAAATAAAATCAAGTCTTCCGGTCCAGATTGTATACCAGTTAGGTTCCTTCCAGAGTATGCAGATGCAACAGCTCCATACTCAACAATCATATACAACCGCTCGCTCGACGAAAGATCCGTACCCAAAGACTGGAATGTTGCACGGGTTACACTAATATTCAAGGCAGGCAATAGGAGTAATAAACTAAATCACGGGTCCATATCATTAACGTCGATATGCAGCACGATTTTGGAACGTCTATTGTGTTCGAACATTATGAATTACCACGAAGAGCACGGTCTACTGACACGTAGTCAACACGGTTTTAGAAAACATCTTTCTAGTGAAACATATTAAGATATTTACACATACGAAGGAATTTCAAGTTGATTCCGTATTTCTAGATTTCCAGAAGGCTTTTGACATTGTACTTCACAAGCTTCTTATAATCAAATTTCGTGTTCAAGGAATATCGCCTCAGTTATGCGTCTAGATTCGTGATTTCCCGACAGAGATGTCACAGTTCGTAGTAACTGACGGAAAATCATGGACCCTCTACTGTTCCTTATTACTGTAAACGATTTAGGAGACAATCTGAAGAGCCATCTAAGGTTGTTTGCAGATGATGCTGTCGTGTGTCATCTAGAGCAAAGTTATCTGAAAATCAAAACAAACTGCAGAACGATTTAGATAAGATAACTGTATGGTGCGAAAATTGGCAATTGACCTAAGTAATGAAAAGTATGAGTTCATCCACATGAGTGCTAAAATCAATCTGTTAAACTTGAGTTACACGATAAATAAATCAACTCTAAAGGCCGTAAATTCAACTAAACACCCAAAATTACAATTACGAACAACTTAAATTGGAAAGAGCACACAGAAATTTGTAGTGAGGAAGGCGAATCTAAGGCAGAATATTTAGAAGATGCAACAGATCTGAAGAGAATGCCTACTCTACGCTTCTCCATCTTCTTTTGGAGTACTGTTGCGCGGTGTGGGATCCTTACCAGATAGGATCAACGGAGTGCATCGCGACAGTTCAAAGAAGGGCAGCACGTTTAGTACCATCGAGAAATAGAAGGGAGTGTTACAGAGACATGATGCGGGATTTTGATCGGAAACCGTTAAAACAAAGGCGTTTTTCGTTGTGACGGAACTTCTCACGAAAGTTCAATCACTAACTTTCTCCTTGTGATGCGAAAATACTTTGTTGACGCCGACCTACATAGGGAGAAACGATCAGCATTATAAAATGAGGGAAGCACAGAAAGACATAAGTGTTCTTTTTTCGACGCGCTGTTCGAGAGTGGAATAACAGAGAATTAGTGTGAAGGTCGTTCTATGAACCCTCTGCCACGTACTTAAGTGTGATTTGCAGAGTAGCCATGTAGATGTAGATGCCTTGTGATGTTCCGCGTCTTTTGCATGACGAATTGGGCACACTCAGGTTACAATGAAAGTGAACCAAGACGTTTATTTCAACATTCACGGTGATCGAGAACTGGTTTTTCTGTTAGATTTTCGTTATGAGTGTGCCGTAGGCACTTCCCTCTTAACAGATGACATCATCAGAGTTCCCAGGGCTACAAGCATACGTTCCCGGTTTGACGAACGCCCAGAGACGCTTTCGCACCTCGGCCGGAATCTAGATTAAATTAGATTAGATTTACTTTCATTCCAACTGATCCGTAGTGAGGAGATTCTCCAGGATGTGGAACATGTTCAAATGGCTCTGAGCACTATGCGATTTAACTTCTGAGGTCATTAGTCACCTATAACTTAGAACTAATTAAACCTAACTAACCTAAGGACATCTCACACATCCATGCCCGAGGCAGGATTCGAACTTGTGACCGTAACGGTCGCTCGGCTCTAGACTGTAGCGCCTAGAACCGCACGGCCACTCCGGCTGGCGTGGAACATGTCAGAAAAACAACAATACATGATAAATATTTACAACTAAAACAAATAAGCTGACGTACCATTCCACAGGTCCCAAGAGGAATGATCGTCATTTTTTAATGATCACTATATGAAAGAGTCATTTTACAAATACTAATGCACTGAATTTAAAATAAATTTTTTTAAATTTATTTATAAGGTAATAAACTTGTAATACAGCTACTATAATACTTATTTACAATGAACACATTACTGCACTGAAATGGTGCAGAAGTTAGATTGTACACACACACACACACACACACACACACACACACACACACACACACACACACACACACACAATGAACACATTACTGCACTGAAATTGTGCAGGAGTTATATTGTACTTATATATATACGCAAATCAGTTGGTTTTACTGAGAAATTCATCAATGAAGCAGAAGGAGTTGGCCACCAATAAAGCCTTAGGCTTCTCTTAAACTGAATTTCATTCGTTGTTAAGCTTCTTAGGGCTGATGGCAAGTTATTGAAAATGTGTGTTCCTGAATAATGCACACCTTTTTGGTGGTGGTGGTGGTTAGTGTTTAACGTCCCGTCGACAACGAGGTCATTAGAGACGGAGCGCAAGCTCGGGTTAGGGAAGGATTGGGAAGGAAATCGGCCGTGCCCTTTCAAAGGAACCATCCCGGCATTTGCCTGAAAACACCTTTTTGTACAAGACTAAGTGACTTTAAATACCTGTGAAGATTATTCTTATTTCTAGTATTGATTCCACGAATTGAACTGTTAGTTTGAAAAAGTGATATATTTTTAATGAAACGTCTGGAGCTATTTGGAACAATGGAGAAAACGTAGCTATTCACGTCTCCGCAGGTTGGTAGCTCTAAGCTTATCAATGAGTGACTTCAGCTTTATGATCCATACCTGACGAAACGTTTTGGCCCTTTCCCGCCGAATTGAAGCCATTAAAAAGGCTAGAGGCGGTATTACATGGCAGTAACATGGATCCTGGGGGTGACTAATTTTTTGTGCGGTGTCCTTACATGAATTCTCCGCAAACGGAATTATCTAAGACCGAATATTATTCACAGGCGGGCGTCAAATCGAGGCAACCAAAGCGCAAGGAAAGTGTACAAATGGAAAGTGTACAAAAGCTGCGAGGCATCGCGGCGGCAATCGATAAGGCAGCGGCTGGAAGCGGGCACGGTTGTAAAGCGAGAAGTTTTTGGGCGGCCAGCGGGCCGGGCGGCCCGCGCAGCCGAGCCGAGCCACTGCCGGCGCCGAGCGCGCTGCGTGACGTGACCGGATGCGGCGGGCCACGCCCTGCGCTGCGCTGCCGCAGACGCCGCCGCCGACGCCGCCGCCTCGCCCTCTTACTTAACATCCGACACTATTTTCTGACTCGCAACGACTGCAGCGAGGGTATAAATCGTGCTAGCGACAGATAATCACCTCTATCTCAGTAGACTCAAAAATCGTTAAACCACCTCGAGAGTATTGTTCCAGTGTTTACAGTCCTTATCAGGTACGCGAGACAACAGAACACGAACGAAATCAGAGTCGCTCTGCTGGGGTACAAAGGGGTCGGCGTTGCCCATTCGAAAGTGTAACAGAAATTCTCGGGGGATCTAAATGGAAAGGTTCGGAAGAAAGACAACTTAGTTCTCGCGAAACCCTGTCGGATAAATTTAGAGAACCAGTATTTCAAGAATCTGTGCGAAAATTGTACTGCCACCATCGCGTATCTCGCATATGCGTCATGGGGTAACATAAGAGAGATTAGGGCGCATAAAAATGAATACAGAAAGTCATTTTTCCCTCGGTCAATACAAGAATGGAACAGGAGAGTAAATCAATATTTTCCCTCCGCCACGAGCTGTATTGTCTCTTCCGGAGTATGTATGTCGATTTAAATTAAGAATAAATTGTCGTTCTACAGCTCCTAAAAGGGAACAAAATCTTTAACAAAAATTTTTATATACATGCGTCATGATTCTCGTCGCATCATATTTGAATAAAAACTTTCGCCGAGCTCCAACTTCGTTATTGGCAGAAGGTATTGCCTAACGGGCGACTACTGTGGTCGCGGCCCCCGGTAATCAAACTGTATTCCGTAGGTGAAATTCAGTGTGAAGTAAGCAAGCACAACCTTGGGCAGAAAAGGGATTCCAATTATTTGCAGATGCCATAGGAGAACTAAACAGACGCTGCGCCCACTTAAAGCAACTCTTGACCTCAGCTTCCCTGGGATTGATAATATTACTTGTTGAGAGGAGTTGTTCAAAAAATGGTTCAAATGGCTCTGAGCACTGTAGGACTTAACTGCTGAGGTCATCAGTCCCCTAGAACTTAGAACTACTTAAACCTAACTAACCTAAGGACATCACACACATCCATGCCAGAGGCAGGATTCGAACCTGCGACCGTAGCGGTCGCGCGGTTCCAGACTGAAGCGCCTAGAACCGCTCGGCCACTACGGCCGGCGAGAGGAGTTGTTACTATATCGGATTGTCCGTACCGTATCAGTGCACTGGTGCAGAACATCAACAGCGCATGACATGTACACAGTCCAGTCACAGTAATATGGCCACCTCCAGTGTTCGACGTCGGCGTGCAATAACTACTCACAGATGGCAGATGGCTGCACTGGCAGTGGAGGATATATAGAACGTGTCCGGGGGATGGGGGAGGGGTAGGGGGGGGGGGCGGAAAACCGAACAGTCGTTGTTGTGATGCGGAAACGCAACGATTTATCTGATGTCCCAAGGAGCATGATCATTGGCTTACGTGTCAAAAGGGAAAGCATTTCCGAAACGGCGAAGTTCGTATACTGTTTACGTGCCGCTGAGGTTGAAGTATACCAAGCATGGCAAAATGCCGCTATCCAAAACCGGCGCCGAGACAAATGTGGAGCGCCACAGGCCATAGATGACGGGATGGACGACGGCTACGGAGATGTGTACGGGCGAACAGACGAGCATCTGTTGAGCAATTGACCGCCTGGGTGACCCAAGGGGCTACCAACAGTATCTCCGCAACGACCTTCCAGTGAACGTCGCTGCGTATGGGCCCACGCAATAGACGCCTGGCTCAGGCACGCAAGCTCAGGCTGGAATTTGCAGGCAAGTACCTTAACTGGACGCTGATTGAGAGGCGACAGGTGGCCTTTTGAAATAGATCACGTTTTATGCTTCTCTGGCCACATGGCCTTTGGCGTGTACGGACTTGCGTCAATCGTGGGATCCAGGACAGAGAAGGGAGTTTTATGTCCCGCGAAATGTTTTCGTGACATACCTTGGATGATTTCGTTATTCTGGAATTTACAACAGATCAGTACAACTACGCATCTGTCCTTGGGGACCATGTCCACCCCTACATACAGCTTGTTTTTGCTTGGAACGATGGCGTCTACCAGCAGATAATTTAAAACTTTGACAGCTACAACTAAAATAGTTATACATGGTTGATTGACAATTCTTATAGTACAACAAGTGTTTAAATACAGGTGCTCAAACTATTAAAATATAAAGCCAAAGTAAAAACTTAATAGTCCGTTGTAGCTTTATTCATTTACGTTCGCTTTATATAATTACAGCCACATTCAGTTGCATATTTTGACAGTTTTAACACTTGTATTTAAACACCTGTTGTACTGTATGAACTGCCAGTCAATCATGTATCCACCAGCAGGACAGTTAAACGTGCCACACGGCTCGCAGTGCACGTGTGTGGTTTGAAGAGCACCACGATGGGTTTACCGTGCTTCCCTGGCCAATTAACTACCCTAACTTAAACCAAATCGAATATCTATGGGACCACCTCCACCGGGCTGTTCGCGCCATGGATCGTCAACAGAAAAACCTAACGCAACTGACCAACGGCTGGACTCGGTATGGCTCCACATCCCTGTCTGTACATTCTAGTACCTCACTGACACTCTTCCCGCACGCCCGCGCTGGAAATGTGGTTATTCAGGCTCTTTGACACGTGGCCACATTATTGTGACTGTACCGTGTAGAAACTTGGACAAATCAGCGAAGGCAGAGCGCACACATTCAAAAAAGCATTAAGCTGTGTTCTCAGACCGAAAATTATCATCTAACGCATGTACTTATTACGAAAATTAAATTATTACGATATTCGGGAAGACCTGCAAACGATCAGCACTTGATGCAAAGACTCGCGTAGACCCTGAACACAAATAAATGTAATGTGTGTAAGAGGACGAAGCAAAGACCTGACAGCGCAGACAGATGCCACATAAATACGTCAAAACCCTACAGTGATGAATTGCAGTCCATCCCTGAAGAGCACATTTACTAAGCTCTCCCTCGGCCAAGTATAGCTTCCTCCAACGTATACTAGGAGGGTACGTTTGAGAAATTCAGACGTACACAAAAGCTTCTTTCCGCCTACCATCCGCCACTGAAACAGTGTTGATGGAGGAGGAAGAAGAGAAGTGGAAATGATTCAGTTACACTATTCTCCGCCATATATCGTACTACGGCTTTCGGTGTCTGTCTTTATTGAGTAACACCAACCGCGTAAAGACTTAGTTTATGACACAGACTGAAAACGTGTAGAATGAACTATGGAAGTCATCTCTAAAAGGGCTGTGCTACTGTGATCCTTCTCCTCCTCCTCTCCCCCCCCCCCCCCCCCCCATTTCTTGAACTGCATAACTGCATTTAACCCTATTCACACATCGTGTTCCACCCTATGCCAACGATTTTTAGCTCCCAATGAATAAACTACTTACTGATTTCCTCTAACAAAAGTCTTACCATTTTGTGCTGTATTTTCCTTGCTACGACCCAAGTTACTAAATAACGTATGGAAACGAAGGGAATTAGTAGTAATTTTGCGAAAATAAGTAAACGTACTTTAAGTAAAACGAATTGAAAAACCTACGAGCTAAAATAGAATTAATGAAATTTTTAGAGTGTTGACTCGGAAAACTAGCTGAGAAACTGAATTAGACAGCAGCAGTTCGTTCAAAGTCACGGATACATTTATTTCAATTATAACTACCACCTGAAGCAATAGTATAACTATGCTGGAAACATCCTCATTTCAGATATTGTTTCACCATGCAGGCACGCACAGGTGTTGCTGAAGTGTTTAGTGTATTTTGCATGAATACTTGCTACGGTCGCAGGTTCGAATCCTGCCTCGGGCATGGATGTGTGTGATGTCCTTAGGTTGGTTAGGTTTAAGTAGTTCTAAGTTCTAGGGGACTGATGACCTCAGATGTGAAGTTCCATAGTGCTCAGAGCCATTTTTACACGAATACTAAGTTGTATATGGGCCTATTCAATTGGCGACAAAAGTGAGAAAATAAACTAAAATCGCATTCATGCGCTTGTAAATAGTCTGTGTGGAAACCATATTTTTAAACATTCGCCTCAAAGAAGTAACCATTCCAAAAAAACCATATTCAATGGTTGTAGATACTGAAGTCATAGGATAGCGATACACACAAATACAGACAGCGCTAGTATCGCATGCACACGGTATAAAAGGGCAGTGCATTGGTGAAACCGTCATTTTTACCCAGGTGACTCACGTGAAAAGGTTTCCGACGTGATTATGGCCGCACGACGGCAATTAACAGACACTGAACGTGGACTAGTTCGTGCAAAAACTCCTGCACAGGCAACACTTTCGCAATTATGGACAGTTATAGAGGCAGCATGGCTCAATTTTCTGCAGGGGACTTTCAATGACTTTGTAAGTCCATGTCACGTCACGTTGTTGCACTACGTCGGAAAAAAGGAGTCCGTCACGATATTAGGAGGTATCCCACGACTTGTAACCTCAGTGTAATTTCTGCATACCACGTACGTGGTATGTGTCAGTAATACCCTCTATACTAAGGAAATTCCAAAAAATAGTCATTTGGACGATCTAGTCTCCGAATGGAAAGGAGCGCGTGTCTCTGATTTTACATTACAGTTATTTCGCGTAATATATGTGGGAGGAAGTACTCATTTCTTAACTCTTCTTGGAACATACGTTTTTGAAATTTTATGATATATAACGTTTGCCGCTTGACTGATGAACTCGGGATCTTTGCCTTTCGCGGAAAGTACTCTAGCGACTGAGCTACAAGCTTGTCTCACTACCCGTCCTCACAGCTTTACTTCCGCCAGTTCGAGTCTCGGTCCGGCACACAGTTTTAATCTGCCAGGAAGTTTCGTATCAACGAACACTCCGATGCAGAGTGAATATATCATTCTGGAAACATCCCCCAAGTTGGGGCTAAACCATGTTCCCGCAAAATCCTTTCTTTCGAGAATGCTAGTCCTGCAAGTTTCGCACGAAGACTTCTGTGAAGTTTGGGAAGTAGGAGATGATGTACTGGCTGAAGAAAAGCTGTGAGGATGGGTCATGGGGCGTACTTGGGTAGTTCAGTTGGTAGAGCACTTCCCTGCAAAAGGCAAAGTTTCCAAGTTCGATTCTATCTGGCAAGGGCCCCAAACAGACGATCTGTACTCAAGAATCAGTCGAAATAGTTTTGTAAGCAACCTCGTTCGTGGGTGAATCTCATTTCATCACAGTTCTTAAAATTAATCTAAATGGCATCCGATTTTCATAGAACTAGTTATACTTGATCACTTCTTTTTTAGGTTGTTCCGGGCGAATACTCTAAGATTTTTAGAGTTGTCACTGTTTCTGGTGATTGATAGCCAATCTTGTAATTGAAGAATAATGGGTCGTTCCGGTTAATTATATGCAATATGTTATATTTACTCAACTACCCGTAAGCACACGAAATATCGTTCCTCTGCAAGTCTTCGAGCACTTCGCTCCAAGTTTCCTATATACGACAGCATCATTTGAGAACAGCTTCATGTTGCTTCTGACATCCTTCCGATCATTTATATGAGTGCTCTGTAAGTACTTTCTCCTCTCATGAATTCGTCCTGTCAGTAACGATGTGTTCTAAGTCTACGAGGCCCCGAATTGAAGCACAAGTTTATTTCATATTCTGTAAGCTGGTATTTTGTTCAATACACAACAGTGCGGAACAATATCGAATGCCTTCTCGAAGTCAACGAACACGACATTACCGTGTTTTACAAGATCACTGATTGTGAAATATATATCAAATAATACTGAGGCGATTTTTCGTTCTCGAAAATGGTAACAAGACAGAGCAAAGAATGCATTCCATAGTTCTACAACATAATGGAGTCGTCTCTGAAGTCGCATAATTATGCACATGTCTGCTGACACTGATTTTTTTCCAGTTGATTGTAACGTTTCATTAGTCCAGCTAACTACGACAAACTGTAGTTAGAAGAGGAGCAAGTTTTTACGCACAATCCAAACTCAAATGGCAATCATTGGAGGGAAGGTGACGTTCTTTTCGAGGAGCACTATTGAGGAAATTTAGAGAACCGGCATTTGAGGTTGACTGCAGAAAGATTCTAATACCGCCAATGTATATTTCGCGTAAAGATCATGAAGATAAGATTAGAGAACTTAGTGTTCGTACGATGGCAAGTCATGGGTCCCATCCGATTAGGCCAGGACGGGGAAGGAAGTCCGCCGTGCCTTTTCCAGACAACCATCCCAGCATTTGCCTGAAGCGATTTACGGAAATCACGGGAAACCTAAATCAGGATGGCCGGACGCGGGTGTGAACCGTAGTCCTCCCGAATGTGAGTCCAGTGTGCTAACCACTGCGCCACCTCGCTCGGTCCCTCGCTTTGTTTGCGAGCAGAACAGAAAAGGAAATGACTAGAAAAGGTACAGTGTACCATCCGACACGCACCATACAGTGGCTTGCGGAGTATGCATGCAGCTATAGATATAGAATCGTATAAATATCCCATCAGGTTCTGTTTTCTCCTCTGAATAATTTCGGTTTATTTTCTAATCGACGGTCACTAATCTCAATATCTGCCTTTTTGCCGTTCGAACTATGATTACGACCTTCTGTTGTGAAACAATTACGAAAGACAGAATTCAGTATTTCAGCACCAGTACGATCACTGAGCGAATGCAGGAATGATTTACTTAACGTAAGATTAAAAAAAATCGAGGCAGTACACACCACAAAGCAAATTTGTTATTAGAAGAAACTGATTTTGAATTTTTAGTGACAACGGCCACTTAGATGGGTGGATGGGCCGGTTGAGACCTTGGCCGCACTCTGCCCTCGAAAGACGAAATCCATCCTTAATAAGGAATAACTCTTCACGAGTCAACAGCGTAGGATGTAAGAAGCAAGGGGAAACCACCACATTAAACATCCGCAGGACATCCCAAGAAACAGCAGTTCCGTTTAGTTTCACTTGAGCAATGTACGCTACTGGCCATTAAAATTGCTACACCAAGAGAAAAAATGCTGATGATAAACGGGTATTCATTGGACAAATATATTATACTAGAACTGACATGTGATTACATTTTCACGCAATTTGGGTGCATAGATCCTGAGAAATCAGTACCCAGAGCAACCACCTCCGGCCGTAATAACGGCCTTGATACGCCTGGGCATTGAGACAAACAGAGTTTGGATAGCGTGTAAAGGTACAGCTGCCCATGTAGCTTCAACACGATACCACAGTTCATCAAGAGTAGTGACTGGCGTATTGTGACAAGCCAGTTGCTCGACCACCATTGACCATACGTTTTCGATTGGTGAGAGATGTGGACAATGTGCTGGCCAGGGCAGCAGTTTAACATTTTATGTATCCAGAAGGGCCCGTACAGGACCTGCAACATGCGGTCGTGCATTATCCTGCTGAAATGTAGGGTTTCGCACGGATCGAATTAAGGGTAGAGCCACGGGTCGTAACACATCTGAAATGTAATGTACACTGTTCAAAGTGCCGTCAATGCGAACAAGAGGTGACCGAGACGTGTAACCAATGGTACCCCATACCATCACGCCGTGTGATACGCCAGTATGGCGATGACGAATACACGCTTTTGTGCGTTCACCGCGATGTCGCCAAACACGGATGCGACCATCATGATGCTGTAAACAGAACCTGGATTCATCCGAAAAAATGACGTTTTGCCATTCGTGCACCCAGGTTCGTCGAGTACACCATCGCAGGCGCTCCTGTCTGTGATGCAGCGTCAAGGGTAACCGCAGCCATGGTCTCCGATCTGGCAGTCCATGCTGCTGCAAACGCCGTCGAACTGTTCGTGTTGTCTTGCAAACGTCCCCATCTGCTGACTCAGGGATCGAGACGTGGCTGCACGATCCGTTACAGTCATGCGGATAAGATGCCTGTCATCTCGACTGCTAGTGATACATGGCCTTTGAGATCCAGCACTGTGTTCCGTATTACCCTCCTGAACCCACCGATTCCATATTCTGCTAACAGCCATTGGATCTCGACCAACGCGAGCAGCAATGTCGCGATACGATAAACCGCAATCGCGATAGGCTACAATCCGATCTTTATCAAAGTCGGAAACGTGATGGTACGCATTTCTCCTCCTCATCACAACAACGTTTCACCAGGCAAAGCCGGTCAAACTGCTGTTCGTGCATGAGAAATCGGTTGGAAACTTTCGTTATGTCAGCACGTTGTAGGTGTCGCCACCGGCGCCAACCTTGTGTGAATGCTCTGAAAAGCTAATCATTTGTATTTCACAGCATCAACTTCCTGTCGGTTAAATTTCGCGTCTGTAGCACATAATCTTCAAGGTGTAGCAATTTTAATCGCCAGTAGTGTATATGGAGCATACTTTTGTAAACGATTCCGAAATAGCTCCCAATTCGCATCTCCGGGAGGGGGCTGCAGAAGTCTGCGCTTCTAATAAAATAAAAAAATCATAACATGGAATATCCAAACACTTCTGAGCTGTAGCAAGCTGTGTAACTTCAGCCTGGAAACGACAAACATGAGAACTGACGTAGGAGTGGAGAACGAGATCAGATGGCCGGATAGTGGGGACTTCTGGAGTGGCGACGAGCTATACACACGAACTGCGTAGAGAAGCGACCTAGTGAACGAGGGGCAGGAGCAGTCCTTTTCAGAGCGCTCGGACGCAGAGTAGATGGTTACCAACAAATTAACAGAATAATACTATTTGGACAACTGAACACAACCGAACAAGATAGTGATAGTTCAAGTGTGCATAGCGATCAATCTATGAAGATGTGGAAGATTGTAGCGGCTATCGCAGAGCCAAGGGGATGAGCTGGAGCAGTAGCAGTTTCTGTTTCATACAGTTTTTAGTTTAGTTTGTATTTTCGCGTACTTCTGCTACGAAGTGAATTTTGACTGGGTATTTTACTGTGTAGACTAGTGTTTAATAACTCAAAGTTTTTTGTGTAAGTTTTTCGTGCATTACTTTGGCTGAGCCGACTCTTGTTATGTAGTTTCAACTAAAGTAGGGTAGCGGCAGAACTTAGATTGCACCCAGCGACTTCTTGGGTTAGTGTTACAATACTTGTAATATAGACGAAAACTGATTAAAGATGGAAAGGTATTGCACCTGTTGTACGGGGAATTGGTCGCTGTCTGTAAACAGCTGGAAGATGTGCTGGGGGTAGTTGAAAGGCTTCAGGCTGCTTCCCTTGTCTGTGTTGGCGTTGGGACACCTGAGACGAATGGTTTGTCCTCTCTGGAGCCTATAGCGTCGTCTGGATCTACGATGCCACTGCACTTTCCGATCGGTACACCCCAGCCGGTCGATACTCATCTGATGGTGGAAGGCGAACAGTGGAGGGGTCGCGAATCTCTGGGCGGAAGGCGCACGCACTGCTGACCCTTATGCCTTATATTATGTTCGAGATATTGCCCACTGCTGAAAGTCCGTCTGATCCAGCACGGAATGCATCGCCTGTTGGAACTGTGGCCGACCTTCTTGAGAGGTCCGGAAAAGCACATAGGGTGAGATTGCTTGTCACTGGGAACTCCAATGTTAGGCGCGTAATGGGCCCCTCAGGAAAACAGCAGGTATGTCGGAAAAGAAGGCCAGTGTCCACTATGTTTTCTTGCCGGGGGGCGGGGGGGGGGGCGGGGGGGGGGGTCGTCCGAGATGTGGAGGACGCTCTTTTAGCAGCGACTGAGCGTAGCGCAATGGGTGCCTCCTGCTGCAAATCGGGCATATGTCGGCATGAAAGATGCCTGCCACCTCGGTTCAGAGGCCATCCTCGGTTCCTACAGGCGGCTGGCCGGTTTAGTGAAGACAGCTAGCCTCGATCGCAGGGTGGAAGCACAGCTATCATTTTGTAGCATCGCTCCCAGGACCGATCGCGGTTCTTAGGTTTGGAGCTGAGTGAAAGCCTCAGACGATTCTGTGACGATTTTGGATGCGGATGTCTCGCCCACAGTTATGGGGTGGAGAAATATAAAAGGCCCTCAACAGCTCAGGCAAGCACTATACGCAGGAAACATCTGCTAGGTTAGTGGTACACGTGCGGCGTGCACACGTGGATTCTTTTAAGATACAGAAATCCCTCCACAGGCCTACAAGACGCGTTCCGATTCCAGACAGAGTAGCATTCGTCATAGCGTATCAGTGAAAGAGAATGTCAATATAGTGTTAGTTAACTGCAGAGGCGTATATGAAAAGGCCCCGGAACTAGTTTCACTTGTAAAAGGTAACAATGCTACAGGTTACTCGGGACAGAAAGCTGGCTGAGACCCGATGTTAATTCAATGAAATTCTAAACTCCGACTAGAATGTATATCACAAAGATAGGTTGAACGCTGCTGGTGGAGCCGTGGTTGTAACCATTAAAAATACGATAATATGTAACAAGATTAGTACAGATTCAGAATGGGAAACGATTTCAGCGAAGATAAGTGT
This sequence comes from Schistocerca serialis cubense, assembly GCF_023864345.2. Lineage (NCBI taxonomy): Eukaryota > Metazoa > Arthropoda > Insecta > Orthoptera > Acrididae > Schistocerca > Schistocerca serialis. The sequence goes on along the minus strand of NC_064640.1, from coordinate 297,475,650 downwards.
TGAAAGGCATGGGCATGCTTTTATAAAGCGTATGCCACAGCAGCAATAATGACGGAACATCTGAAGGGGAACTTTGAGAATATTTCGCGTAAATTTCCTGGTTATGTTGTGGTATTAAATAGAACAGCTGATCAGAGAACCAACTCATGAAGATAACATCTTAGATCTGCTTGTGACAAACAGACCCGAAACTTTTCGACTATGTAGAACAGAGAATTAGCCTATTGGCCGTTACATCATCACTGAATACGGCTCTAACTAGGAATACGAAGAAAGGTATGATGATCTCTCTGTTTAGCAAGAGTGACAAGAAATTGGTTTCAGATTACTTTATAGATCAACACGAGAATTTCATCTCCAGCGCTGTCAACGTTGAACAGTATTAATGGACGAAGTTCAAGGGCACTGCACAAAACAGAAGTCAACCATAGCTAAAGTAATTATACGAAATTGACCGACCATTCATACATCCACATAAAGGCGTTAAAACTTTTAAAATAGAAAACTGAATGAAAAGTTCGATAGTCCGTCTGCGAAACGGGTTGTCAACTCGATTCTACATAGACTATACGAAAGAAATTTTCCTTCTTTCAGCAGCAGAGTACAGTGTGTCTCTGGAGGAAAGAAGCATTCCTGATGATTGGGGAAAAGCACAGGTCATTCCCGTTTCCGGGAAGAGTCGTCGAACAGACGCACGGAACTATGGGCTTGTATCTCTGACGTCGGTCTGTTGTAGAATTTTGGAACATGTTCTATGCTCAAGTAGTACGACTTTTTGTAGACCGAAAATATCCTCTGTATGAATCCATATGGGTACTGAAAACAACGATCGTGTGAAACCCAGCTCCCTCTATTAGTCCACGAGATCCACAAAGCAGTAGATATAGGTGCTCAAGTAGATGCCGTGTTTCTAGACTTTCGGAAGGCGTTCGATACAGTTACGCACTGCCGCCTAATAAAAAAAATACGAGCGTACGGAATACAAGGACAGCAGTTCGTGGTCTTGCGGTAGCGTTCTCGCTTCCCGCGCACGGGGTCCCGGAATCGATACCCGGCGCTGTCAGGGATTTTCCCTGTCTCGAGATGACTGGGTGGTGTTGTGTCGTCTTCATTATCATTCATCTCCATTACGGTCGGAGGAAAGCAATGGCAAACCACCTCCGCTAGAACCTCGCCTAGTCGGCGGTGCGGGTCTCCCGCATCATCCCCCTACGCTGCTCGGAGTATGGGCCCGCATCATCATCACAGAACATATGATCAACTTAGTGATTGGACAGAAGAGTGTCGAGCAAACAAAACACAGCGTGTCATTCTCGGTGGAGAGAGATCTTCAGACGATAAAGTAACTTCGGGTGGCAACTTCGGGTGGCACATTAAGGGGGTGTTGTAAGACCATTGCTTTTCACAATATATATAAATGACATAGTGGATAATGATGGAAGTTCCATGAGGCACTTAGCGGTTGATGCTGTTCCATAGAGAGAGAGAAGTCGCAACGCTGGCGGATTGTAGCGAAATGCAGGAAGACCTGTGGAGGATTGACACTTGCAAAACGCGGCAACTGATCCTCAACATAAACAAATCTAACGCATTGCTTATACACTGGCAGAAAGTCGTTACTGTATGAGAACAGGACTGCGGAACAATAGCTGGAAGCAGTTACTCCCAACAAATATTTAGTAGTATGCGATTTAAAGTGGAATGACGTCAAAAAAATAATCGCGGGTATGGAAGGCACCCGAATGGGATAGTTGGAAGAATCTTCAGGAAAAGCAGTCCATCAGCAAAGGAGGTAGCTTACGAAACACACGTTCGACTAATACTTGAATATTGTTCGTCAGTCTGGAAACCGTCCCAGAGAGGATTAATAGAGGAAATAGAAAATATCCGATAAAGAGCAGCACGTTTCGTTACAGGTTCATTTAGTAACCGCGAAAGTATCACGGAAATGCTCAGTGGCAGACACTGCAAGCGAGGCATTCTGCATCACGATATGGTTTCCGTACAGTTCAGAGAGCCTACGTTCCTGGCAGACTCAATCAATATATTGTTTCCTCCTACGTATATCTCGCAAAAAGACCATGCAGATGGAATCAGAGAGATTCATGCCCTGACGGAGGCTTACCGGCAATCTTTCTTCTCGCGAACCATTCGCGGCTGGAACATGAAAAGGGGGGGAGGGGGAGAGGGAGAGAGGGAGAGAGAGGGAGAGAGAGGGAGAGAGAGGGAGAGAGAGGGAGAGAGAGGGAGAGAGAGGGAGAGAGAGGGAGAGAGAGGGAGAGAGAGGGAGAGAGAGGGAGAGAGAGGGAGAGAGAGGGAGAGAGAGGGAGAGAGAGGGAGAGAGAGGGAGAGAGAGGGAGAGAGAGGGAGAGAGAGGGAGAGAGAGGGAGAGAGAGGGAGAGAGAGGGGGAGAGAGGGGGAGAGAGGGGGAGAGAGGGGGAGAGAGGGGGAGAGAGGGGGAGAGAGGGGGAGAGAGGGGGAGAGAGGGGGAGAGAGGGGGAGAGAGGGGGAGAGAGGGGGAGAGAGAGAGAAAGAGAGAAAGAGAGAAAGAGAGAAAGAGGGAGAGAGGGAGAGAAAGAGAGAAAGAGAGAGAGAGAGAAAGAGAGAGAGAGAGAGAGAGAGAGAGAGACGTTGGTAAACTAAGCACCCTCCACCACACACCGTGAGGTGGCTTGAGGAGAATACATGAAGATTTACAAGTAGAAAACAGTGTATAATTAGATAAAAGGTGCTGTAAGTTGAGTTAAAGGACAAGACAATTAAAGAAGACGAGCTTATCATTATGGGAGAATCTTTGAGAAAGAAATGAAGAAGAAGACTTGTAGAACTCTGTACACAACACCAACTTGTAATACGTAAGACGTGGTTCCAACACCATCCAGCGAGACAGTATGAGATACCATATCAGTTTCATTCTGGTTAGATAAAAGTTCCATAATCAAATAAGAGACATAGTCACAGGAGAATTTGATCTGAAATTCAAAAAGACTTAAGGAAAGAACTTTTGATAAGTAGGATCTGAATAGACTAATTAATGATATGGCCAGGTCGGCATACAAGGAACAAGCAAACGTACCTACAGTTAGAAACAACACCGGAAATGTTGGAGGAAGATGGGAGTTCTTGAAAAGTAATATCCTACGGGAAGCAAATTAAGTAGTCGGGAGACGTAAGACAAACCATAAAAAGAATTGATCACAGAAAGCAAAGTAAAAATAAATTTAAAGACCTAAGAAAACAAGACAATAGCGAGGAATGACTGAAGAAATATAGAAATCAATCGCGGGTCAAGAGAAACAAATGTAGAGAGGTTAATGAAATGATAAAGGTACCGAAACTGGAATGTGCCTATAAATCAGTTAAATAGTTCTTCGAAAATAGACGAATAAAATGCAGTGGAGTCCAAAATGATGATGGACTGGTACTATTTGAGCAGAATGACATAGCAGAAGGATGGAAACAACACCTCGAAAAGAAGTATGCAGGAAACAAAGAGGATCTGGAAATGGAGGACACAGGAGAAGTCGATGCGGAAGATGAGGGGAACTATATCGTGCACGATGTGTTAACCCTGCAGTTAGGCAGCTAAAACCTGAGAAAACTAGTGAAGTAATAGATATACTAGCAGAAAGCATGAAGCAACTGGAGAACAGCTACATGATGAACTTCCTGGAGGCTCCGAAAGACATTTTTAACGTGTTACAGTGCCAGTACCCAAGAAATGATCTGCAAATAGATACGAACACTATAGGACATTCAAATTCTTAACGAAGACTTCGAAGAGGCTTCAGAAGTGTGAATGCACGAGACAATACTTGATTTCCGATAATTCTTGAGAAGATTAAAGCAGGCTCAGAACTTCGTCGACTTAGGAAAGGGGCAGACTGGCGACAACTTCCTGAGATGCTGAGTGTGTGTGTGTGTGTGTGTGTGTGTGTGTGTGTGTGTGTGTGTGTGTGTGTGAGAGAGAGAGAGAGAGAGAGAGAGTGAGTGAGTGAGTGAGTGAGTGAGTGAGTGTGTGTGTGAGAGAGAGAGAGAGAGAGAGAGAGAGAGAGAGAGAGAGAGAGAGAGAATTCAGGCACAATCTCTCACCAGGAAAAAGTATCAGTTACAGCAAAGTGCCTACAAGATCTACACACATCATCACAGAAGGTTGGCAAATCTGAGGTGAATCCGCCAATCTGAAAAGCAGTCTGGTGAGCAGAGAAGAAAGATCGAAACTAAGATTTTTCCACACAAATTAGAATAGATCAGATGTTGTACGACACATGCACAGATTGCTGCATGGTCTTTCCCATACTCTACAGACTAGCTGTCGTTTTCTGCCAAACGGGAAAGCATGGACAACTACGGCAAATTGAACGGTGAGAAAAGAGTCACGACTAGGAATTCACTACAAAAGAAGAAGAAACGTACGGACAAGACAATTATATGCGCTACAATCCTCGTAACATACCGAAAGCAATAGCAACAAACCAGTACCAAGATACTGATATACGAAGAGAGATATATACGGACCAGTTACAATGTTTAAGACAGAATAATTTTTCCAGTGTGACAAGAGATCTAAGAGTACCCACGGCATAAAAATAGCACCGAGTGAATGGACAACCCTACAGAGGAGCTATCACTACTCAGAGAGTGTGAGAACGCCGATAAGTACAAGATAAATATGTTGGTGGTGGAGGAGGAGGAGGAGGAGGGGGAGGGGGAGAAAGATGACAGCTGCGGCATGCAACGGTTGATGCCGTTGTCGCAATTAAAATCTTCCGTACGCTGCTACCATTCAAAGACATATCCACCACCGTGATTGGATAAGAATGTGATTACAACCTTTATTCTCAGATATGCACGTGCAAGGGTATTTGAGAGCTGCTGGAATGCGACTACGTCAACTGGCCCGGCGGGGCCGCAGACTGGCGTGTCGCCGGCGACGCTACGCAATTTCCGGTGATGAGCAGCTGCCAGCAAAGTTTTCTTGGGAGTGATGATCCAATTATGCTTCTGGTGCGTGTGCCGACTCAGCCGCTTACAAGGAAGAAACAGTGAACATCCGCGTCTCGCAACGTGCTGTTCTGTGTCTGGTAATGTTCCCTCCCGTTTGTGTGAAACGCATCTTATCGTCACAGAAATTCAAGTTCTTCAGTAATCATATGACCTGCGTGTAAGGAATCACTGTCAGAAAGAGACGTCCAGTATTCGATTTAAACAGTGTAATAGCAGACTTAGGTAACAGGAATCCATGACGAACTGTAGGTATTTGGTGCTTTAACGAAGAACCACACCAACCATTTGTATACATTACGTAGCAAGCTGAAGACACGTTAACAAGAAAAAAATATTTGTACTCGATAGGAGAGGAAGGTGGGGGGTAGGGAGAGAGAGAGAGAGAGAGAGAGAGAGAGAGAGAGAGAGAGAGAGAACCATCGACATCCAGGACGTAAGCCGTGTCCCATCACGAAAAGAGGAAGAACAATCAATTAGCGTTTGAAGCCCCATGGGCGACACGACCATTAGCGCGTGAACACTGTCTCACATTAACAAATGACTGGCAAGGAATCTATCGAATCCTTTCGAAAAGTCCATCCCGATATCCACCTGAAAATCCACGTAAGGCTCAAGTTTGTACGGCCTGACGGAAATTTGAATCTTTCTCCTCTCGAGTTCGAGTGAAGTACCTCGAACACTCCGTCACCTCGCTCGGTAGGAGCTGAAGGCAAAGGCTTTTAATGGACTTCAAATATGCTGAATTAGCTTTATTAATTAAGTTAATCTGAAACTACTGTGAAAAGTTATCCCAAAGAGAAGCCACCATTTATATATGGTCCAACTCTCGCTGCAGTTAGAGGTCTGGACTGCATGCCTTGAAATACATAGGTTCCACCACATTAGTGAAAAGAAGAAGCCCTTACTCCTGATCAACATACTGGTCTCACATCAACATTGACAACAGAAGCACATTGAAAATATCTCCTGGCTTACTTAATCGTTAAGACGGAGGCAGGAATTTTAGCAGCTCTCGACAACAGTAGGAATATAAGGGTTTCCTTTTAAAATGTCAAAAACCAAACGTGCTGTTTGTTGCCTTGTCGAATGAGGTCACTACAATGAGCAAATTTCGCAAAATGAAATCGAGCCGCCTAGGTCTTCAACAGAGACCGTACTCAGCTCTCAGCAAAATCCGTGAAGAAAGTCCGCTGAGAAAACTGTCTCGTAGCTCTCCTATTTTTCTGGTGCCGGACGCCAAGTTACAGAGAGGCTAAGCTGCCTCGTCACCAGGCAAGAAGACTGTGGAATGGATATCACATCAGCGTGGCAGACCGTTAATATGATTCACCACTGCTAGTCGCTGTCATGTTGTTGTAATATGGCATGTTGGCTGTGTTGTGTCCACTTTGCCTTTTTGGATCCCACTCTGGGCGGCTTCTTTCTGGGCATAGTTCTGTGAAGCAGGTGATTCCAGAACGGGAAGTGGTTACTGTAGTACAACGCGTCTAGTACTTCCCACTGAGAAATGAGGGTGTAGACCGGAGACCACAATGAGAGCTGGACAGCGGTGAACGACCCTTCAACAGTTCTGAATTGTGCTCTCGGCCATGTGATCAGCTGAAATGAATATGGTGACGAGAGGTTCTGAGTTACTTCCACTTGGGACACGTGGTTGCTGAGCTTCGCAGCACATTATGTTAAAAACCACCACATAAGAGGAATTATAACGGGACCCCAACGATGAGTTCAGTGAGACATTCTTGACACGAACTTTTAAGTGGGGGGCAGGTGGAGGAAATTTACCGTTACCGCATGACGTAAATGCACTGACATAGCGTGTGCCAGTATGATGGTGACCGAAAAAAGCAAAGAACGATGTGTATTTTAAGTTAGACACTACAACGCACGGTCTGTGCCACCGGAAGACATACCTTTTGTGAAGCAGCTACGACAAGTTACCCAAAATGTATCAAGAACGAGCAAACATATCGATGCACGGTTTTCGACCATTTGTAAGGAATACTGTAGCACATTTTCTGACGTATGCAAGTAGTTCATAGCTCCAGAATTATTATGCATATATTTTCATAGAACTAGTCCGCCCCGGTAGCTGAGTGGTCAGCGTGACAGACTGTCAATCCTAAGGGCCCGGGTTCGATTCCCGGCTGGGTCGGAGATTTTCTCCGCTCAGGGACTGGGTGTTGTGTTGTCCTAATCATCATCATTTCATCCCCATCGACGCGCAGGTCGCCGAAGTGGCGTCAAATCGAAAGACCTGCACCAGGCGAACGGTCTACCCGACGGGAGGCCCTAGCCACACGACATTTCCATTTATGGAACTATGTAGTTTTCCATAGCACTGGAAAGAGCCTTCAAAGAAGACTTTAACGACATAACATGCAGAACTCGAGCAAATAGTAGGCTAACAAGACAACAGCGCCTTAAATTATTGTCCCGCCGTCAGGAGAGGAGGTTTCTTAAACGTCTGCCCCGCCTTACCGAATCAGGTGGTTAACCACTGTTAGACGTTCTTTGTGTGTTAGGCTACTTTTTTTTTCTTGCATGGTTTTCTCCTGGTTGAAGACCAGACATTCGTTGTTCCAAAGTGGATATTTTCTGTAGGATTAGTGCACTGAGTATTTGCTTCTTGAGCAGCTGAATCAAACGTTGTTCGTCCTTTGCATACTACTGTAGTTCTCCAGCATGTTGGCACATGAAGCAGATGCGTTCGGTAATACACACACGGTTCCCTTTCAGTCATATAAATCCAGGGAAACGTATTCTGGTAACATTGGCACATCAAATGTATGAATAAAGCTACCAGTAATTTCGAACTCGCTGTTTACTCTCTTCATAATATTCCTGACCTCAGTTATACCACCGCCGTCCTGCTGCAGCTCTTCGGTGTTCAAATGAACTGCGTCCTTACGACCAAATACCACTTTAAAATAATTCATCTCGCGAGTCCCTCCAACGTTTTATTAATATAGAGAGAAAACTTTTTTAAATACTATATACTTCTATCTTAATCGAAATGGGGAAAAAAAATTACCACAGGAAGTGATCTGTTACTGATGTAACTTACTTCGTGTTGGACTAGGAACATAAGGTCTCGTGATTATCTTTGTGTGAATATTGCCATTTACATCATCATCACGAATAGGCAAAATGTTTGTTTGGTGTTTTACGATACACAGTCTTGACGAGGATCTCGGGGATTAAAAAAAGCGCCACTGGTCTTTAAGGTAGGAAAATTCACAATTCGAAGGTTACAGCAGAATGAGAAACATTGCCATGATCATCAAAACAGGAGACGTGTAGGAGGAGAGACCAATGGTTGATAGTCACCCAGTTACATTTCTGTGGTGCGCTCGTTGCTCTCTGTTCAAAAGGACACACGTCTTACGTGAGAATATGGCTCTATGAGTCGACACTGGGGACAGGTATTGGCAGTGCCCCACAGCACGTTATTTGGGTTAATGTCTCTTGGGAAGAATGAATGGGGAGTTGTCTCAGACAGCCTCAGTCTGAAAGTTAATAAGGTGGTCGGTATAAGAAAGCACTCAGTTTCATGATTGACAGAGGCTTCACTGTTCCCTCTATAATATAGGAGACGTATGTGTCGAGCATGAATAGCAAGAAGAAAGACTCGCACGACATTGTACGGAGCACCTTTTCGTATGTTTATCATGAGCAGTTGGTAAGGCGATTCATGTCAGTAATATTTTCGGTAAGTATGTTCGTAACAAACGGCCTCGATTATGGCACAAGATCAAAAATATTTTACGGGGTTCGTTAGACGACTGTGTGCAGTGTACAATACGAACGGCGAGTGCATGAAATGTAGAAAATGTCAAGACGAAGTGTCAAAGGACGTCACTGTCAGCACAATCGGCCTCTGTGAAGAGGTCGGTAATTTGAAGGTTCAGCTGTTTAAAAAGGTAGTATTTGCTGTCACAGGCAGACTTAGGAGTAGGAATACTGGTGGCTCACACTCCAACACATTAAAATATGCGAACATTGAAGGTTCAACGTATAATATCTCTGCAATTGTCATGAAAGAATGTTAGGCTATTTGACAACACACAATCACCATCAAAGATTTGCTACACTATTATTTCTACTTTATTACACAAGTCTGTAATTAATGTATTCACACAAAGTTTATATTTCTTCATGAGAACCATTGGTTATCTGAGCCTAATGACATTCATCAATCTCTTAAATGTTATAAGTCTCTCACTGCCACCACTTCTCTAAAAGTGAGCTCAATATTTTGTTTTGCAACTACTGCTTCGTTGCGCAAGGAAGTAAGTCTGCTATCTCACTTTGCGCATTATCACGGTATAGGACATCACGTGGCTGAAAAATTTGATTATTAATTATTATGAAAAGTATCCAACTCCTTAGCTGAGTCGCCAGCGCATCTGATTGCCATGCGAAGTACCTAGGTTCGATTACTGGTACAAGCAGTGATAATTTTCTTGGTGTGAGAACTGGAACTGGGCCCATTCAGCCTCATGATGGAAGGCCAACAACGGCAGTGTGAGCTGTTGCTCACCCGTGCCCACCATACCACATCCGAATGACGCCAAATGGCATAGGATGACCCACATAGTTACAGACCAACACTGATTTGCTGCAGTATTCTTGAACACATTCCGAGTTTGAATATAATAAATTTCCTTGAGACCGAAAAGCTCTTTGAAATACTAACCAATATCAAATGGATTTATTTTAAAAAATCACACGTCCAAATGGTAACCAGTTTAGATTTTATCAAAAATCTCTTCAGACCATGTCTCTTGAAACGTTAAACATTAGTATTCTTTAGAGGGAAACACGCGTCAAAAGTACTCATTTCGTCTACATAATAAATATGGACAAAAACTTATAAAATACAGAACTTTTACACCATCATTGGTAAACAGAGGCGACGGCTGAAGCATTGGTAAGTGCAAAATAGCGACACAACGCTACACGTTATAGAGAGGAAGGAAGCTCCGCCCCCTTGCCTGTTGTATGAAATCACTGAGACCCATTAGGGCTCGACATACGATGATAACATACGTAAAACGCGGATTATCGATCTAGATATAAATAAAATCCTATTTTAGGATTATGTGAACTAGGATAAAGTGATTATTTTACATTGACAAATATAATTACGAACGTATGTAAACAATTAACAGAAATGAAAGCAAGAACGCAAATCCGCCATCTAACGGGCGTCGTGAAAGTTAAAACTCAAATATTAAAGCAAAGATAAGGGTAGCGGCGCCCCCCACCGATGGGGAGGAATATGGCGCGCCAGAGATGTAACGGCAGAACGACGCTGTCTGTCACCATGCACACAAGGACCGATGAATGGCGATCGGAATTTGATCTTATTAGGTATAAAACCTATGGCAGCAAAACAGTATGTGGCGAAAGAACCCATGTCAGAACGGTTAAAATAATAAAAGGAAATACACGGTTTTACTACCACAGTTTTTAAACATTTTAAAATTCAATTCCGACCGCCATTTATCGATCCTTGTCTGAAAGGTGACCGACGGCGTCGTTCTGCCGTTACGTCCCTGGCGCGCCATATTCCTCCCCATCGACACCATGCGTCGAGAGGTTCCAAACCACAGTCTCCACGGCAACGGTTGGCGTTGCTACACTTACCTTTGCTTTAATATTTGAGTTTGGACTTCCACGAATGCCCGTAGCTGACGGTTTTGCGTTCTTACTTCCATTTCTGTAATTTTTTTTTTTCATATGTTCGTAATTATTTTTGCCAATGTGAACTCTGCGTCCTACTTTATATATTCCTAAAATTGTATTTTATTTATATCTAGATCGATGTTCAACGTTTTACGTATGTTACCATCGTATGTGAAGCCCTGATAGCTTTTAATTATTTCATACGGCAGGCGAAGGGGCGGAGCTTCCTCTCTCTAACGAGTAGCATTTTGACGCTATTTACCAGTTGCCAGAGGTGTCCTTCGACACTTACCAATGCTCCAGCTGTAGTCTCTGTTCACCATCTTATGGTATGAAAATTCTGAGTTTTATTCAATTTGTTTATCCATATTTATTATGGAGCTGAAATGTATACTTTTGTCGCCTGTTTCTCTCTAGAGACTATTAATCTTTAAGGTTCCATAAATATGGTCTGAAGATGATTTTTGATAAAATCTAAACCAGTTACCATTTGCACATGTGATTACTAATTTTAATAAATTCTTGCGATCAAGACATTATTTTAATTATCTATGAATAATGATGTTTTCCCGTAACGTTATCGTAAGTCAGAAACGCTTCTGTCCACAAATCAGCACAGATTTAGAAAGCATCCTCGCACGAAGCTCAGTTCGCCCTTTTCTCACTTCATATCCTACAAACCAGGGATGGAGGGCGCAGACAGAGTCCATATTCCTAGACTTCCGGATAGTGTTTGACACGGTGCTTCACTGCAGACTGTTGATAAAGGTTCACATATACAGTATGTCAGTGGCTCAAAAATTTTTTAAGTAATAGATCCCAGAGCATTGTTCTCGATGGCGAATATTCATCACAGGCAGTGATATCGCCAGTAGTGTCACATGGAAGCGTGACAGCACCGCTTTTATTCTCTATGTAAATAAATGACCCGACAGACAGCTGATGACGCTGTGGTGTATAGAAAGGTGTCGTCGTTGAGTGACTGTGGGAAAGATGGCTTAGACAAAATTTCTGGTTGGTGTGATCAATGGTAGCTTGCTACAAATGCAGAAAAATATAAGTTAATGCGGATGAGTAGAAAGAAAGTCCTGTAATGTCCAAATAGAGCGTTAGTGAGCGCATCTTAACACAGACACATCGCTTAAATATCTAGGCGTAATGAAATGGAATGAACACGTCAGATTCGTGGCAGGGAAGGTGAATACTCGACTTCGTTTTACAGAGAGAATTTTGGGAAAGTGTAGCTCCAAAAAAAAGGAGATGGCTCATAGAATGCTAGTGCGATCTACTCGTGGTCTGTCTAGCAGTATCACTGAGCTTTTTTTATGTACAGGCCTAGCCCTTTCCTGTACGGTTTTAAATATAGTGCTTTATTGATAGTGATGGCCTCCATTGGCATATTATGTCTCTTAGCCTCCTGCAGTTGCTTCCCTGTATTTATTGCACTCTTTACAGCTTTAGTTACGGGAGAAGCTCCTCTTGGTAATCAACCAATGGCCGACAGCTCAGCAAATGCAGGGAGTAGAAATGGAATCGTTCCACCATTTGTCTTAGGTCTGCGATACGACGACTTCCATATGTAACGTAAGTGACAGCATGCTCGTTACATGTGGCATCTAGGGTATTAATTCCCTTATCACCACAAGCTGGGCGCTTTTTTCCCCACTTTATTCCACGACCACAGCAACTGTATCCTGGGATATTAAGTTGAAATGGCAGGTTGTCGAAAACACCACCCCCACCTCTGTTGATGCGTTTCCTAGTACTCGTATCACACTACTGCGTGGTTTGAGTTTAAGTCTCCTATTGTATAGCAAATTGTGAGCGCTCACCCATCTGCTGTGCTTTGGTGGGAAGCCGAGCAATTTCACTAAATCCTTGATCCCACGATGTTTTACGTCCCGCTGTACGAAGAACGCGTCTAGTTCAGAGCTTCTACGTAACACTCTGCCATTTCTACACCGCCACTGTCCTTTAAGATGTAAGTTCTCGGGTTTGTGTGCCGCACTTTGGAAACTAAGTATCTCTATTGACCAGTTTGGTATAGAGGACTTCTCAAATGCAGATTTACATTTTGAAATATGTACCAAACACGTAAGCTGAATTTCTGTTTGCATGGATCCACTATCTTAATACGATTGTATGCTGTATTTAGAAGGCCATTATCATGCACATCAATATGTCTGTGTCAATAGGTCTCTTCTTAATTGTATAATGGGTTGTGCAGTTATACTTGGCAATGATTTGTGGTGGAATGTTGTACGACCCTTGAAGATTAATTTGCATGCATGTCAGATTTCGAGTGTCCTAATCAACACTGCTGGATTTAAAATGGGAGGATCTCGAGTAGTGGTTTATCTCATATTGTTCCACTACCACTTTGAAATGCATATTCTGAAATTCACCTCCATGGTTGGCCTGAAGTTCGTCAGGACATCAATTCGTTCCAGTCTGTAACAGTTATTCAAAACCCGCCGCAGTTTTATTTCCCATTTTCATCTTCACAGGTAGAGCCCAAGCAAATTTGAAATACGTATCTGTAACCATTAGAATGTACTTACGACCTCTATTCAATTATGAATATTCTCACAGATGTACGAGATCACCCTGACATATATCATGTAGTCCTCGTATTGCGACACGTCCGCACTAGAATGTTTTGCTTGCAGGCTTATGGATTTCATCGACAACAGTCTACATAATTACTCGATGATGCACAGCCACCTGACCCTTAGCCCTGTCTCTAGTAATATCGTCCTTCCTGTAGGAGTGGTAGACCCTCAAACTCACATGAGTTGGTACCTTTAAAATGCTTTTCTAGAAAGCAGATACAGAATGGTCTCTCCTTGGCCAAGAACTGTAATTTTTCCACATGCGGTCCGAGTCCATTTAAATTCCACTGCAATACAGAAGTTCCTGTGGGAGCCACTGATTAGCTATGGCTGTCCTTGCCCTTCTCCCTCAGCGGCAGTGATTTACCAAAGACATAAGGGGAGGGGTGGGGGGAGGGACATAAGATGGTTCCAGACACGAGTAACAGCAGAAAATGGTTAGAGCTGTGCAAACTGAACCGCCTTTGTTATTCTCATAACATTACATAACAAACACTGGACAGGACACAACAACGTCTAGTACTTTGACTAAGTAGCAAAGACCCTGTAACAAATTCATTAAGCAAATATAGTGGAACTGAAGACTGCTGACGAATCGGGAAGAGCACAAGCAATTCAGTCATTACGAATGACATTTGAGAGCAGACCCTCTCTTCAGCGACATAAATACTGCACCCATACTGACTTTTGGCACTCTATCAGTACGATTGATGGTGTTCATGTCATTTGCACTTCATAATCTGATAATGCTATGGTAACTCTTGTGTGTGACATTGTTCTGGTGTTCGTCTTGCACTTTGTGCCCTACGAGATGATCAGTGTTCCGAAGCCTCGGCTAATGGAGACGTGCATCCAGTACTGACATCACCTCAGAAGCCAGTGCTGCTAGGTAGTCCGTGGGTCTACCAACATGACTCTGGTCCAGGGCACAAGCTGCCCTAAACTCCATTACATGGATCTAAGGTCTACTGAGCTGGGGGGGGGGGGGGGGAGGGGGGGGGCAGGTTCAGCATTCAGCATGACTTCACAGCATCACAGGCAGTGACCAAGGAGGGATTGAGTACTCTCCAAAAAGGCGTGTGAATCACAACACACACACACACACACACACACACACACACACACACACACACACACATCGTGGTCACCTGTATCTCCAAGCCGAGCTACTGACGGGAGGTGCCTGCCTAGCCAATGGGTGGCAAAACCACAATAACAGGTTGTCATGAGCACTTATCCCGTGTATATTCAAGTAAGGACAACGATCTCATTGCATCCGGGGTCATATTATAGATCCTGTGTCGGGTTACTCATTTGGGCTCCTTGCTTCCATCTCTCCCAGGGAGCCAATGGAAACTGATCAAGATCGCGCAGGGGAACCCACAAGTAATTGCATCGCGTGACATGGCGGAAACTACTTTTTCCCACCCCTCCTTCCCCCTATCATTTCTTGTATTTCAACTGTGTGTGGGCCTCCTAGAGATCTGAGCTTCATGGGGAGAGGTGCAGCGTTGTTAGAAACTATAGCAACAATTTTCTTTACCCAACTCAGGAATACTGTCATGAAAGGGTTTGTAAATAATAACAATGATAAAAAATATAACTTATGGTTTATTGACAATTTTTTCATTAACAATATTTTTCTTTTTTTCACAATATCTTCTTTACAATCAAAATATTATTACATTTTTATGTACAAGGCTATTTGTTATACACACACCGTATTTTTTAATTACATTATTTTTTAAAGAATGTTTTCCTACTTCTGATACATGCGGTGAGGATTTCTTATACAAAGCACTTTTTTCTCATATACAACAATTTACAATTATTTGATGTATTTCTTACTTACTATTTCTTGTGAAAGCTTATGACTAGCGAGTACAAGACCTTAAAAACTACGTTTCCCTTTTGTTTCTATAAATATTTTATACAATATTTACACACACACACACACACACACACACACACACACACACACAGTCACTATACAGGAAACTGTGAGCACGGGACAGTCCTACTTTCTGTTGCAGTGCAGTATGGACCTCATGGCCTTGCGAAATTAAAATTATCTGACGCGCCATGTGTGAAAATTGACCAACAATTTCGCTCTTGCGAGCTTCATCTATATGGTAGCTTCATCTATATGGTAGGCGTAGATCTTGGATATGAGCCCCATAAACGCCATAATCTGCGAACCATTCACCTCGTCTTTCATCTAGCCGATAACCTATTCGTTCTGAGGTGCTGCCCCCAAAAGGATTATCGGCGGCATAATCGGACGTGTCAAATTCTTCTTAGCTGTACCTAAAGCCTTAGTACAGGTAACAAACGAGGATTGCCTTTCCTTCCTATGTAAAACTGAAAAGTTTTTTCACGAGCTTAGCTGCTTGTTTTCTTCACTAACCTAATAAAAATAGCAAATGAGACTCCCACTTACGATGATCTGCGCATATGACGCGTGGGTAGTTGGATGACGTCGAAAAGAAGCCGAAACTAGGTAGCCGAAGGAAAGGCAATCCTCGTTTCATACCTGTATTAGCACATGGAACAATTATGAAGAATTTGACACGTCCAATTATGTCGCCGATAATCCTTTTGGAGTAACACCTTAGAACAAATAGCTTATAGGCCAGATGAAAGACGAGGTGAGTGGTTTGCAGCTTGTGGCGTTTGTGTGGCTCTATGCCTACTAATAGATACAGGTACCACCCACAGGCGGGCTACGGGTGTGCATCGTGCTGCCTCAAAGGCTCTCACGAGCGAAGATTACAAGAGGTGTCTTCTCGAAGGTGTTGGTGAATTTCCACACATGGTGCGTCAGATAATTTCACAAGGTCATGAGATCCATACTGCACTGCAACTGAAAGTTTCCCGCCATGACGAGAAACGGTCATCTGTGGGGATGGCCTTGGATCTCTATACCGTGCTCACAGTTTTCTATGTAGTGATTGAGTGTGTGTTTGCAAAATAGTTGGTGTGTAAGTGCGGGATAGTTTCATAAGCTGTTTGTCAGTTTAGTACATGTGCAAAAAAAAAAGCTTTGTGTGTGTGTGTGTGTGTGTGTGTGTGTGTGTGTGTGTGTGTAGGGGTTCTTCACCTGATGCATTTAGTCCATGTTTTCCATGTATACAGAACACAAATCACTAAATAAATATCAGGTAAATTGAAAGAACCGTATACATTCCAAATAAAATGCTGAAAAATGTAAACATTGTGGAAAATATATTTAGAAGGAAAATAGGAAACTTGGTTTTTAAATTCTTGTACTTGCTAGTCTTAAATTTTTAGAGAAAAATTGTTTGTAAGAAACAAATGCAACCAAAGTGGAAACTGTTGTATATGAGAAAAATATTGCTTTGTATAAGAAAACCCAACTGTACGTATAACAAGCAGGAAAAATTGTTAAAAATTATTGTAATAAAAAATGTAATAGCGAACTGCTTGTTATAAAAACATTGTAAATAAAAGGAAGAAACTGTTAACGAAAAATTGTCAATAAACCGTAAGTTATTTTTATATCGTTGTTATTATTTATAGTTCAGCTAATTACAGAAGATGATGAGGACGAGTGGGGATAAGGTGGTACCCGCCATTTTTATGTCACGTGACAATTACTTGGGAGCTTCTCCTGTGTGATCTTGATAAATTCCCGGTGGTTCCCCGGGGGAGGAGGAGTCGGGACGTCAAGGAGCCCATATGTGTAACACGATACTGGATGTGCAATATGACACCGGATGCGGTAAGATTGTTATCTGCACCTGAACATACTCACGATGACTACTGTAATGAACTTCCACTCTGAGCTGATACAGCCGTGAGTCCGCTATTGGATTCAGAGGACTGATCTCTTGATAATATAGCTGCCAGCCGATGCGGAAGCACCAACGACTTGCATTCTCAGTAATAATTGGAAAAATTTTGAATATTGTTGTACTGCGTCTAATGTCGCCACAGAGGTGCTCGATCTGTATCCTGACGAATTAGTAGGGGTTTCCAACCGGGCAGAGGGCACCCCCTAATGTTTAACTCGTACTTTCTTCGATTTCGATCAGCTTTTTGTGTGGCGTGTTTCTTTACTTATTGGAGGAGTTGGTTGCACAGATAAAGATGACAATTTACTGGGCTTCTGATAATATACGGCCGACGTTCCTAGTCCTTCGGTGACGACTTCAGAATGGTTTTGGGATGGTGTAACTTTTCCCTTGCAGGTACACTGGTAAGTGGGTGTGTTCATACTTGATTCGGAGACCTGGGTTTGTACTGAGGTACCACTATATGACCGGCTTCTTAGGGGCCGGCGTAACAGAATTAAAAAACGTTTGAACCTGCATCGTTTTAGAACCTTTCCTAGTTTCACCGCAGGGGACGCGTCTTTTAACTCTCACATCCTGAATTATTCTTTCTTCATTATGAACTCCACATTGAGTCATCACCAGAGCAGCACATTCGTCTGTTCATCCATTACACATTGCAGTTACTTGACCAAATCTTTGGCATCTAAAGGATAACGTTGAATTTGGCACAAACTGTTTAACTTTAATACGGGTCTCGTTTGCAAGAATATATTCGGGTGATTCTGTAGTGTTTATGGCTACAATAGAGCTGCAGTTTTTCGGTGTGTCCTTTACTTTGCAGCGCGGAGTGGCCGCGCGGTTTGAGGCGCCATGTCGCGGACTGCGTGGTCCCTCCCGTCGGAGGTTCGAGTCCTCCCTCGGGCTTAGATGTGTGTGTTGTTCTTAGCATAAGGTAGTTTAAGTAGTGTGTAAGTCTAGGGACCGACGACCGGAGCAGTTTGGTCCCTTAGAAATTGACACACATTTGAACATCTGTCGTTTACCTTCCTCACACAGTTCTGCACTTCAGTGACACTTTTTTTTCCATTCTTCACGTAATTCTTCAGAACCATCTCCATTATATCGGAGCAATTATGTACACCTTTGCTGAGCTTACAGGTGTTACATGTCCCATCTACAACAGTGTAGTCACCTAATTTCCTGCTTCCTAGAAATTTAGACACCTCGTTAATACTTTTTTAAAGACCAAGCAATGCCCTCCAATCCATTGCAAATACAGAAATTGGAGATCTTTTCAAGTATTCCCCTTTGACATAACTTATAATAAGAAACGCTTTATTTTCAATGTATTGTTTGCTCTTTAGTTTAAACTCTTAAATTTCTTGCGTGTTTGTGTAGTAATCAGGCAAACTTCTGCGTTTTAATAAAGGCCTAATGTATATTTCCACCGTCTCTGGTACTGATAGGGACTGTGATTGATGCGTTCATATATGAGCTGAGATTGTGACCCTTCGCTCACAGCTCCAGGCGGTGCTGTATTGTGGCTGATTGCAGCTTGAGACTGTTGCCAATGGGCATCCCTGTTTGGGGGCAGACGATGGGATCCAAGGGGTGTCCAGCACATCTCCCGTGTCCCCCGATCAGTCCACTACTGTGGCCACTCTGGGTACTGCCAACACTGAGGTTGACTCTTCATGTGTTCGAGTGGTAGATTGTCCCAGGATGTGGCAGGCAGCGAAAGACTTTCCAAAGAGCCGATCAAAGGGCCTTTCCAGTTCATCTGAAGAACAGGTTTTAGCCGCTGTCTCAGGCAACGAGGTAGAGGCATTCGCTCGGCTCGGCAGTCACAGGGAGTGGGACTATAGGCAGCTGGGAGCTGCAACATCAGGTGCGGAATTTGTCCCCTCAGGAATATAATGTAGCTGCCAAGGACGGGAAGAAATCCAGGAATCCAGTGTGCACTCTTTGTGCATACCGAGAGGGGTCATCCCAGATGTGGAAGTGGGGCTTCTGGGAGCCATGAAGAGCACAGGATGCAGCCAACTGCAGGTGGTGTGGCTCACGTCGGTACTAACGATGGGTGCCGCTTTGGATATGAAGAAATTCTCTCTACTTCCTGCTGCTAGTTGAAGTGGTAAAAACTACCAGTTTTGCTTGTGAGACAAGGCAGAGCTAATCATCTGCAGCATCGTCGACAGGACCGAGTGGGGAAATTTGGCACAGAGGCGAGTAGAGGACCTGAATCAGAGGCCCAACCTGTTCTGCGACTGCTTTGGCTGCAGATGCCCTGACTTGCGCCATAGGGTGGTGGGTTTCCGGGTTCCATTTAATAGATCAGGGGTCCACTACACACAGGAAGGGGCTAAATGGGTGGTGGGGGTTGTGTGGACGATATTTTAGGTTATAGGGCCTAAGTGTCACAGGGTTCAGGACATACAAAGGACGAGGGTAGACACAGCAACGATCAGTATTGCGGTTGTAGTAGTGTTGGAAAAAAACCAAAAGCTTCAAGCGCTAATAGAAAGCACTGAAGCTGAAATAGCTATCGGTACCACAAGATGGCTATAACCGGAAATCAGCTATAGAGAGATTTTTATAAATGACTTAACGGCGTTCAGAAACGATAAGTTAAATACCGTTGGTGGTGGAGTGTTTGTTGCTATTAGAAGTATTTATCTTGCAGTGAAATTGATATAGATGGTTTCTGTGCCTAACGGTAAAAGTTATGATTGACAACCGTAATAAATTAATTATTAGTTCCTTTTACCGACCCATCCTCCCCATCTGAGATGATTCAGTTGCTAATCAGTTGAAAGAAAACTTGAGTCTTATTTCAAATAGCTACCCCATCATACAATGGTGGTGACTTCAATCTACTCTCGATATGTTAGCGAAGATACATGTTCAAAGCCGGTAGTAGGCATAAAACATCGCCCAAAAACTTGCTGAGTGCATTCTCCGAAAATTATTTTGAAGAGCTAGTTCAGGAGCGCACTCGAACTGTAAATAATTGCAAAAGCTTATTTGATATCATAGCAACAAATAATCC
Organism: Schistocerca serialis cubense; assembly: GCF_023864345.2. Taxonomy (NCBI): domain Eukaryota; kingdom Metazoa; phylum Arthropoda; class Insecta; order Orthoptera; family Acrididae; genus Schistocerca; species Schistocerca serialis. The sequence continues at coordinate 297,455,494 of NC_064640.1, read as the reverse complement.
TGAGCAAATGGGGAGCGTCATGACCGATACAGGGCGTAGTGATAACAAAGTCGTCGCAGCGAGACTTAACACCATAACATCCAAATCCACCAAAAATAAACAAAAAATATATATCCATTCAAGAAAGCAGATAAAAATTCGGTTGACGCCTTCCTAAGAGACATTCTCCATTGACTATGTAAGCGCAGATCAGATGTTGCTTGAATTAGTATCGACG